>NC_080029.1:99258493-99561523 GCF_030020395.1 Manis pentadactyla | reverse complement strand
GCTATTATTTGCATATTAAGGCCTTTGCTTTTATATATTTTTTAATGATTTTATGTAATGGGAATGTTCCTCCTAATGGCCATTGTTCTTGCAACAACAGGGAGTATTGTGGCCAGGCTGTATTATTTTTTAAGTTACTTTTTTTTTTTTCTTTTTCATCGGTTCATAACTAAAAATTCCCCAACTTTGCAAAATGTATCCTAGAGGGGGTTGCAAGGTGAAACAGAGCTGCTACTACCTGTTATTCATGGCTAGAACTTTTAACAAGGGATTAATCCAAACGAAGTCACCAAGACACAAAGTTTCAAAGACATACAATCACAGGACATAAGAGTGTCTCTCAAGCTATTAAGGGAAAAGTCCCATCAAAACCAACTTCCACTGAAGTCAAACCAAATACAAAAGAGAGAATACCCTGGTACCACTGCAAGTGAGCTCAGCTGTTTACCAGAGATGTTTCATAAATCCAAATCCAAAGCCTAGTTTCCTTCATTACAAGGGTTAAAGAACCATGGGCCAGCGACAACTGGTCAGTGGCCAAACACTGGGGACTGTCCCTTAGACAAAAGTTTCACAGGCTGCTGCTGTACAGTTTCCAAGAAAGGCCACCAGCCAGGGGCTGATGAGCCATTCGTGAAACTTCCATTTAGGGCCATCCATTCAGGACAGTCCCATCTGGGTCACCAGTTTGTTACCAAAGCAAGCAAACCTAGGTCTGCTTGCCTGATGGACAATAAAGCCAGACTCATCAGGATGCTGTAAAAGAAAGCAGGCCATGCAAGGAGAACATGTAGTTAATAAAGCTCAAAGTCTTGAACTTCTATTGGCTTATAATCAAAGGTTTTTAAAGGCAAAACTATAGAAAAGAGTTGCAGGGTGTGTGATCACCTTATACCCATTCTTCTGATTGGTCAGTGATGAGATGAACAGGGAATTGTTTCAGGAATCTTAGCTACCAGTCTTGTGGGGGTCTAAGTTCCAGTAAAACATCTTAAGGATATACGTGAGTCAATAGATTTATCTAAAGCCTTGAGAGGGGACTAAGACTCCTGTGTCTATTTAGTTTGCTTTACCTTGGTTTGCAAACTCCCATATTCTGAAGTCTCCAATTACTCAGTTTAGTTTCCACATTTGGGTCATAATTGAGGGACTTGGCTTCTCTGTAATGAGAAGTCTTGAGGGGGCTTCATCCTGTGCATCTACAAAAGGACCTTACGTATCAGTTTGTCTGTAAAATCATTTGAAAGAAGTACAGCCGTTAAGAGAATATTAATGGTGTATATATTTTTAAATGCTTACTAAACACCAAGTGGTAAGTGTATTATAAATATTTATATAAAACATCACTAATTCATGATTATTGAATTCTAATTCTGGCCCTACTTAGAAGATTTCATTACACAGCCACCCGACACTGACCATGTCCAGCAGGAAGTAATCAGATGAGAGATGTCCCTTTGTCCCTGATCACACAAGATTGTGATGGGTATTCAAGCTCTTCCCTTCTTTCTTTGTATTCAGCTGTGTTCGGGCTTTAGAAGCATAGCACGTTGGGTAATGAAAAGCAAGGAATTCAAATCCAGTCATATATTTGAGAGACACTAAACCACTCCTTCAACTCTCTTTTGGGACATATGATAAACTCAGTAATCTTTATGTTTGTAAATTTAGTACGAGTTTATGATACTCTTATGGTTTAGTTATTTTTCTTACAGAAATGTTAAGAGTGTCGCTGAATCTGGGAATTTTCCTCTTGTTAATGCTCCTCAAGCTAAGCCCCTGCCTTGAAGGATAGATATAACACAGAAGTTGTACCTCCTCAACTGGAATAGAGTGGTAGAATACATCTACCCCTCACAAAATTCTTCTGTGTTACAATACTTTTAAGTGGTGGTCCCATGGCTGCCTGCCCAGAAGCTTTTGTTAGAATCTGTGAAGCAGATTTATACATAATCAAAACGTCCTTCAAACAAGCATAAATACTAATTAGAAGTAAGTCACTGGTGAATTACTATGTTTTAATTTTTGTTTCTTTCTAAAGTGTGTGCAAATGATTCCACTATCAAGGAAATCTGTGGTCCCGGGACATGGTTGACTCCATTTCTTCAAGCGGTCTACCTCTTTGTACAGTATATCATTATGGTCAATCTTCTTATTGCATTTTTCAAGTAAGAATTTTACTCAGTTGCTTATTGTAATGAGATCATTTAATATACTGTTATTCACATTTTGAAGGAAATACACCAAATTTAAAACCTAAAAATTTTGTTGAGACTTAAATTACTAAAATTATCTTTGAAAATTACAAATAAGAAGGCATGCTTTTTCAAATCAAATGAGTTCTAAATTTGAGACCTTATTATCTTCTAACATGCAGTTCTTTTATAAATTTAACCTTTATTAGGATTTTTACCAAGTTGCCAAGGAGTACACATTTAATACATAAAACAGAAAGGCAAATAGAAAATTCATCAGTAATCTCAATCTTGACATTTTGGTATATATCTTTGCATCATTTTTTATGAATATGGACCATTTTCTTTTCAATAGTATTCTTATATTTTATATATCCCACATTAATAAATATTCCTCTCCAGTTTATTTTTTAATGGTTACTGGTATTCAGTGATACAGAGCATAAATTTTTAAGCCAGTGTTGCTTAATTCATTGTATGTTTTTTGTTCCCCAAAACTACATATTGTGATTACATTTTTTATTAATCATAAATATTTCCTTAGAATGTTTTTCTTAAAAGGAGAACTGCTCAGTATATATATTTTTAGGACCATTCACATTTAAGTCAAAATAGGGCTGTGTCCCCAAATCTCTGCTAATAGGTATTGTTATTTTTAATGATTGCTAATTTGATAGTACATAAAAGGATTTTTACTTCTTTGTACTTATTTTATGACTGCTAAAATCGAATCTTTTCTCATATTTTTGTCCTTTATATATAATTTTAAAACCTTTAAGTAATTTCTCTACCCATGTTTCTGGGAGTTTATAATTAAGATCCTCAACAATACCGAACTTGTGCGTTATACTGCTGCATGTATTTTTTCCAGTTTCTTGTTTGTATTTGTCTTATTTATGGTAGGGTACTCTTTTCAATCCTTATTTGAAAAACAGTTACAATAAAATCTTTAGTATTTAAAACTTTAAAATATTCTTAGCTAAGTTTGTTGTATTTTTATTCTTATTCTAGCAATGTGTATTTACAAGTGAAGGCAATTTCTAATATTGTATGGAAGTACCAACGTTATCATTTTATTATGGCTTATCATGAGAAACCAGTTCTGCCTCCACCACTTATAATTCTCAGCCATATAGTTTCTCTGTTTTGCTGTATATGTAAAAGAAGAAAAAAAGATAAGACTTCAGATGGACCGAGTAAGTAAAATATGTTAAGGCAAATGTGTTTATCACTTAATCAGTATTACACTGAAGTATTACTTATACTCAGAAACTTAATTGGTTAATGTTATAATAAATGTTCTTGTTGGGTTCACCTAAACATAAAAGATTTTTAAATAACTGTATAATATCTATAAAGGTGAATTTAGTATTAAGCTTCCTTTTGAGTGTGGCGTTTCCATTTGTTTTTGTTAAAATGGTAATGTAAACCATAGCACTTGCTGTTCTGCATACCATTTTTACTCTTCTTTAAGCAGTATCTCTTAATAGTACATTCTCTACATTACATGAGACTAATCACCATATCAAACTGTGCTTACAACTTTATAATACCTTCTTCTTGTACCAGGTCAGTTCTTAAATTCCTCTACCTGTGTATGTGAGGGAGAGGTATGAGAGAGAGCTCTAGGGGAAGGGTGTATTACAGAAAAAAGAAGTTAGAACAGGAGGAAGTACCTCAACTATTTTGCTTAGCTCACACTGTGAGTGAAGAAGAAAATAGAAATACTTGTCTAGTGCTTTAGAAATACAGCAGTAAAAAGCAGAGAAAATTACAAATGATACATACAATCTTACGAATTTGGAATAATTCACAAAACTTACAAGCTAAAGGTTGGCATCTTGAGAGTCTTCAGTAATTTTTTTCCCTTTTTTCTCCTTAGAACTTTTTTTAACGGAAGAAGATCAGAAAAAACTTCATGATTTTGAAGAGCAGTGTGTTGAAATGTATTTTAATGAAAAAGATGACAAATTTCATTCTGGAAGTGAAGAAAGAATTCGTGTCACTTTTGAAAGGTTCTGAAGCTCTTTAATTATAATTGGTTTTATGTCAGAGGCTTTTCTCTTATACATGGTATCCTATCTCTGCCACCAAATGCAATGGTGTATTTTCCCCCTACATATATGTATAACAGTAACAATATTTTACAAGCAGTAATAGTAGTATAACTTCATTCGGGTACTGGACCTGATGCCATTGTGTGTAAATATGTGGGAGGGGGTCTTCCCCCACATACTTAACCAAGCAATTCTCGAACACCAGCAAGTTGTTGAAGAGCTCAGCTCAATTCTGATGCTGTCTGCCCAGAGACAGCACCGGATTCCCAGGCTAAGGGGTCCATCCTATAAGACTGCCCTCCACTCTCACCCCACTCCAGATACCGGTCGCAAGCCCCAGGCAATTATCTGTGCTTCTGACCTACCAGCTACAGATTGGAGGTTCCCATGACCTCCCCCTTAGGTTCCATTAATTTGCTAGAGCAGCTCACAGAACTCATGAAAATGCTTAGGTTTACCAGTTTAATAAAGGATACAAGTTAACAACCAGATGAAGAGAGAGATTGACAAGGTCCCAAGTAAGGGAACTTCTATCCTTGTGAAGCTTTGGGCCTGGCTTGGTGGCACACGCAGGCGTTGTGGTTCCCCAAGCATAGAAACTCTCTCTGACCAAGAAACAGGATGCAACCAAGCAGAGCAGGTAGAGTAGAAAGAACTCTTCTCATGGGTTTTGTGAGGGCTTCATTGTATGGTTATCATTAAATTTTTGGCCGTTAGCTGATCCAACCTCTGGTCCAGAAGTCTCTCATTAACATGACAAAACACCTGTTTCACCTCTAAGATTGCAGCGTTTTCAGGAACTGTGGATGAAGACCAAATATACCTCGGAAGTAATATATTTAGTCTTAAGAATGACCAAATATGTATTTCTTATAACTCATTATATGACATGCGGTCGTTGTTCAGTTAGTGCTTGTCAAACAAGTTCAGGAATAGTTTTATGTTATGTTCTGGGAGACAGGTCAGTTCTTCTAATATTTCATGTAAATCAGTCTCAGGTTTTTTTGACCCTCATTACAGAGGGCAAGGAAAAATTAATGTTGGTGGAGAAAAGTAAAGCTGTCCTCAGTATTTTAAAGCATTTGTTTCTTTCCATTGACTTTGCTACATTCTGGAAATATGTTTGTATAGTTACAATATGCTAATGATACTTCTGTGTGTGTGTATCTATATACACATTTGTTCTTTGGTGTTACTTTGATGTAGGGAAATTGGAATAAATAGCCTATGGAATAAAAGCGTTTTTTAAAATCTTGCATTTTATGTAATAGGATTAGCACAGGAATAGGATCCTTATAAGGTGTGCCTTGTATTAAATAAATAACCGTACCTTATTTTATATTTACCTTGTTTGAATGCATGTAAAACTTCTTTCTTTTTACCATTTATTGAGGTTACAAAAAGGATTTCTAAAACATTAATTTTTAATAGTAAAAAGCCTTTGTTTCCCCAACAGAGTGGAGCAGATGTGCATTCAGATTAAAGAAGTTGGAGATCGTGTCAACTATATAAAAAGATCACTGCAGTCATTAGATTCTCAAATTGGTCATTTGCAAGATCTTTCAGCCCTGACTGTAGATACATTAAAAACACTTACTGCTCAGAAAGCTTCAGAAGCTAGCAAAGTTCACAATGAAATTACACGAGAATTGAGCATTTCCAAACATTTAGCTCAAAACCTTATTGATGATGGTCCAGTAAGACCTTCTGTGTGGAAAAAGCACAGTGTTGTAAATACCCTTAGCTCCTCTCTTCCTCAAGGTGATCTTGAAAGTAATAATCCTTTTCTTGGTAATATTTTTATAAAAGATGAAAAAGATACCCAGTGCCACATATTTGGTCAGGATTTACCTGTAGTACCCCAGAGAAAAGAATTCCATTTTCCAGAGGCTGGTTCCTCTTGTGGTGCCTTATTCCCAAGTGCTGTTTCCCCTCCAGAACTTCGGCAGAGACTCCATGGGGTAGAAACCTTAAAGATGTTTAATAAAACTCAGAAACTAGGCAGCTCATCTAACAGCACACCCCATCTGTCATCCCCACCAACCAAAGTTTTTGTCAGCACGCCATCCCAGCCCAGTTGCAAGAGGCACTTGGAAACTGTAACCAAAGATCAAGAAACTGTTGGCTCAAGAGCAGCAGAAGGAGATACTATAGAGTTTGGAGCCTTCATAGGTAAGTTTGACACTGATATTTGTATAGCAATATTACTTACCTTTAATTATAATTATCACTTTAGAAATAAAAACAAGTAACTAATTAATAAAACCATGTACTTGTGTGATAAGTGGACTATCTTTTCACAGAATATAGTTCTAAATTTTTTTAAGAAAGGAACGAAGTGGGGGAAATAGATTAAATTAGGTTGTAAGAGTTAATATTGGTACATATGTCTTTTGTGTAATTTGCTGTAATAACAGTTGTATAGAAAACTTACTTGGACTGGGTCTTAATAACTTAAAGATCTTCTGTTGAATTGGTCAACTTTTGTTGAAAGAACCTGAGTGATTAATAAATGTTGGATACTTGGGGAAAATAGAAAGGTGCACAGGATGCTAGAAATGACTGGAAAGGAGCAGTGTCTTATATATTGACCGTAACAGCTACATGTAAGAGAATGAAACTGGATTATTGTCTAACCCCAAACAAAAAAGTAAACTCAAAATGGATCAAAGACCTGAACGTAAGTCATGAAACCATAAAACTCTTAGAAAAAACATAGGCAAAAATCTCTTGGACATGAACATG
The DNA here is from genome assembly GCF_030020395.1 of Manis pentadactyla. Taxonomy (NCBI): domain Eukaryota; kingdom Metazoa; phylum Chordata; class Mammalia; order Pholidota; family Manidae; genus Manis; species Manis pentadactyla. Next base: position 99,554,526 of record NC_080029.1, on the reverse strand, counting down.
AGCAACTTCTTCATGAACGTATCTCCCCGGGCAAGGGAAACAAAAGCAAAAATGAACAAGTGGGACTATATCAAAATAAAAAGCTTCTGTACAGCGGACACCATCAGTAGAACAAAAAGGCATCCTACAGTATGGGAGAATATATTCATAAATGACATATCCGATAAAGGGTTGACATCCAAAATATATAAAGAGCTCATGCACCTCAACACCCAAAAAACAAATAACCCGATTAAAAAATGGGCAGAGGATCTGAACAGACACTTCTGCAAAGAAGAAATTCAGATGGCCAACAGGCACATGAAAGATGCTCCACATTGCTAATCATCAGAGAAATGCAAATTAAAACCACAATGAGATACCACCTCACACCAGTTAGGATGGGCACCATCCAAAAGACAACAAATGTTGGCAAGGATGTGGAGAAAGGGGAGCCCTTCTACACTGCTGGTGGGAATGTAAATTCGCTCAACCATTGTGGAAAGCAGTATGGAGGTTCCTCAAAAAATTAAAGATAGAAATACCATTTGACCCAGGAATTCCACTCCTAGGAATTTACCCTAAGAATGCAGGAACCCAGTTTGAAGAAGGCATATGCACCCCTGTGTTTATTGCAGCACTATTTATAATAACCAAGAAATGGATGCAACCTAAGTGTCCATCAGTAGATGAATGGATAAAGAAGATGAGGTACATATACACAATGGAATATTATTCAGCCATAAGAAGAAAACAATTCCTACCATTTGCAACAACATGGATGGAGCTACAGGGTATTATGCTCAGTGAAATAAGCCAGGTGGAGAAAGACAAGTATCAAATGATTTCACTCATACGTGGAGTATAAGAACAAAGAAAAAACTGAAGGAACAAAACAGCAGCAGACTCACAGAACTCAAGAATGGACTAACAGTTACCAAAGGGAAAGGGCCTGGGGAGGATGGGTGTGAAGGGAGGGACAAGGGGGAAAATGGGGCATTATGATTAGCAGATATAATGGGGGGAGGGCACGGGGAGGGCTGTGCAATACAGAGAAGACAAACAGTGATTCTGCAGCATCTTACTCTGCTGATGGACAGTGACTATAATGGGGTATGTGGGGGGGGACTTGATAATCGGGGGAGTCTAGTAACCATAATGTTGCTCATATAATTGTTCATTAAGGATACCAAAATAAATAAATAAAAATTGAGTGACCATATAATTTTTCTTCCAAACCAGTGCACTTGTGAGGTGAAAGTATGCACTGCTGATAATTACATTAGGACAATAGGGAAAGCCAGGACTCTACTGGAAATGAGTATTTATGGTTGATCCACTTACATACCCAGAGAAGAGAGCATTTCAGAAAGAAATGATTTATTCTTAGATCTCTGATATTTGAAGTAAAAGGAAAAGATGTGAAAATATGTTTATTATTGTTAAAGGCAACAATAACCTATTAGTGACTTTAGTGAAAAGTGTTTCAGTGAAGGAAATGGTAGAGGGAGAAGCCAGATCATAGTGAAATAAAGTTCAAATAGGAGGAGGGGACGTCCAGAGGGTAACTGGCGTGCTAGTCCAAAAAGCTTGGCAGTGAAGGCCACAGAAAGAAATAACTAATATTGTGTTTCATATGTTTAAGGTTTTTTATTTGCTTTGTTTTTAGTTAATGGTAGAGACTTTAGTATTTAAATATCAACTGTATGCCATACAAAGGGAAAGGTGAAGAGGGAAGGCTTCATAGAGCTAGGTAGGCCCCTAAGATTTGGGAGACTATACTGCTCTTAACACTCTGTTATATTATTAAAGATTAAAGTATTTAACAAAGAATTCTTAGCATCTTGGGTTGTTTGTGGACATAGCCAGGATGTTCCAGGTATGAATGAGGCCCTCTGTCTCTTCAGGTTTGAATTTTTCTATCAGGTGGGTTTCTAACCTAACCTTGTCTTTAATGCTTATTTGAGTTTTTCTGACTTAGAAATTTACTAGTCATGGAACATGTATAGAGATTGTTCAGAGAATATGGCATGTCCATGTAAAACATATATGTTAAGGCCAACCCTATTAAGTTATCTAGGTACTAAGCATGCTGATCTCTGCTGCTAGGCTCTATGGAGTTCACTCTGGAGATAGCTTTGCCTACCTAAGGTCTGTCCCAGTTTATCTTTTAAAAACACATTCTAGTTTATTTGTTAATTATTGTCACTGGTATGGAAATACATATATATGGATACTTATACGTATTTTTATTTGTATCTGATATGTCTATATATAATATATATATATCTGTAATAAATGTAATACATACTATATGTATAATGGTTTTTTATTATTAATAATAAAAATTATCATCCCCCTTTTTTCCTTTAAAATTTCAAGCAGTTCACTTTGTGTCACATACTGGATCATGTGTTCTCAGTATTTGTCAAAAGAACTACAGGAAACTCCCACTACCTCTTCCTTCACTGAAACAATTTTCATCAAAGTGAAAGAGCCATCAAAACTTCTTGAAAAACAGTATACATCACTTGTGTGTATAGACTTTATTTTAGGCAACGACATTGTTTTAATTAAAAAGAACAAGTATTTTTTCTAATTTTTTTTTTGTTTTTGCTTTTTAAGGACACAAAGATAGCATGAATTACTTACAGAGGTTTAGAGAAACATCAAAGATAAAAGAAATATCCGTAAGTAAATCCTTATTACCAGCATGATTCAGTTTTACTTAACTGTTTTGGAGTTTAGTTCAAATAGAATTAAATATTTTTTTCAGTAAAAATAAAATTTTAGCAGAGACTCTCATCAACATAATGATCCCAAGTATTTGAATCTATTCACAATTTGAAAAAATGATAAATCATTTGAGGAATATGAAAAAATGTACAAATAGCTTGCATTTTTACAAACATCACCTACTTAATGTTTCTCTTTTTAAGAATGCTTCCCCCATTTTCTTTTGAAAAAAATACTTACTGGGCTCAACTCTTTCCCAGACCCAAAAAGTTTTTTAGACCATAACGATAGCTCTCAAGGAACCCCTAGTATAATAGTAAAAAGCCAAATATGCCAGTAACTACAATATCATGTGCAAGTATAAGATCATCAATAAATGTTTGTTGAATAAATTAAAAAATGTACAGAACCACTGGCAAAAAAGGTGTGTTTCCTGGCTGAAAATTAGTTCTAATTTCTTAACCATTGGCTTTCACAAATAACAACTATTTAGAGCTTTAAGAGTAATTACATAGCTACCCAGAGAATTAAGAAGACCTGGAAAAGTGTTAAGTTTCTCCGTCCCTTAAAGAACTTCAAGTTATAGAAATAATCAAGTGATAAAGTTAAAACAATGTTTTCCTAAAGCTAAAGCCAAGGAAATGATAACGTTACAATATGAGAGTTTCTCTGAATTATTGTTCCTGATATGATCCATAGTTAATTGTGTTAATTGCCATCAGGACATTTCACTGAGTGCCTTACATATAAGAGGTAGAATCAAGTGCATTTTGATGGTAAAAATACTAATACTAGTATTATTTTTAATACTGTATGTTTTGGTTAAAGCTTTGTAGTAAAATGAATAACTTAGTTTAATGCCTATTAACTAGATTTTGTTAAGTTGGGATTTAATATTTAAATAAATGCAAATTGAGGTATAATGATTACATGGGGTTCTTTTTCTTCCCATATATTGCTCTTCAAGTTTGTATTTCTTATCTCAAATAGGACCAGCAGAATGGTGTAAGAAATAAAATTATGGAGTATTCAGAGATGCCTGAATAGCAGGTTAAGTCTCTTCAGGATATGTGGGAGTTAGAAAGTCAGCTTAAAATATATATATGCCTTTAGACAGAGGAAGTAGGTATAAGTTCAGGTTACAAGTTATAAGCCTATAATTTGCATGGTGTTTTCTAACCATTTTAATTCTGTGTCATACTTCTAAAGAGCTGAATTTCCATTATATGTAATGATGTAGCTGAGTAAGTGTGTTGAGAGCATTTAGTTAGCCTTAGCCGACACATGACAATGAAAAGAAAAAAAGGAAAGAAATGAGAAAAAGTAATAATAAATAGAAAGAACAGGCATTACTCTACCAGAGTTGGTTTTATAATCGTTAAAATGTAGGCATAAATATACAATTTTACACATACCTTGAAGCCCACCCATCAGTCGTACACTAGAATTTCTGTCATAGATGGTTTTATGAAACTGATGTGTCATTGCATCAAGGGGTGTATATTATGGAAAGTATATAAATAAAACAAACAATAAATAGCTGGAACTGGTTCTAAAAGAAACAACCAAAATCAGAAAAGAAATAAGAGTTGCTTTGGGACTGCAGGAAAAAACTATCATTCTTTTGCTTGGCTGTGTAAGTAGTTGTAATGTGAAGCATCATGTAAGCTAAATTTGTTTAATGAAAAGTAAAGGTTTACTGTGGTAGTAACAGTTTAAAACTCATTGTTTCTGAGAAATAGCAGAGATTTGGAAATATTTTTAAGTTGGATAATAGTGTGACTTGTCTATAGTCAAGGAAACAATGTGAAGATATCAGATCTTATCCATATTAGTTTAATGTAATTCACTAGTTCATCTGAAAAAAACGAATAGGTGAAAAGAAGAAAGTAAGGGAGAATTAGCTATTAGATATTAAAATACAGGTAGAACAGTTGAAACATGAATATTTAGTGAAACATTTGGACAACTCTATAATAACTCTTCTAGAAATAAGAATTTAATAAGGAGGGTTGGATTAGAAATTGATGAGAAAGGAAATGACCTTGTCAGTAAATACAAATTGGACAGTTGGGTTTGAATTTGTAAAAGTCTGTTTTATGTTCTCATATCATTTTATAAACTCAGATGAATTCCAGATTTAAATGCAAAAATTCAAACCATAAAAATAACTTAAGAAAATAGAAACAATAAGTCAGTAAAGCCAGGAGGACTTTCTAAACATAGAGAACAGAAAATATTAAGGAATGAATGTAAAGATTAAAGTACCTAAAATGTAAAGAATAGATAAGTCAAAACAAATTTTTAAAAAAATTGAAATTTGATAATGATCAAATAGATTTAGTTCTATAAATAGCTCATGCAATTAGGAAGCTACCAAAACCTCCTAAAAAAAATTGCTCCTTTACTCCTTCACTGTACAAATCATTAGTATCACTGTGTCAGTGTTAGTATAAGATAGCTTTTCCTTTTTGGGGTGAATTGATAAATATTTTATAGTTTACCCATTTCCTATTTTTTCCCCCAAATTTTAATGAACTTATATTACTATGAAAAAGAGTTCATTCAAATAGATTTATGAAAAATAAGTAGGATATTTTGATGCAGTTTTTCAGATTGACATTGAAGAAAATAACTGTGATCTGTAATATACCCTTTGGTGTCTAGGTAGAATAAAGCATATTAAGCTAAATGGATCCAGAGACTGTTAATCATTTGAAATTCAGTTTTTTTTTTTAATCATATATATCTACAATATGCAGAATGATACTCCTTCTGAAAACATTCTGAAACATAAGAGTTCTCATGGTGGATTTACTGAGTGTCACAAAACTTCTGTTCCTCTTCATTCAGAACAAGGTGAGTATTTTGACTGTGTTAATTGTTAGCAAACATACTCATTTAAGCTTTAAATGAATTTTATGTATGTTACACACCTGAGCAGTTAATGTTTCAGAAGTCAGGAAATTCAGATTCTAGGCCATCATTGTTGCTGTAACCTTGAATGAAACACAGTCCTAATATTCTAACTTTTTTGTAAATTGTTTAGTCCCTAACGATGAAATGTAAAGACTTTTTTTTACAAATCTGCTGATTTTAACTTTTACAAATGTATCTGTTGTGTTTTAGTCTGTATAGTCATGTAGTCAACATATTTTTCTTTTCTAATTTAACTTTGAAAAGTAGCTAATACATTTAATTCAAAATTAAAATACTCACACACACACACACACACACAAGCACTTTGACAATCAGCCTCTCTTTCCAGCCCCACATGTAACCACTGTTATTTTTGTTTATGCTGTAGAGTTTCACGCTTATTTAATCACATATGACAGTACAGTCTTTCTTGCCTCTCATTTTTACACAAAAGGTGCATACCGTACATGCTGTTCACCTTTAATTTTTCACTTAAAAATGAAATGGCCTGGGGATGTTTCTATATCATGCTTTATGAGTTGCAGTTACATATGCACGTAAGTTTATTATTATTCACCTTTTCAGTTATGTGCATATAACCTGTATAAGGTTCCTTAAGAAAAACAGCACTACCTTATCTCCCTCACCATCATTTCCCTTTCATTTTCTTTTAGTAAGAAGCAGTATCAAGTTGGGTTTATTCCAGGAGTACAAGCTGGTTTAACATTCAGAAATAGAGTTAATGCTGGTAGTAACAGATTGAAGGAGAAAAATCATATGATATCTCAATAACTGCAGAAAAGGCATTTGATGAAATTCCACTCATCATCTAATATCCATTCGTGATTAAAACTCAACAAAGTTAGAATAAGGTGGAGTTTCCATAATCTGAATAAAGGGTATCTACAAAAACTTACCACAGATAACGTACTTCATAATGAAATACTGAAAATCAAGATGGGGAACAAAACAAGGATTCTGGCTGCTACCATTTCTATTTAACATTCTAGCCAGAGAAATAAGGGAAGAAAGATACATGATAGAAGGATTAGGAGGGAAGAACTAAAACTCATTATTTTCAGATAACATGGATCTCATTTCTAAATTTAGCATGCTGACAATTTTCCATCTTCATATTTCAGTTTTAGGCAATTTTTGTTGACCCCCAACTAAAGAAAGCAAGGATTGTACTCTTTTTTTTCCCCCCCGTCTCTGTGTTTCCAAAAGGCATGCATGCTCGCATGCACACGTCATTACCCATTCCCACCTACATCGTTACATCATAGTTTTAGTTAGGTCAACACTAGAGTCTTTGTTATTTGACTAAATTTCTTTAAGACATTCAAGTATATAATATAGTTTGTCAGTTTCATCATCATGAAAGAGTTTTGCTCAGTGTTCTGATGTACTTCAGTCTGGCCTTTTTGCCCTCTGTACCTGAAATACAACTTCTGTTCTAAGATTTGCCTTTGCCATTCATTCTGAGGTTTTCCTTAATTGTATCATAAAGTTGTAAATTCTAAGATAACTTACAGTTAAACATCCTGATTTTAATTTTTTTAAACAAGCTTAATTCTCAAGTTTGTTCAGGATAAACAACATACAACAAAAGTGTCATCTTAAGTCAAGGGAGGAAAGATGAACTATTCTATTTTTCCTTTACTGTAAAATTATGTATGTGTAAGATTATTAATTGCAACATTGTTATAAGAAGAAATTGAAATTGGACCAAAGGTCCCTCAGTAGGAGTTTGGTTACAAACACACACATACACAAACATACAATATACCCTGGAAGGATACACAAGAAGTTTGGGAGCTGGAGAAGAACAATACTTTTTCCATCCTACTCTTTTGTTTTTTTATTATTGCCTTTTTACAAAAGTAAATGAATAATTTTGATGTCCTGCCAGGAAATGCATTGGCCTCATGTAACTCTGATGTTTGGCAGTGTTAGGGAGAGAGTAAGTTATCTTACAAAAGTTATACTATGCCTGGAAACACTTTGTGTTTGGTTAGTTGGTATTTTTTGAAATTTTATTTGTGTGACTTATCAATTTTTAAAAATTTCCTTTAAGTGGAAAGAAGCAGTAGAAGGCCATCTACAGAAGAAACTCATGAAGTAGATTCCAAAGCAGCTTTATTGCCGGTTTGTACATTTCAATTAAACAAATGCATATTTTTAAATACTTACTTGTTAGAGAAGAGCTAAAATATGGTGTTATTTTATTTGAAATTGTGTCAAGCTTTCAAAAAATGTTTTACCTTAGAAAACTGACAGCATGGTAGCAGTTATAGACAACTGCTACCTGTAATAACTTCTTACTGTAGTGAATAGTCAGCAATTTTAAAAGAAAAATTTATGCCAAAAAAAGGCACAAATCTCTCTTTGAGTTGAAGCTAATTATATGAAGTCATTCCCTGCCAACTGAGGTAATTTTAATTTTACAAAAACTCTAATAAAGCAGACTCTGGCAAGTAAGACAAGTAGCCTGAGGGAAAGCAGAAAAATTGTTCCTTTACAGTCAAATATAGAAATCAATACTTGTAATTATGATTCACAATCACCAAGAACATATTAACTTACATTCTGCTGTACAGAAATAGATTGTATTATTAAAAATTATATTTTTTAAAAAACAATTTCAATGGGGAAAGGGGGTGAGCAGTTTTACAGAAATAGTTTTTTCTGGAAGGATCCATCCTGAACCTCTGCTGCACAATATTACCCCAAATAAAGTTCCTTTGAAGATGACCTTACAATGCCAAATAACAAAACTCACAGGAGTGAACTTGCACAAACAATATTAGACCTCTAATAACTTAAGATAGTAGAATCATTGGTTACAGATTATAAAATAAGTATGACTAAATTGACTAAAGCCTTAAAGTACTACAAATATGAAAAAAAGAAAAGATACAACTTTTTGTTCATGTTTGTTTTTGACCAAAAAGCTGACAAATTTGAAAAAAAAATTAGGAATAAATAATAACTCCATGGGTATTAAAATAATAATTAGGCACAGCTGAACAGAGAATTAGTCAATTGGACCAGAACATAATGTAGAATTGTAATTAGAAGGAAAATGTATTAAACATAAAGAGACACGGAAAGTAGATCTGAATTGGCTTCGAGAGAGTAGACAGAATTTGAAGATACTATACCTGGCTTAGAATTTTCCAAATCGAGGGACTATATGAAGATTCAAATTCAGGAAGCATAAAACTGTAGAATAAAACCACAAGCATATACACACATAGAAAAAAGGCTTCAATGAAATGTGCCTAAGTGTTATTGATTTCTTTGTTCACAGTTTGCATGATTTTAGTTTTTCTCTTTACGCTTTGTTTTTTCTTTTAACAACAGGCACATACTATTTCTAGAGTCATAGATAATGCATCTGTATTTTTAAGAAAGTAAAATTGTCATCAGAAACAAAGAACTAGCTAGACTATAATTGTATTGTAGGAAATTATACTCTTGAAATTATTTCATTTTGTGGAATGGCCTTGTGGTAGTTATATCCATGTACTAGTTCAATTGTATGAAACAAGGATTTCATATTAATTTTTCAGCCCTTCATTCTTAAAACACACCATAGGAAACAAAATGGGTTTAAAAGATATGCTTCATGTAGAGATTTTTTTCTTCAACTTTTTGTTCGTTTGTTTTTGGCTAAAGGATTGGTTACAAGATAGACCATCAAACAGAGAAATGTAAGTAAGCCTTTTTTCATCATTAGCCTGAAAAGTATCAGTTATTGAACATTGTATTTTTTGTTTGTGTCATCACTTTAGCACTCCTTTATCTATGCATGATGATTATTTTAGAATCTTCTGTCTTCTCATAGAAGAGATTGGGGAACTCATTTATTATGGATTGTTCTATACATTTAAATTTATAATTGTATATAGTTATAATTATAGCTATACTATAATTTCAGCTGTACCAAAATCTTCCTTATGATATGATATAATGTTTACTTCTATTTCCAACTTGTTTTTGAATAAGTTTGTTCAAAGACCTAGTTTGACACTTTAGTTTTGCACTTGTTTGACTTCTCTGCCCATCACTGTAGTCAACAAACCTTGCACCTGCTTTGATAATTAGAGCAGTAATGTGCAATATACATTAGAAAGCCTGCATACAGGGAGATCCACTACAATGCTGATCTGATCATCCAGAACCAAAAGTGGAAACAAAAGGCAGCCTAACAGGTGACCATCCCCAGAAAGTAAACATTTTTATTAGAGCTTAAACATAAAAATGATGAATCAAAGATAATCTCTGTTTCCAGCCTGGCAATTAGTATTTTAGGTTTCCCAAGGTCAATTTTTAGTCTTGCTTGGACATCCATTTGATACATGAAACATGATATACTTACCCTCTGATATGAATAACTTAAGAAGGGAAGCAAATTTGAGGGAAATTATTATTCCATAGTTTTTTCCCATTTCCTTCTGAGCATCAGAAACAGACGTGAATATATAGAGAAAAAAATAATCAAGATGCCTCATGTATATGCAGTTCAAATTCTTTGGGTATCATGACCCTGAATAGCATTTGGAAGACCTATCTATAATCAGATTTCTTTTGAGAATAATGTCTTTTACAACCAAAACCAAAGGCTGTAAATACAGAATAGGTACTTCAAGTTGATGTTAACTTGGCTAACAAGAGAATATTGTCTTACAGAATACTCACCCATTGAAGTACCCAGGAAGGTGGAGTTGGTCAGCACTCCAGGGTTGGGGGAGAGTGAGAAAAGAGTAGTTTATCAGCAGCAGACAAAGAGATGAAACTAGAATCAGAATACTTCCAATAAGAAAATAAATACTTGTCATTAAGTACAGGCATATATTAGAAACAGGGAACATCAGGATCAGATAGAATATTAAGAGGTAGAAAGAAATGACAGAGGTCTTCTACTCCTTTCTGATCTAATCCCTTCAGTCCTGAGCAAGTCCACATAGATGTATGTTGGAGGAACTAAGCCTCTAATCCATTTTTCTTGATTTCCATTGCATCTCTCAGTTCCACTAAACCTAATTCTGTGATTTGCACTGGAATCCATGGAATTAATAGAACCTCCACTTTGTACCAGTATGCATTGTTAAAAAAATGTATATTCAACATTGGAAAAAAATGTTTTCAACACTAGAAATTGAGTTTTGTAAAATGCATCTGTTTGCTGTTCCCTTGGTTCCTTGCCCATTAATTCTATTGAGGTATTCTTAGAATCCTGGGAAGTTATTTCAAGACATTGTTACAGTACTGGCATGAATCTCCACAAACTGAGAAGTCATGGTGTATTTTATTCTTGGTTCTGAACTTTCAGTTTGGCTCTAAACTACTAATAAGACTTATGGAGACATAAACTGGAGGTACAAGTTGTGAATGTGGCACTGGCATAAGGGAAATGGCAAATATTCAAACAAAAGTGAATCTGAACCTTAGAATTCCTTTAATAATGTTAAATAATCATAGTAACTTAATAAAATAAAAAATTCTGTGGTAGCCCAGACTAAAATTGTGACACAACTTATATTTTTTGGTGTTTCTTAGGCCATCTGAAGAAGGAACATTAAATGGTGAGTCCATGTAGTAGATTTAATTGAAAAAATGAGACTAATGTATGATACATTATAGCAAATACCACATTATCCTAGGTAAGAAGTTTTGAAGTTGTTTGAAAAAGCCAAAGTAGTAACAAATTCTTCCCTCAGGTAGTTCTCTTCAAAATAAATGTTACACAAACACATGAACTCACCACGTGAATAAAGATCTCTCTACTGTCATCTTGCCTCCCTTCATCCCTTCTACCCAGCCTGCTCCTTTCTTACAGTCCCTGTTTTGGTGAATGATACTCTTGAGTCAGCTAGGTGAAACCTGAGGCATTATTCTTTACCTTGCATTCACAAAGTCCAATTTTATTTACCTCTTAAATCTATTTCTAGAATCCATCCTCCGCTATACATCCCACTGCTGCTTTCAGTTCAGTCTTAATCATTTTTTAAACCTTTTATTGAAATGCAGAATGTACACACAGAAAAATGCAGATAAATTCCACCTCAGGGAACTCTAAGGAGCATACCCATGTGTGATTAGCATACAGATCATGAAACAGAATATCATTAAATGCCCCAGCTCCTTTTGTCCTCTTATTAATTAAAACCTGTTTACCTAAATAACACAATAGATTAGTTTTACTTGTGTGTGTATACGAAATAGATAAATGGCATCATAAAATATGTACTCTTTTGTGTCTGGCTTCTTCCTCCTAACATGTTAGGAGATTGTCATCACTATTACTGTGTATAGTATGGTTTGTGCATTCTCACTACTATATAATATTTCCTTGTTGAATATATTGAATTTATCCATTCTGCTATTTGATGAGCAGAAGTAGCTTCCAGTGTATGACTATTGTGAATAGTGCTGCTAAAAGCATTCTTGTTCATGTTGTTTGGAAAACATATCTTATGTATTTTCTGTTGGGTATATACCTGCTAGGTGGTGGGGTATGCATATATTCACACTCAGTTACTGCCAAATAGATTTTCAAAGTGGTTATGCCAATGTGGGCTCCCCTTCAATCTCTCTTCTATTCTGCCACCAAAATTACTCCTCCGAAAGATCCGTTCTTGTCACTCTGCTTTACATTTTCCCACTATCATTGGATAAAATTCAGTGCCCTTCTCAGTGTGGCATATTTGCCTCTCAATTTGGTATTCTGTGCTTCTATAGCTTTATTCTCTACAGGTATGTCTGTACTCTTGTTTGTTAATTTGCAGTTTTGGTTGCATATGTGAATACTTGTATAGAATTACTTGTATCATGACGCATACCTTTAGAATTAGAATATTTGGGAGTGAGATTTGCATAGCTGTACATTGAAAAAACCCCCACAGGTGATTCTGACATACATGTAACTACTCTATTTTGCGCTTCCTCTGAGACAGCTTTCAACCTCTCTTCAAGCAGGAGGCATTTGGTATACCTCTCCTATAGTCCTGTAATGTGTGTGTGTATGCATGTACAAAGGTCTTCATTATACTTATCACAGTATTAAAACTGTTGACAGACTTCCTTCTTGTGCAAGGACAATAGGTTCTTTTTCATTTATGTTCTAGAAACATAGCAGATTCAATTTATTCTCCATCTTGCTCACTATAGTTGAAAACTAAAGTCCTCAAATACATTTAGAGATGGAAGAGGGGCTTCTGGGGGGTTATGTTTCACATTACAGAAGTTCATCTTATGATCAACCCAGTGAAATGGTTACATGGCTACAGACCCCAGCCCCTAAAGGTCTGAAACTAAAAGATATTTTTCTTTTTAAGTAGCAGGTATGGTAAGAATGCAGTTTATTATAGGAGAGTGTGAAATATTATGTGCTTTTTCCTTTCCAGGTATCTGAGTGTACAGTTAGCACTGATCTGGCATAATGTATTAGAGTAATACAGTACATTGATGGATATATTTCACTACATTTTCTTTTCTGTTCTTGTGAAAAGAACACAGTGGAAATTTAGGATGATAATATAAGAATGTCTGAGCAAAATTTGCACTGCATAAAAGTACTTTTGGGAGGGTCTCATTTGTTTGTTTGACATTTTAGGTCTCGCTTCTCCATTTAAGCCAGTTATGGATACAAATTACTATTACTCAGGTCAGTACTATTAGAAACAAAATTTAGTAATATTTTGAGCTTTTATGGATTTCATTATTTCTCTCTGATTTTTGTGCAGCTGTGGAAAGAAATAACTTGATGAGATTATCCCAGAGCATTCCATTTACACCTGTGCCTCCAAGAGGTAAATCCTAAAGTAAAGAAGTAAAAGGGAAAGTAAACCTTGTATTAATATGTGGCTTTTAGCTATGTTACAGAGCATGGATGGTGGCAGAAAGAAGGGTCATACTAAGAAGTGTCAATTTCATACAAATTTTAATTGGCCTGACTGCAGGAGTTGTTGGGCATGTTTAAAAAGAAGAGGGAAATATCAGAAGTATTGAATTTCTCTATTTCTGGCATATCCATAAGTAAATGGTATAATTCTAATCACAAACGCTCTTGATGCCTGGTCTAATAATAAAAGCATAGATAAATTGACATCACAACATTTGTGGAACAGACAGAGTTCTAACTTCTTGTCTAAAAATTTAACTTAGAAGTATTTAGAAGACAAGTTGCTTTCTAAAAGTTTTTCTTGAAAATGTTGACAGTTTCAAAAATGCTTATCATTACTAAATACACATGAATTTAGAGATGTTAGTAGATACTTGATTTGTGAGCACTTGTTGCCTTTAACTTTATCTTATAATACTACATCTTGGTCCATCTCATCTTAATCCTAACCAAACATACCTACAATTTTTATTCTGTATCATCATTTTTAAAGAGTCATAATTTGACCTTAAAATGTGTCTATTCGTGTTGCAGGTGAGCCTGTCACTGTGTATCGCTTGGAAGAGAGTTCGCCCAACATACTGAATAACAGCATGTCTTCTTGGTCACAGCTAGGCCTCTGTGCCAAAATAGAGTTTTTAAGTAAAGAAGAGATGGGAGGAGGTTTACGGAGAGCTGTCAAAGTACAGTGTACCTGGTCAGAACATGATATCCTCAAATCAGGACATCTTTATATTATCAAATCTTTTCTTCCCGAGGTGGTTAACACATGGTCAAGTATTTATAAAGAAGACACAGTTCTACATCTCTGTCTCAGAGTAAGTGTTAGTGAATGTATAACAGTGGAACATTATTATTTTTTTTTTTTAAATAATTATTTTTTATTGAAGGGTAGTTGACGCACAGTATTACATTACATTAGTTTCAAGTGTACAACACAGTGGTAGAACATTTATATACATAATTCTAGGTTCCACCTATCACCCTACCAAGCTGTTACAATATCTTGACTATATTCCTTAGGCTATACATTACATCCCGGTTACTTATTTATTTTACCATTGGAAGTCTGTCCTTTTTTTTTTTTTTTTTTTGTGAGGGCATCTCTCATATTTATTGATCAAATGGTTGTTAAAGACAATAAAATTCTGTATAGGGGAGTCAGTGCTCAATGCACAATCATTAATCCACCCCAAGCCTAATTTTCGTCAGTCTCCAATCTTCTGAGGCATAACAAACAAGTTCTTACATGGAGAACAAATTCTTACATAATGAATAAGTTACATAGTGAACAGTACAAGGGCAGTCATCACAGAAACTTTAGGTTTTGCTCATGCATTATGAACTATAAACAGTCAGTTCAAATATGAATACTCATTTGATTTTTATACTTGATTTATATGTGGATACCACATTTCTCACTTTATTATTATTATTTTTAATAAAATGCTGAAGTGGTAGGTAGATACAAGATAAAGGTAGAAAACATAGTTTAGTGTTGTAAGAGAGCAAATGTAGATGATCAGGTGTGTGCCTGTAGACTATGTGTTAATCCAAGCTAGACAAGGGCAATAAAACATCCACGGATGCAGAAGATTTCTCTCAGAACGGGGGGGTGAGGTTCTAAGCCTCCCCTCTGTTGATCTGGAACATTATTTTTGAGTTTGGTGTTTTCACTTCTAAAGTATGATAAGCCAAACTTGTTTCAGTGATGAACAAGGATTTGTTTTTGTGTATGTGTGTGTTGTTGTTCTATAGGAAATTCAGCAACAGAGAGCAGCACAAAAGCTCACATTTGCCTTCAACCAAATGAAACCCAAATCCATACCATATTCTCCAAGGTAAATCTTTAAAATTTTCTGGGACCTTTTAGTATTATGTAGCTAGCATTCTCTTGTGACTTTTTTTATTTATGCTGAATATTTAATTATTTACCCATTTTAAATATCAATTAGAATTTTATTAACAAACTGCTATTTTTTTTATAAGGTTCCTTGAAGTTTTCCTGCTGTACTGCCATTCAGCAGGACAGTGGTTTGCTGTGGAAGAATGTATGACTGGAGAATTTAGAAAATACAACAATAATAATGGTGATGAGATTATTCCAACTAATACACTGGAAGAGATCATGCTAGCCTTTAGCCACTGGACTTACGAATATACAAGAGGGGAGTTACTGGTACTTGATTTACAAGGTAAATTTACTAAATTATTGCTAAAGTGAAATTGTACAATAGCTTATCACCTATTCATGTGTTATGAGTGATTAACAGAAATCTGCTAATTTATAGATAGGTAAAATCTTATGTGAGTAGAAACTCTTAAAAAAGCAAGTTAGTAATAGCTATAGCATGTAGCCCTCAGGGCCCTGAATAGTAGGATCCGACTGTCTTAATTGTTGTTTAGGTAATACAGAAGTTTTGATAAGTAAATCTCCTATTCTACTCTTAATGTGTATAGACTTAGTCTTTTAAAAGTGCAGACTGTTATTTTAAAAATAGTACCAAGTGTACCAAATGATTTCACTCATATGTGGCATATAAGAACAAAGGAAAAACTGAAGGAACAAAACAGCAGCAGAATAACAGAACCCAAGAATGGATTAACAGTTACCAAAGGGAAAGGGATTTGGGAGGAATGGGTGGGAAGGTTTGGGGGGGAAAGGGGGACATTAAGATTAGCATGTATAATGTGGGAAGAGGCACGGGGAGGGCTGTGCAACACAGAGAAGGCAAGTAGTGAGTCTACAGCATCTTAATACGCTGATGGACAGTGACTGTAATGGGGTTTGTGGGGGAGACTTGGTGAAGGGGGGACCCTAGGAAACATAATGTTCTTCATGTAATTGTAGATTAATGATACCAAAAAAAAAATAGTGCCAAGTATCTCTATCTCTAAACCTGGTGTTTATATTACCTATTACTAAATAGTCGATTAAAACAGCTGTTTTACTTACAGTTATTTGGTTTACAGTAGGGATGGCTCACCTCTTCTGTCCTCTGAGAGGGTTCGAATGACCAAAAGTAGTTTAGGAAGCTTGACTGGAGTCAGATACCTGAAGTCTTGTTCACTGACAGCCAAATTCCTCAGTTCTGTCCCAAGTGTGATCTCCCTATATAGCTAGCTAGCCTGGGTTTTCCCATAGCATGGTAGTTTTAGGTAGTTTGACTTTTACATGACAGGTGGCTTCCTCCAGAGAAAAAACAGACTTTTAGGGCTAGGCCCAGAACTTACCCAGATCCCTTCTGCCACATTTTACTGGCCAAGGCAGTAATAAGGACAGCCCAGATTTAAGACGTGGGGAAATGGATTCCAGCACATGGTGGGTGGAGCAGAATGTATACAGAGGAAAAAACTGACCATGAGGATCTTTGTAGACAGATTCTGTGTTACATGTAAAAGAAAAAAAAAAGACATTGTGTCTGGGAGAGGGCAGATTAGCTTAGAATAATGTCTGCAGTTTCACAGCAGGATCAGAGGAAAGTAAAATTAAGCAAGTTGCCAGCTTTGCCTGGGTGGAGGTTTTACATTATGAATTGTGTAATTTTTTTCTCTAAAGATCAGCCTTAATTTCAGATGTCAACACAAACCAAATTTCAATCATATAAGACCAATGCTTTAGAGTATTGCTCACTTAGTGACTTATTTCGTTAAATACTCACAAATATAAAAGATTCGTTGAAATGCAGACAAGTTAGTATTGATTCAGCCCAAGAAAGAAAGTCTTCATAAAACCAGCCCCTTTTCAGTAGTTCATCATTTTCTATAAATGATTAGGTAATTACATACATAGCAAAAACTATGCTACATGTTATTAGACAGACCAATCCAATTAAATAAACAGGCTCTTAAAGTATGTTCTTAAATAAGTATTCTCTTCAAACATGCATAGGAAGTAAGGCCAAACAGATTTTGTCTGAACTGTTAATTTTAAAAATGGCAATTATTTTCAATAAAGTAATTGTGACATTCTCTACATATTTAATATGTTCATGTAACCATTTTTAATAGAAATATTTTAGATGATTAAATAATATGGAAATAATATAAAGAACAAAGTGTTTCCATCTTTGCTGTTTCTCTACCTCTGTGAAGACAAATACACAAATGGAGGCTTTTTTATTATTACTAATAATCATTTTTGTGTTTTGGTGGTTTTTCTCCAATTGGGATCATGCTCTCTATGTAATATGTGTCTGTTACACTTTTTTTTCACCTAACAATATATAATGGGCACCTTCTGAGTCATTACTGATAAATCTGAGTTATTCCTTTTAATAGCTGCATGATAGTCTATAGTATGGAAATACAGCATGATTTACATCCTATATTGAGAGATATTCACCTTTTTTTCTTGCTACCACATACAGTGCTGCAACAAACATATTGCTACTTTAAAATTTTTATTTATAAGCTACATACAAAAAAATGCAGATATTAATACACAGTTCAAGGAATTTCAATATGTGTATACACTCATGTAAACCATCACCCAGGTCAAGATATTAAACATTCTCACTAATTTTATTTTCCACTTGTCTTCATACTACTATTTTTATGTCTGTAAAATAGATTCCTAAACTCACCTACTAAAAAGAGATGAGTGCAGTTTTATTAAGTACTGCCAGGTTGTTGTTCTGAAAGGCTGTGGAAATTCATACGCAGCACTGGATTTGAGTGCCCGTTCCTCTACTCTCTCTCCAGTACTGCATGTTCTTAATCTTTGCCAGTCTGATGAGTAGAAAGTAGTATTGTATTTGAATCTGGTTTTCCCTATTGTGAAATTGTAACCATTTTATTTGGTTTCCTTATAATAGGTTAAATACTTTTGATTATTTGAATGTCAGATGTTCTTTATATAAACAAATGATTGAAAAGATTTAACCACACTTTTAACACTTCCGGAGGTGAAGGAAGATGTTCACAATCTAATTCTTTATGTAATCTGAATAATTTGCAAGAAGGCTTATTTATATGTTGGTGTGTGATTTTTAAAAATTCAATACTCTTAAAATGGCCTATAGATTATGCCTTCATGTGCCTAATTGTTCTTTGCTAAGGTGAAACAAGGGCAGATTATGTAGACCTTTTACATAAGGAGGTATTTGCTTACAACCTTGACCCTGTTGCCTCAGTAGCTGATGCCATCAGGAGCTCACATGCCTCACTATAAACTCTGACATTTAACTCTCGTTCACATCACAGGAGCCGTTTGTTCTTCATGCAATGTTGAGGTCATATGTCAAGTTAGGAAATAGCAAGAGAGAAAATATGTACTTGTTTGAATAATTTACATCATGTAATGGTTGGTGATGCTATAAAATATCTCATGACTTTATTATGCAAATGTCAACATTTATATCAATTATATAATATAAATTTTCTTATATACACATATAAAGGCGTAGGTGAAAATTTGACTGACCCATCTGTGATAAAAGCAGAAGAAAAGAGGTAATGAGTTTTAATAATTTCATTATGATGTATTTTCATAATTTAAAATTCTACATTTCTGTTTGCATAAACCTTTTTTTTTTTAAACTATGAATTCCACAGATCCTGTGATATGGTTTTTGGTCCAGCAAATCTAGGAGAAGATGCAATAAAAAACTTTAGAGCAAAACATCACTGTAATTCTTGCTGTAGAAAGCTTAAACTTCCAGGTAAACATTTTCTTAATCAATATAATGAGTAAATTGTTAGCAAAGTTGGTTATCACAGTACTTCAGAAGGCCAGAGACACAAATACACATTATTGGTTGTAATAGATCTATGTTTTCTTTCATTACTTGTGAAAACACAAAGTTCATTCATTTAATATGCATTTATTATGAGTCTGCTGGATGCCAAGGATTGTGTTAGTTGTTGATAATACAGTAGTGAACTGGATAAATGTTTTCTCTGTCCTCAGTGGCATTTAGTCAAGTCTTGAATACTGAAGATTAACAGTATTATAAGACTGTCATAAATGCCAAGCAAAAAAATAAAAATAAAACAGGTAAGCAGATCACTTAACACAAACTTACAAGTGAGGGAATGCTCCCTGGGAATGGACAGATTTGCCTAAAATTGAAGGATGAATAGACTTTCAGGTTAGTCTGGTAGAGAGCTGGAACAAAACTATTTATTATTCCATGAAGCAGGAACAGAAACTGCAGATTCATTCTCTCATGATAGTAACTTCATCTTTGTATTTGAAGAATTACAACTTACTATTATACTGGAAGTTGTAGCACAAAACAAAGGTTCTCACCCTTTGGTGTACATCAGAATCCCCTGTGGAACTTTTTTAAAATTACAGATTCCTGGGACTAACCCTTGTGCTGTACTTTTAAAGTCTTCTCATCATAATCAATAGTGTGGTAATTAGGACCTTAGAGTTGGGAGTCAGACTGTGGCTCCAAAAATACATACATCATAAAGGGATTTTTTGTTTGGTTTGGGTTTCTTTTAGGATTAAATGAATTGGTATTTGTGAAATACCTAAACAACTTAATACAGTCCCAGGCCACATAGTAAGCACATAAATGGTACTATTCTTTAACTTTTTTAAATTGTTCATTAGTACTATACAGAAATACCTGAGATTCTGATTCTGTTTTCTTTTTTTTTTTTTTTGGTGTATTGACCTTGTATCCTGTAACTTTGGTAAATTCATTTAGTTCTAGCTTTTTTTTTTTAACTCAGAATTTTCAGTGTAGACAGTTAAGACAGTATTATTTACTTCCTTTCCAATGTATACGACTTTTTTTTTTTTTTTTGACTTTTTTGTGCTCGCATGGATTTCCAGTACCGTGTTAAATACGAATACTGAGAGTAGACATCCTTGTTTTCTCCCTGATCTTAAGGGGGGAAAGCATCCAGTCTTTCACTACAGTGTTAGCTGTACAGATTTAGTAGGTGCACTTTATTAGGTTGAGGAAATTCTCTTCTATGCCTTGTTTCCATGAAAATACTTATCTTCAATTTTGTCAGACTTTTTTCTGCATCTGTTTATATGGTCATTTGGGTTTTTTTCTTTAACTGGTCAATATTGCATTGTGTTACATTGATTGGTTTTTGAAATGTTGAACTGGTCTTGCATTTCCAGGACAGACTCTGCTTTGTCATGGTATATTACCTTTTTTGTGTATTGTTGGGTTCAGTTTGCCCATATTTTGCTGAAGATTTATGCATCTGTGTTTGTGAAGAATATTAGTCTGTGGGGTTTTATTTTTCTTTTTTTTTTTTCATGTACTATCTTTGTCTTGCTTTGGTTTCGGGATAATACTGACCTTAAAAATAAGTTGGTGGAAGCTGTTAAGAGTGGGTCTGCCAGTCCTGCACAGGTTCCTCTCTTTATCTCTGTCTTTATAATTGGCAGTTCTTCAGAGCATGGTTTGAGTTCTGCAGTGAGGATGGCACAAATCAGTGTGTAGCCCACCACAGGGACATGAAGTGTGAGCAAAAAAGACTCTTGGAAAGCTGCTTTAATTTTTTCCATCTTTAAAAACATCAAAGTTGTGAGTAAAGATGGCTGCGAGAGATGTGAGACAGTGGCTTCCTCCTAAAACCGCATATAATATGAAAATATAATTAATACAACTAATCTGGAAAAAGCAACAGGAAAGAGGGCTGTGCCAGACTGCATACAGCTGGAGAAAAGAATAAACCACACGGTACAGGGTAACATACAAAAGCCGTGGCCCAGCGGGACCCAAATCCTTCTCCCACCCCAGCTCACCGGTGGGAGGAAGAGAAATGGAGCAGGGAGGGAGTGCAGGCTTGGGACTGCTGAACACCTAGCCCTGGAGATCTGTTCTGGGAGCACAAACCTACATTGCATGGTGCTCTCATGATTATGGGGGTTGGAAAGCTAAGACAGGCTGAATACTTGGAGAGACTGAGACTCCAGCCGCTTGTGGAAAATGGATCCATATCCGGCAGCTCTGGGACAAAAGAAAAGCAGGCAGTCTGAGAGACTTCCTAACAGCAAGAGGGCTGCTAAAGGAGCAAGGATTGCGCACAGCTTACTGCTCAGGAAAAAGGACAGGTAGACAAAATTGTCCTGGTGCACTCTGCCCAGCAGGTTGGGAACTTTCATGATCTTCAGGGGCTCCAGCCCCCTGGCTGGCTACACAGCTCCAAGGCCCCCCTTGGTGATATGCAGCCTGCTGCACCTTTCTCCCGCCTAGCCCCACCTGACTCGCAAACCAGCAAACCCTACCCTGGCGTTAAGCCAGCCAGAGGGAAGCCCCGCCTACAGCAGCTACAAACACAAAGCACAGAGGCTTATACCTGTGTGCTTGGCCCACTGGTTCTGGTAGTGGAGACAGGCATAGCAGCTGGGAAGAAGGAAACAGCTCTTTCTCCCTCCCGGGCACCAACACCGCTCCCGTGTGACACCCGACATTGTTCCAGGGGCTAAGCAGCTCCAGAGAGTAGAGCTTCTGCGTACTAGAAGGTGCCACGTACAAACATGAAACATCAAAGGAACCCAGTTCAAAGCAAAATTATGAATACACCAGAGAAAGAGTCAATTGAAATCAACCTCATTAAAAGAGATCTCAACTAAAAATCATGAACATGTTCATGGAGGTACAGAAAATTATTCAAGAACTCAGGAATGAATTCTGGTCTGAGATCCAATCATTACAGCACACAGTATCAGAAATGAAACATACAATGGAAGGTTCTATAAGCAGATTAGATATGGTAGAGGAGAGGATAAATGAAATAGAAATTAGACAAGAGGAAAACAAAGAAGCTGAGACACAGAGAGAGAGAAAGATCTCTAAGAATGAAAATATTGAGAGAACTGTGTGACCAGTCCAAACTAAACAATACTTGCATTGTAGGGGTAGCAGAATAAGAAGAGAGAATAAAAGGGATAGAAAGTGTCTTTGAGGAGGTAACTGCTGAAAAATTCTCTAGTCTGGGGAAGGAGATGATCTCTCAGACCATGGAGGTGCACAGATCTCCCAACACAAGGAACCCAAGGAAGACAACACCAAGACATATAATAATTAAAATGGCAAAAATCAAGGATAAAGACAGACTAATAAAAGCAGCCAGAGAAAGAAATAAGATCACATACAAAGGAAAGCCTATCAGACTATCATCTGACTTCTCAGCAGAAACCTTACAGGCCAGAAAGGAGTGGCATGATGTATTTAATGCAATGAAGCAGAAGGGCCTTGAACCAAGAATACTTTATCCAGCAAGATTATCATCTAAATTTGAAGGAGGGATTAAACAATTTCCAATAAGCAAACACAGAGAATTTACCTCCCACAAACTGTCTCTACAGTGAATTTTGGAGGAACTGCTATAGATGGAAATGTTGCTAAGGTTTAATAGCTGTCAGTAGAGGTTATAAAACCACAGTAAAGAAAGTAGAACAGCTAATTACTAAGCAACTGCAAAATTAAATCAACAACCCCCAAAGTCAATCAAGGGATAGACAAAGAGTACAGAATATCATACCTAATATATAAAGAATGGAGGAGGAAGAAAAAGGAGAAAAAAGAACCTTTAGATTGTAATAGCATACTGAGTTAAGTTAGACTCTAAAATAGTGAAGAAATTAACCTTGAACCTTTGGTAACCACGAATCTGAAGCCTGCAATGGCAATAAGTACATACCTATCGATAATCACCGTAAATGTAAATGGTCCAAATGCACCAATAAAAAGACATAGAGTCACTGAATGGATTTTTTAAAAAGCCCCATCTATATGCTGCCTACAAGAGACTTACTTTAAACCCAAAGACATACACAGACTAAAAGTGAAGGGATGGAAAAAGATATTTCATGCAACTAATAGGGAGAAAAAAGCAGGAGTTGAAGTATTTGTATCAGACAAAATAGACTTCAAAACAAAGAAAGTCACAAGAGACAAAGAAAGAATTACATAATGATAAAGGGGTCAATCCAACAAGAAGATATAACCATTATAAATACCTATGTACCCAACACAGGATCACCTACATCAATGTCCCTGATGAACATAGATTCAAAAATACTCAACAAAATACAGCAAACTGAATTAAAAAATATATTTAAAATATCATCCACTGTGATCAAGTAGGATTTATTCCAGGGATGCAAGGATGAGACAATATTAGAAAATCCATCAACCTCATCCACCACGTCAACAAAAAGAAGGACAAAAACCGCATGATCATCTCCATAGATGCCAAAAAAGCATTTGACAAAATTCAACATCCATTCATGATAAAAGCTCTCAACAAAATCGGTATAGAGGACAAGTACCTCAACATAATAAAGGTCATATATGACAGACCCACAGCCAACATCAAACTTAACAGCGAGAGGCTGAAAGCCTTTCCTTGAAGATCGGGAACAAGACAAGGATGCCCACTCTCCCCACTTTTATTCAACATAGTTCTGGAGGTCCTTGCCATAGCAATTAGGCAACACAAAGAAATAAAGGGCATCCATATTGGTAAGGAAGAAGTTAAACTGTCCGTTTGCAGATGACATGATATTGTACATAAAAAACCCTAAAGAATCCATTCCAAAACTACTAGATCTAATATCTGAATTCAGCAAAGTTGCAGGATACAAAATTAATACACAGAAATCTGTTGCGTTCTTATACACTAATGATAAACAACACTGAGGGAGAAATCAGAAAAACAATTCCATGTACAATTGCATCAAAAAGAATAGAATACCTAGGAATAAACCTAACCAAGGGAGTGAAAGACCTATATCCTGAAAACTACAAGACACTCTTGAGAGAAATTAAAGAAGATACCAATAAATGGAAGCACATCCTGTGTTCATGGACAGGAAGAATTAATATTGTTAAAAGGCCATCCTGCCTAAAGCAATCTATAGATTCAATGCAATTCCTATCAAAATACCAATAGCATTCTTCAGTGAACTAGAGCAAATCATTCTAAAAGTCATATGGAACCACAAAAGACCCAGAATAGCCAAAGCAATCCTGAGAAGGAAGAATCAAGCTCTACTACAAAACTACAGTAATCAAGACAATTTGGTACTGGCACAAGAACAGACCCATAGACCAGTGAAACAGACTAGAGAGCCCAGATATAAACCCAAGCATATATGGTCAATTAATATACGATAAAGGAGCCATGGACATACAATGGGGAAATGACAGCCTCTTCAACAACTGATTTTGGCAAAACTGGACAGCTACATGCAAGAGAATGAAACTGGATTATTGTTTTACCCCATACACAAAAGTAAACTCGAAATGGTCCAAAGTTCTGAATGTAAGTCATGAAACCATAAAAGTCTTAGAAGACAACATAGACAAAAATCTCCTGAATATATACATGAGCAACTTCTTCCTGAATGCATCTCCTCGAGCAAAGGAAACAAAAGCAAAAGTGAACAAGTGGGACTACATCAAACTAAAAAGCTTCTGTACAGCAAAGGACACCATCAACAGAACAAAGAGGCATCGTACAGTATGGGAGAATATATTTGTAAACAACATATCCGACAAGGGGTTAACATCCAAAATATATAAAGGACTCACATGCCTCAACACCCAAAAAGCAAATGACTCGATTAAAAAATGGGCAGAAGATATGAAGAGACAGTTCTCCAAAGAAGAAAGTCAGATGGCCAACAGACACATGAAAAGATGCTCCATATCACTAATCATCAGGGAAATGCAAATTAAAACCACAATGAGATATCACCTCACACCAGTAAGGATGGCCAGCATCAAAAAGACTAAGAACAACAAATGCCGGCGAGGATGTGGAGAAAGGGGAACCCTCCTACACTGCTGGTGAGAATGTAAGCTAGTTCAACCATTGTAGAAAGCAATATGGAGGTTCCTCAAAAACCTAAAAATAGAGATACCATTTGACCCGGACATCCCACTCCTTGGAATTTACCCAAAGAATACAAGTTCTCAGATTCAAAAAGACATGTGTACCACTATGTTTATTGCAGCACTATTTACAATAGCCAGATATGGAAGCAACCTAAGTGTCCATCAGTAGATGAATGGATAAAGAAGAGGTGGTACATATACACAATGGAATACTATTCAGCCATAAGAAAGGAACAGATTCTACCATTTGCAGCAACATGGATGGAGCTAGAGGATATTATGCTCAGTGAAATAAGCCAGGCGGAGAAAGACAAGTGCCAAATGATTTCCCTCATTTTTGGAAGATAACAATGAAGCAAAACTGAAGGAACAAAACAACAGCAGACTCACAGACTCCAAGAAGGGACTAGCAGTTACCAAAGGGGAGGGGTGTGAGAGGATGGGTGGGGAGGGAGGGAGAAAGGGATTGAAGGGTATTATGTTTAGTACACATGGTGTGGGGGATCACAGGGAAAACAGTGTAGCACAGAGAAGGCAAATAGTGAAATCTGTGGTATCTTACTACACTGATGGACAGTGACTGCAATGAGGTATGGTTGGGGACTTGATAATATGGGTCAATGTACTAACCACATTGTTTTTTCATGTGAAACCTTCATAAGAATGTATATCAATAATACCTTAATAAAAATTTAAAAAATAAATTAATAAAATATAAAAACATCAAATTTGTAAAAAAAATAATAAGTTGGAAGTGTTCATACCTCTTCTGTTTTGGGAAATAGAAAGTATAGAATTCATATTATTCCTGCTTTGAATGTTTGATACAATTGTCTAGTGAAACTACCTTGGTCTGAAATTTTCTTTGTTAGATGGTTTTTAACTAAGGGTTTAATTTTAAAAATCAAAGTAAATATAGAACAGTTGAAGTTGACATTGAAGTTACTTTCTTTTTGAAGGAATTTTTAGTAATTTCTGTCTTTTAGAAGTTGGTCTATTTGTGTAAATTGTCAAATTTATGGGCATAGATTTATTTATATTAATATCTTACATTTTTAGTATCTGTGGGAGCTGTGGTAAATCCTGTCTTTCATTATAGTAATTTGATATTTTTGTCCCTTTGTCTGACCAAGGTGTATCATTTTAAATTGATACTTTAAAAGAAGCAGCTTTTGTGTTTAATGTTTTACTCTATTTTCTGTTTTCACTTTCATTGATTCTCTTTATTATTTCCATTTTATTGCTTGCTTTGTGTTTAGTTTGTTCTTTCGTTGTTAAGGTAAAAGTTTAGGTTATTCATTTAAGACCTTTTCTAACAAAACATGTAATGCTATAAGTTTCCCTCTAAGCATTGTTATCTTCATCCCATGAATTTTGATATGTTTTACTATTATTTACTCTAAAATACTTTCTCTTTGACTTATGGATTATTTAGGAGTGTCTTTTTTAGTTCTCAATTATTTGTAAAATATTAGCTTCCTGTTACTGATTTCTTGTTTAATTCCAATATGATAGACATACTTCATTTGATTTCAGTTAAATTTTTTTTCACCATAAAAGGGTATTCTCTTTGGTGAGTTTGGAATTTGCACTTGAAGGGAATATTCTGTTGTTGGGTGGAATATTCTATAAATGTTAATTAAGAAAAGGTGTTTGATAGTATTGTTTGGGTTTTTATATCCTTGCAGATTTTCTGTCTGCTAGTTCTGTTGATCCGTTAGAAAGGAGTACTCTATAATTGTGGATTTGTCTATTTTGCCCTTCAGTTTTAGTTTTTTCTTCTTGCAATGTGAAGATTTGTTCTTAGGTTTATACACATTTGCAGTTATGTCTTCTTACTGAATTCTTTCTGTCCTTATGTAATGCCATTGTAATTTTCCTTGTTTTGAAGTCTACTTTGATATTAACATAGCTACTACAGCTGTCTTTTGATGAATGGTTTCACAGGTATTTTTTCCCATTCTTCTTACCTGTATATATAAATTATGTTTTAAGAGCATTTCTTGTAGACAGCATATACTTGAGTACTAACTTTAATTTGTTTTTAACATTCTAACAATTTTTATCTTTTTAATTGAAGTATAGTTGATAATACAGTCTCATATAGGTTTCAAGTAACAACACAGTGATTCAGCAGTTACCACATTATTAAATCCTCACCCCACTAGTGCAGTTAGTTACTATCTGTCAACATAGGAAGATGTTAAAGAATCATTGGCTGTATTCTCCATGCCGCTGTACTCCCATCCCCATGACCAACTTATATTATGATTGAGAATTTTTGTGCCCCTTTATCCCCCTCACTCTCCTCACCTATCCACCTTTGCAAACCACTCCCCCATGGTAACCACCAGTCACTTCTCAGTGTGAGTCTACTGGTATTCTGTTCATTCTGTTTTGCTTTGTTTTCATATTCCACAAACAAGTAAAATCTTATGGTATTTGTCTTCTCTGCCTGGCTTATTTCCCTTAGCATAATGCCTTTTTGGTCTATCCATGTTGTTGCAAATGGCAGGATATCTTTTTTTTTCATCTAAATATTATTCCATTATGTATATGTACCACATCTTCTTTATCCATTCATCCATTGATGGGCACTTAGGTTGCTTCCATATGTTGGTTATTGTAAATAATGCAGAGATAAACATAGGGGTGCATGTATTTTTTCAAATGAGGGATTTTGTTTTCTTCGGGTAAATTCCTAGAAGTGAAATTACTGGGTTGAACGGTATTTCTATTTTCAGTTTTTTGAGGAACCTCCATACTGCCACAGCCACTGCACCAGTTTACATTCTCAATGGTGTAAGGGTTTGCTTTTCCTCACCAATGCTTGCTATTTCTTGTCTTTTGGATAGTAGCCATCCTAACTGATTTAAGGTGATAATCATGTTCCTGTGGCCATCTGTATTTCTTCTTTGGAAAAATATCTGTTCACTTTCTCCAGCCATTTTTTAACTGGGTTTTCTGTGTTGAGGTCTATGAATTTTTTAATGTATTTTAGATGTTAGCCCTGTCCTTTGCTGTACAGAAGCTTTTTGGTTTGATGTAATCCAACTTGTTCATTTTTTGTTTCCTTTGCCCAGGGAAATGTGTCCAGAAAAAAATGGTTCATGCTTATTTTTGCCTCTGTTTTCTTCTAAGAGTTGTATGTTTGCATGTCTTACATTTAGGTCTTTAATCCTTTTTGAGTTTACTTTTATGTATGGAGTTAGACAGTAATCCAGTTTCATTCCCTTGCATGTAGCTTTCCAGATTTCCCAACACCAGTTATTGAAGGGACTGTCTTTTTGCCATTATATATTCATCTCTCCTTTATCATATATTGACCACATATGCATGGCTTTATATCTGGGCTCTATTCTGGTCCCTAGATCTATGTATGAGTCTGTTCTTGTGCCAGTACCATACTGTTTTGATTACTGTAGCTTTATGTAGTATAGGCTGAAGTCACTGAGTGTAATACCCTCAGCTTTGTTCTCCTTTCTCAAATATCTTTTAGTTGGTATCTTAGACCCTGCATATTTAATGTAATTATTGATATAGTT
Source organism: Manis pentadactyla (assembly GCF_030020395.1). NCBI lineage: Eukaryota > Metazoa > Chordata > Mammalia > Pholidota > Manidae > Manis > Manis pentadactyla. Next base: position 99,525,613 of record NC_080029.1, on the reverse strand, counting down.
AGATTTTATGTTTTGTTTTCTGATTGATATCTTTGGTTTGTTTTTTGGGGGATTTGTTTGTTTTGGGGATTCCCTCCCCTTTCTGATTTGTTTTATCTTTACGCTTAGATTTTTAGTGGTTGTTCTTAGTTTTCCTTACCTAAGAATGTGTGTACTTTGCCTTCATTTCTAAAGGACATATTCACTGTAAAATTTTAGGTTGACATTTCTTTCAGCACTTAAAAAATAATGCGTAGTTGTAGCTTCCTCTGAGTGCATGTTTATTTAGCTTCTTGAATTTGTGAATTTATGACTTCTATCAAATTTAGGGAGTTCTTAGCTATTAGTTCTTCAGATGTTTGTTCTGCATTGATCCTTTTCATCTCTTTCTGGAGCTCCTGTAATAAAAATGAAGCTCACATAAAATACCTTTTGATATTGTATCCCAGTAACTTGAGACTATGATTATTTTCTTAAAAATTATTTTTTGTTGTTTTTCAGATTGGATAATTTCTGCTGATCTATCAAGGTCACTTTCTACCATTTCTCATTCTTCTTCATTCTTTTATTCTCATACACAGGATATTTTATTTTACTTATATCTTTCAGTCCTATAATTTTCTTTTGGTTCCTTTTATACTGATTATTTATCTGCTGAAAACTTGTTTCCATTTACATTTAAGTCTCTTTGCCCTACATCATGGAGTATGGTTATAATAGCTGGTTTAAACTCTTTGATCACTATACCATGTGGGTTATCTTGGGGTTGGCATCTGCCAGTTGTCTTTTTCTTTGAGATGTTCCTTGTTCTTTGTATCTTTATTAATTTTATAATGTGTCCTGGATATTTTCAATGTTATGTTCTGGAATTCTGGGTCTTACCAGAAATCCTCTATAGAGAATGTTGATTTTTGTTGATGTGTGCATTAGTAGACAATCCACTCAGTTAAGTTCAATTCATAAGTCCCAATTTACCTTCTGTGGCTGTGATTCCAATGTCAGTTTCATTTTTAGTCTTTCAGTGTTACTCAGGTCTACCTCACATGTGTAAAAACGGGAAAATCTCAAACTTGAGTGTGCTTCACCATAGTTTAGTTTCCAAAGCCTATGCTATGCTGTCTTTCCATATATGTGCCATTCAAGGGTGAACCTTGGATTTCATAAGCAACTTAGGGGTGTCCCTTTCTCCATTTTCCTTCTCTCTATGATGCCTTCCATACTCTCTGACTCCTGAGGGCCTTTTTTTTTTTTTTTTTTTGTTACTGTAACTAGAAAACCAAGATTTTGGCCTCCTTGCACTGTCACACGTTTCTTGTAAGTGGGTCCATTTCTGGTGCTAAGTCACAAGGGAACAAGATGCTTTGGATCACTGAGGTGCCTATTCTCAGTTCTGGTCAGAGAGAACAGTTTCCTGTTGAATTGTAGGTGCTTGCTCAGCTGCCACCTCTCCAAGAGCTCCTTTTCTTGACTGGTTTTGTCTCAGGTAAGGACCAAAGGAATAAAAGAGAAAAATAAAAAACTAGGCATTGCTCTCAGCATTTTTCATTCTATAGGGTCTTCCCTTTTCTGATCTGGAAAGGATCTGGAAATTCTCAGAGTGTCCTCTGTCTGCTCAGAAATCTACATTCTGAGATAGAGCTATCTACAAATCCAAGCCTGGAAATAAGCGGGGGGAAAAAAACAGGAAACTTAACACCCTATTGGTCATTCTTCAGGTTCTAATTTTCTTCTCTAATATGTCTGCTATTACTTCTCAGAAGTCTCAGATAGTTGCTTTATGTATTATGTGAAGGGTTTATACTTGTAATCAGTGGGAGAAATAGGGTGGAATATGCTTAGTCCATTTTAGCCAGAACTGGAACACACAGTGGTGAATTGTTGCAGCCCAGATATAATTTTTATTTGATTTTGGGTATAGTGTAATTTTTAGTATCATATCTCTTTTTTAAATTATTACTATAAACTTGAAAGAGACCTTAAGAGCAATCCAATCCAAATCCATCATTTTATGGAATGTATTATTAGAGTTTAGATGATTTGCTCATGGTTGCACCATTAGTTAACAACACTATAAGGACTTGAATTATAATTGTTTCTTTCTGTTATTCTTTGTGTACAGTACCAGCTACAAATTAGTTTTCATTCCCCAAAGTCATGCTAGCATAGGCTTGAATTCAAAATTTATCAGAAATCATTCATGCAATACAAATATGTATTTGGATCATTGAATATATGCTGTTATTCATATTAAAATTAACAATTTATATTCTGAGTGTCGGTTCTGTTTTATATGGAGATGATAAAGATATGTGCCTGCTTATGGTTAGTTTAAATTGTAAGCTTGATATTACTGCATTGTTTTCCAATTCTTCAACTACTGTCAAGTATGTCTGTAAATCCCCAGGTGATTTCATCCTGTTCCATGACTATAAATGCAATAGCTACATACTGATAGTACCAAATTTAACTAAAACTTAACTTCTTGCCTGAGATCCTGTTTCTATATTCAGTTTCCTACATTTCTGCTTGGATACCCTAAAGTATCTTTATAAGTAACATGTCCATTCCAAAACTTTGGACTTTCATTTCCCACCCCTGTCCACAAAACTCTGCTTCCCCATTACATTAATGGTTACTCAGTTGCTCAGGCTCAAAACCTAAAAGCTAGCCAATTCCTTTTTTCTCTCACCTTGCCTAACCAATATGTCAAATTCTGTCTACTCTGATTCTGAAATCTGGCTAGAATTCACCAATTTCTCTTCCTCTTCGTTGCCACCATTTTGTTTCCTATATTCTTGCCAGTTGTCCCTAACAAAACTTTATATGATGATCAGAATAGTGATTGAAACAAATCTGATTATTTTCCTCCCTTAGAACTGTTCAGTACCTTCCCGTGTATATCATTGTAATCTGTATTCCTTACCTTAGCTTGCTTCAAGGTAGGGGTCAGCAAACTGTTGTGTAAAAGGCAAGACAGTAAATATTTTAAGCTTTGTGGACTATAGGACCTGTGTCACAACTACCCAGGTCTACCACCGCAGTGCAGAAATAGCCACAATCTGTAAACAAATGAGCGTGGCTCCATCCTAGTGAAACTATTTGCAGAAACAGGCAGCAGGCCAGATTTGGCCCTCAGCCTATAGTTTGACAACCACTAGCCTTTAAATGCTACTTGACCTCATTTTTTACTAGTCTTCACCTCATTCACTACATGCAAGCCACACTGTCTCCTTGCCATTTTTAGAGCACATTAAGTCTATTTCCTTCTTACATTTTACAATTAACCTTCCCTCTGCCTAAAATACCCTCCCTAGAGCTTTGATAGGTCACTTCTCAATATGTAAATCTTTGCTCAGATGTTACCACCAGTGACTTATCTGCTCAGCCCTGTCTAAAAGAATCACCTTATACCATTTCCCACCTAGTCCTCCTTGCAGTTTTCTTCAAAGTACTTATTACTACTTAAAATTCTGTCATTTTTCTACACCTACAAGAATGTAAGTTACATGAAAACAGGTACCTTGTCTGCCTTGTTCATCAGTGCTTCCACACTTAACATGAGTTGTTGACTCATGGTTAAAGTGTAATCATTGTTTGTTGAGTGAATGAGTGAATGTTCATTTTTATGTGTGTACATTATGTGACTTGAATTTGTAACAACCCAGTAGAAAATAGATCTGGTGCATTTAGAGGAAAATTGATTTAGAAAATGTTCTTAATTTTCCATTTCTAAGAAATACTGACTTTTCTTTCTTTTTTGTTTTTGTTGTTGTGGGTAACACATACAGATCTGAAGAGGAATGACTATACACCTGATAAAATTATTTTTCCTCAGGATGAGCCTTCGGATTTGACTCTTCAGCCTGGAAATGCTACCAAAGAATCAGAATCAACTAACTCTATTCGTCTCATGTTATAATATTACTGAATCATTGGTCTTGCCCACATCTCACAAAAATGTTACTGTATCACTTTCCTTCAGGAGGAGATATGCTGATCCTGGCCCAGTTAAAAGGTCGATACTCTTGACCTGATTAAACTAGTCAGTCAAGAACTCCCTATAGGATACAGCTGGCAGCTGTTAAATTTTAAAGGTAAAGGAAAATTAGTATTTATAACTTTTTACATGGCTCTTTTTAGCAGAGCATTTCATTTGACTTTGTTCTGATGAGGATGATACCCTCTTATGCGGTTCAGTGTCATTAACCAAAGTTAGGTGTCTGTGCAGATTGTGTTGGCAGCTGGTTTACTGCTATTCAGCTATTGAAATGAAGAAATCACCCATCCTTCGGTTAAATGGCAGTCAAGCGCCTTCCTCTTTGTGTTTCAGTGTGTTCACTGATAATGTCACTAGCTCCCAGCTAGATGCCTGCTGGCCACAGGAAAGGAGATTGCTTTTTATAATTCTAGATCCATAGGGATATGTCTGACCTGAAAACCATTTTCTAAGAGGGACCTTATGAGTCAGAGTTAGGCTCCATATTTAAAGACACAGCCAGTTTTTTGTTAAATGGAGCCCAAATTGTGCAAAAGTATTAGTGGGTTTTTTTTTAACATTGTTTTATCAATATCACATAATTACTAAGTAGAAGAAAACCATGGTAGATTGGTATAACCTAAATATATCAAGAGAATTTCAAGAGAAGTTACCTTGTAAGACAAATTAAAGTGCTTTTTCCCTACCTGTGTCTGTAGTGACAACCTGGAAGTCACATACCTCTCCAAAGATTTTATTGACCAGCATGTCAAATCAGAATGTAAACATGCACTCCTGCATATATTTAAACTTGTGTAGGAACATCTGAATATGAATATTGTTTGTGGTACTTAAGAAATAGAGTTGGATTATCATTATGTGATGTTGGGAGTTTGCAATGCAATTTATGCCAATCAACTGTAATTTAACTGCCCCAGATATTGTTGAATCCTCAACAGGAAGAAAAGCTTTTCAGATGACTATAAGTTTTATGCTTTGATTTTTTTTTCCCCTTTTTTGTCCTAGGTACTAATCTTAATTTTTATTTGGGAGGGAGCAATGTAAATCTTACTTGTATTCAGTAGTGTATCTCATAGATACAGACAAGGCAAGAAGAGATAAGCTGTTTAAATACTGTTTAATATTGAGCGGGGAGAAAGAAAAAGTGTATCAAAGATATTATACTATATACATTTTGTATATCATTAAATCTTTAAAAAGAAATTAAATTTATTCTTGTTTACAGATGTTTCATCAGTTTAATCATTCTGAAAGATTATCTGATGTTTTCAGTGTTTTTTGTTTTAAGAGAATGTTTTTTTAAATGAACCATTTGTACACCTATGCTTTTTTCATGTCCTATCCTATGCAATGTTTAAAGTTCTCTTGGTTTCCTATTGTGTCTTTTTAAAAAAATATGTTTCTTGTTATGTCAGAAAATGGGGATATGACTTATCTACTGATGTTTAATTTTATATTGATTATTTTCACATAATAATAGTAGTAGCAAACACTTATTTAGTACTTAATATGTGCCAAGTATTGCTCTAAGTACTGTTACATATATTAACCCATTTAATCCTTATAACCATATGAAATAGCTGTTATTATCTTACTTTGTCAATTAGAAAATCAAGGCATTAGGTAAGTAGCTTTGCAAAGTTTACTGTAATTAGGAAGTAGCAGCACAAGGATTCAAGCCCAAGCAGACTGGCTTCATTTATGCTCTGAAGCCCCATGATCTATCGACTTTCAAGCGTAATGACCATTGATGCCTTCTCTACCAGTTCCTGGTCACTTTTCCGCAACAAACCTACCCCCATTAACTTTTTGGTTAGTTCTAGAAAGTAACAGTTTACCTGAAAACCACATTTATCATCCCAAAGAAGTGTTATCTTTCTTTAGATTACTGAAGTTAGTTATTACTGTGTTTCTAAAACATAAGAACTGTAATGTCTTCATGCCTAAAAAAATGTACAGTTCCTTAATATCAGATAATGTCATTCTCAAATTTTTTTTAGTTTGCTTGAGTCAGAACCCACATAAGATTCATAGATTTTAGTTGCTTGATTCATCTTTAAAGTTTCTTGATATATACGTTTTTCCTCCAACCTTTTTTTTCTTTTCCCAGTTTTATTTTTCAAAGAACAGCTCATTCTAAAAGTTACACACATTCAGGGTTTGGCTATTTATTTCCCTTAGGTGTCATTTTACATATTTCTGTTTCCTGTATGTCTGATAAACCAGTTAGGTGTAGAGGCTTGGTCAGATAGAAGGTTGAATTTTTGACAAGAATGCTTCAATTAGCTGTGGTGTTTACTTTCATTAGGAAACACAGGTCTGGTTGTCTTTTTGGTGATCATTGCCTAAATCTGTTAGTCAGTCATTCCCAAAGTGGACCAATAGACCCTGAGGACCTCTAGGACATTTTCAGGGGTCCTACAAAGTCAAACTTCTCATAATTATGGAATATTATTTGCCCTTTTTCACTGTGCTAATATTTTACTAGTAGGGCAAAAACATTGATGGGTAAAACCGTCAGTATCTTAGCATGAATCTAGGCAGTAGAACCAGACTATACAGGTGGTCGTTATATTCTTCACACTCCAGCTCAAAAAAGAAAAGACTTTCACTTAAAATGTGTCTGATAATGTAGTAAGTTACTTCTTAATTAATCTTGACCCTTGAATACATCTTTAATATTCTGTGGAACAAAATAAGAAATAGGCATAAAACACTTGCTACATTATGAAGTGTGATAATTGTCTCAAGAATAATTGTGTAAGTTGAGAACTGAACTAGTCACTTCTTTCATTGAATGTCATTTTGACTTGAAAGACTGGCAGACAAACCAAGGTTATTTAGACTTGAGTATTTGACAGAAGACCAACAGTACTTGTTAATAACTAAAATATTTGAGCTTTGAAGAGAAAGTCAGAAATTGGGAAAACTTGCCTCTTAACAGCAGTAGCATGACAGCTTCCCAATACTTTTCTAATGAATTCTGTGTTGGTTTAACAATTATTTTGATAGTGTATAATGATGTGTCAGCGTTTGGAAGATCTGCATAAAAGCCATTATTTTTCAGATGATCTTTGCATGATACTAGAAAATGATGTATGAATGAAAGATCTAGCAGAGTAGGAAAGGTTTATAGGGTTTCAAATTCTACGTAACAGTTGACCTATTATAGGAAACTAGTATTTGTCCAGTTTTGGTGTTGTGTCAAATAAGAATAATCCACAGTGATCTTTAAAAAGAGTATTTTAATACTCCTAATACAAAGCTGTAGTAATCAAGACAGTCAGCATATAGATGAATAAAATATAATTGAGTACAGAAATTTATAATTAACTGATTTTCAACAAAGGCTCCAAAACAACTCAATGGGGAAAGAATCATCTGTTCAGTAAATTGTGCTGGTAACTAGATAGCCACAGCAAAAAATGAAGTTGAACCCCTACCTCACACCATATGCAGAATTAATTCAAAATGGGTCACAAACCTAAATATAAGAGCCAAAATCATAAACCTTAGAAGAAAATGTAGGGATAAATCTGTGTGACCTTGGATTGGGCAAAAGTTTCTTGATAAAACAAAAGCAACCAAAGAAAAAGACAAACATCAAAATTTGTGCTTCACTGTACACCATCAACAGTGAAAAGACATCTCATGGATTGGGGGGAAATTTTTGCAAGTATTTTATCTAATACTACATGTGCTATTATATGTCTGTATATAAGATACTAATTTAAATGTGTCTGGTAAAAATGAACAACTCAATAAACGACCCAATTTTAAACTGGGCAAAGATCTGAATAGACTTCTCCAAAGAAGATCTACAAGTGCTCAATAAACACATGAAAAAATGCTGTACATCATTAGCCATCAAGGAAAATAAAAACTACAGTGAAATACCACTTCATAGCCACTAGTATGGCTAGACTTGGAGATGATAATTAATCGTTGCACTCCATTGCTAGTGGGAATCTAAGTGGTGTAACCACTTTATAAAACGGATGTGGTTCCTCAAAAGATTAAAGTGACAGCAGTTTTACTCCTGGGTATATACCCAAGAGAAATGAAAACATCTACACCAAACCTTGCACAAGAATCTGAATAGCCTTGATGAGAGCCAAAAAGTGGAAACAACCCAAATGTCCAACAGACGAAGAGATAAGTGTGGTATACTGACAATGAAGTACTGATACATCTCACAACAAACTAGACCTTTCAGTTCTGTTCCTACTGCATATACACTCCATGCAAAATTGAGCTGGGTAGACTTGAGACTTGTATTCGTGCTCTGCCTCTTATTCCATGAGTGACCATTGAGCAAGATTCTCTGATAATACCTCATATTGTGAAGGTGCAGTGAGTTAAGTACTTAATACATACAGGTATTCACATAATAGGGCTCTTTATGCTTGGAAGTTCCAAAAAAGGACAACATGGTGGAGAACAGAACATTTTATTCTGAGAGTGATTTTTCTCTTTACAAAGGAATTTATCATCTTGTTACTTCTTCCATTAGGTGTAGTTAAAATCCAAGCATGAACATCTGTGTGTAATGTGCAGCAAAGTGCATATGTCCACTCCATGATCATTTCTTGACCTTTGAAGGCACTTGGAGGTTACCCTAAGATAGAAATGAGAAGAAAGTGTAAAAAGTAGCCACAAGCACAAATGTAAAATTGAAACATCAAAAGACTTCAAGTAAATTATACCATATAAGTGCCCATGCAGAAAAGTCAAAATAATGGAAAATATGTGGGAAGATTTGGAATCACAGAGAGTAAATCCAAGTGATCGATAGATTGTAAGCTGTGTGAAGGCAAAGACTTGTTTTCTCATTAAACACCAATCACAGTGGCTGGCATAAAGTAGATAATATAATATTTTCTGGATTAATGAATGAGACTTTAACTGGAGTTCCAGAATGAAAGACCTAGAAGGGAGGAAATAAATAAAAGGACCTACTTAACGTTACATTTTGATGAGTCTGCAAAAGAAAAAAATTTGCAAAGGAAAAGAAATCAGATGGACATAAGAATTCTCACCTGTCAGAGTATCTAGGAGGCAGCAAATCAATATTAAGAGAAGTTTGAACCCAGCCATGTGATGGCATTTTCAGAAACAACTTTTATTTTTGGAAAATGTTAATTAAGGATATACTTTTTTTTTCAAAAAGCGATCTAAATAGGAATGTGTGAGGTAAAAGGTGAGCAAAGTTTCATGAAATTGCAAATTTGAAGACTGGCACATACGTGTGTAATTTTTAAAGCTAGAATGAAAAACAAAGGCAGATGTAGTAAAGCATACTAAAGGTCTCATCAACTTGAGTAACGTTCAAAATATTCTCGACATTGATCAAAATCAGGAACTAAAATATACGCACAAACTACAAGCCATCCGAGCTTAGAAACCAAATAGGTTGGGATAATACGGTTATCCTCTGCTGTTCAAACCTTGGACCCAAATAGATTAAAATAACAAGGGCTATGTGTAATTTGTTGAATATATAAAGGAAATAATTGAAGAAGAACATACAAATTTACAACTTCTAGACAATTACAGGGAAAGAAGAGAGTCTGGAGAGATTTAAGAAAAAATAATCCACTGAAGAGAAGCAAAAAACAGTTAAGATTTCTTCTTTTCTTCATTCACAATTTAGTCTAAAGGCCATTATTTGAGACCTGTAGTTTGTCTTGGGGACCTGGTGTGGGGAGTCACAGAAGCAGGGGGAAGATCTCGTCTGTGTGGTGTGATGGGGTGAGGGTGGGGGGTGGCTAGTTACAAGCGGGGGGCTTGCTCACATAAGGAAACGCATCAAGGGTAATGGAAAGCTGTGACGCTGTAATAGCATGAGTATGCTTACCTCTCAAATCTTAGTTTCTAAATATTGTTCTCTAAAAAGAACCAAGGCTCTTAGAGAAAGGGCTGACCAGGACTGTAGCAGGGACCGATGGTACGAGATAAGTCTGGAAGATCTTGCTGTGCCAAAAAGGGAGGTGCTCAGAGAATGATGGGGACATGTGAAATAGGTACAGGAATCATCTCAAAGAGCTTTCTGTTTGCTAATATTAAGATAATTTGTACATCAAAAATAAATGCTAATAGGTTATAATCCATTGAATAAAACTCAATGAGTCCACACTGATGAAAAGAATAATAAATGGGGAAAAGAGAAAACTCTTTATAGTAGAGTAGCAGCTGATGAGTGTAGCTGGAATAATGGTATGAGAAAAAGGATAATTTGGCAAGACCATAGTGATAATTAATCCAGCCAAATAACATTGATTAATGGTAAAATTCGTGTGTGAAAGTTTGACGGGGAACAGACAATTGACATTGTCTTAAAAGTCCTCCCTACAAAATACTGATTACAAAAGGGAGTTAACTACAGTGAAGTAACCTGGCAGACCTCACTTTGAGTAACCACCAATATTGGGACAGATCAAAAGTGAGTGGCATCTAATAGGATGTGGTGAGAACATGGCATCACTTCTGTGCAGGGCACTAATAAATACATTGGCCATCTTACTCATGAACATAGGTACAGAAATCTTAAACAAGAGAATAACAAATAGAACCCAGCAATTCATGAAAATGATACTGCATCACAAGATAGGCTTATGCAAGGAATAGAAGGAAGGTTTAATATGTGACCATGAACGATAATTGCAATAACAATAAAAAAAACTCATGATTACCTCAAAAGATACAGAAAAACCTGGTCACACCCAGTAACCATTCATGACTGCAACTCTCAAAAAACTCTGTCTTTAGTAAACATCATGCTCGATGATTATTCAAAATTTTCCCCCTTAGTTAGGAATGAGCTGAGGACACCTACCTTTGCTACTTCCACATTTTCCTGGAGGTGCTATAGCTAGTTCAAAAGGTAAGACATAAAAAGCATAAGGATTGGAAAGGAGAAAAATCAGACTGATTTTTTGCAGATGAATGTTTGAAGAAAATCCAAAGAACCTATATAAAAATTAGTCTTAAGTTTTAGAAAGGTTCCTTGATAGAAGGCCAACATATGAATAGTAATTGTATTTTTCTTTGCCAGCATCAAACATAGAATGAAATTTTAACAACATTCCACTGATTAGGAGAAACTGAAGTACTTGAGAGAACTTCACTGACAAAAGGAACAGGATGATAGGATTCAAGTCCCGCAGAATCACCGCGGTGACCTGGAGAAGCACCTCTGTGAATGGACACCAAATACCAAACAGTGGCAAGAGTTGGTGCCTCTAGTTGCCAGAATCCCTTATCCAGTTATCAAAGAATGATTATCATGTCTTTGTGAAGCCTGAGCATATATGTATGTTCTTTTTAACCATTTGGACATAAATGGGATGCATACTTTAGACAGACTTAGCACCTTGCTTTTTTGACTTACCAGTATCTTGAAGGTAAATCCATATTACAACTTTATCTACTACATTCTTGGGTTTTTTTTTTTTTACTTTTTAGTTTGAAATAGTGTCAAACTTATAGAAAAGTTGCAAGAATGGTACAACTCAGATGATGGTTAATGTTTTTTATCAATGAAGTATCTTTAAAAGTATATACAGTATGTACAGTGTTTTTTTAGACACAGTGCTATTGCACATTTAATAGACTATAGTAAAGAGAGTAAACATAACATTTACTGGAAAATCAAAAAATTAATTTGACTTGCTTTATTGCAATATTTGATTTACTACAGTGTTCTGGCAATGAACTCTCAATATCTTCAAAGTGTACCTGTACATAACAAGTTGTTTTTCTCTTGCTGCTTTTAAGATTCCTTGTCCTTCACTTTTGGCATTTTAATTACAATGTGTGTTGGTGTTATCTTCTGGGGTTTATCTTCTTTGGAACCTCTGGGCTTCCTGGATCTAGGTGTCTGTTTCCTTCCCCATGTTAGGGAATTTTTCAGACATTATTTCTTCAAATAAGCTTTCTGCCCTTTCTTTCTCTGCCTTTGGGGGAAACCCTTATAATGCAAATGTTATATCACTTGATGTTGTCCCTTAAGTTATTTTCATTTCTTTCCTCTTTCTCTTTTTGCTGCTCTGCATGAGCTCTCTTGCCCTGTCCTTGTCACTAATCATTTCTTCTGCTTCATCTAGCCTGCTGTTGAACCCCTCTACTGTATTTTTCAGTTCTGTGACTTTTTACTCTCTAATATTTTCTTTCTCTGTTGAAATTCTCACTGTATTCATCTGTTCTTTTTCTGAATTCAGTGAACATCATTATGACCATTACTTTAAACTCTTTATTGGGTAAGTTACTTACTTCTGTTTCATTAAGTTTTTTTTTTCCCTGAGGCTTTATCTTGTTCTTTTTTTGGAATGTATTCCTCTGCTTCTTCGTTTTATTTGACTCTATGCTGGTTTCTATGTACTAGATAACACAGCCACCTCTTGCAGTTTTGAAGGAGTGACCTTTCCTAGGAAATGAACCTTATTGGTCAACCCTGCCCTAGCTCTTTGTTGTCTTTCAAACCTTGTTTGTCCAAACAGACTATTTTATTTTTAATGGTTCCCAGTAATTGAGTGTGCATCTTGCCAATGGGTTTCAGCCCCGGGCAAGTTCACTATGGATTCAATGTGACCAAAGAAATTATAGTAGAACATTCTTGGGGTGAAAGGGTTATACCCAACTTTATTTCCATGGTGGCAGGTCAGTGACTGAAATGTCATTCACTCAGAGTGAGTCTGCATGCAGCAAGCTGGTCTCTGCCTCTGGGCCTTTCTGCCTGCTGGGTTTCTGTCCTCCACTCCAGCCTCTGCTCTGCTCTCCTCCAGCCTTGCAGCCATGTTACCATGTAGCCCAGAGCACTGGGCAGGGCTCTTTATGTAGAGTCAATAACCGCATTGCCCATACGTGTGTAGTGAGCTAGCCAACCAGGGCCAGGTGAGAATCCTGGCCACAGGAACCTTCACTTTATCCACAGGGGATGTCAAGGTCTGTCAGTGTCCCAAAGGGGAGGTGTCTTACCAATGAGTTTCAGCCCTGGAAAAGTTCACTATAGATTCAGTGAGACCAAAAAAATGACAGTGGAACATTCTTGGGGTGAAAGGGTTTATACACAATTTTATTCCCATGGTGGCAGGTCAATCACTGGAATCCCATCCACTCAGAGCAACTCTGCATGCAGCAAGCCGGGCTCTGGCTCTGGGCCTCTCTGCCCCCCTGCAGCCATCTCAGTCTCTGTGCTCAGTGCTGCTACCACTCCAGTTTTTGCTTTCCTGCAGCCATGCAGCCTTGCACTCATGCAGCAGCCCAGAGCACTGGATGGAGCTCTTTATATAGAGTCAGTAACAAAGTATTGCCCACACATGTAGTGAGCAAGCTGACTAGGGCCAGGTGAGAATCCTGGCCATAGGAACCTTCACTTTCTCCATAGGAGGATTTCAGTCTGCCCTTAGAGTCAGGCAAATGTATATAGTCCTGTGGGACCACAAACATAAGCCTTGCTGGCTACCATAGACAGGTGATCTAAAGGTGTCCTCAGGGTGGCAGTCACAAAAATCAGGGCTCCAAATGAGTGTACAAGCTTCCTTCTGGGAGAGCCCAGTGAGCTGTACATAGCAAGGCAGAGGGAGAGTGTAAAGATGGTGTCCACTGGCTTATGTCCCTGAGATCACCTCTGTTGGCCCCTAGTTGTGTGTTGAACCTGAAACCTGCCCCTCAGGCTGAAGCTCCTGGACAAATAGACCTTTTTTTCAGAAAGACAACTGGGAGTGTGTTTCATTCTGCCGTCTGTGCAGTGCCCTGGGGATGGTAGCCTGCCAAGTACTGTCTTTGCTTGTTAACAGTCCCATGGGACCCAGGAATGCAAGCTTCCCTGGCCACCAGAGCCAGATGGCTAAAGGGCATCCCCTGGGTGGCAGCCAGGGGCGTCAGATGCATACAGACACTCCCCTCCAGGAGGTCCTGGCACTCTGCAGCGTGGCAGAAGGACAGTGAAGATGCCACCGACCAGCTAGAATGATGGGAATGGAGGGAATATACAGATGGAGCCACCTGGGTAGGGGAGAAAGCCCCTACATGGGCACTAAATTAGATGCCTGCCCCTCAGTCTGATGCATTAAGATCAGCAGATGAGCCTCTTTCACGTAGTCTGGATGCCTCTCAATTGGCTGCCTTGGTGCTGGGCCCTGGGGTGGGTAAGTCCGAGCTGAGCCCTTTAGGGGCATTCCTCGGGTGGTTTGGAGCCTGTGAGTCTTGAGGACGTGAGGCCTGGTGGTTTTTCAGCGTGTTCCTGAGAGGTGAGGGGCCATCATGAGTGAGTATCCTTTTTTTTTCCTGATTTTAAACAATCATCAAGGGTGATGCTTCCTGTAAGGTTTTATTTAGTAGCTACACTCTTATCAGATTATGGAAACTTCTTCTATTCTGGTTTCGCTAAGTTTTTATGCATGTTTATAAAGATGTTGAATTTTATTCAATCTTTTTGTCCCACAATGATTGAGATGCTATGGCTCTCCCAGACCCTTTAAAATCTAGAAATATGGTCAGTTATGCTTACAGATTTCTAATTGTAGTACTCTTGCATTGCTGGGATAAATATGATTTGATCATTATTTATTATTTTACCTGTATTTTGCTGGATTTGGTTTACTACATTTTAAGATTTTGCATCTATCTACTTGAATGAGAGTGATCTGTGCTTTTCTTCCTCATATTGTCTTGGTGTAGTTTCCATATCAAGGTTATACTGACCTTATGAATTAGGGGAGACTTTCTTCCTCTTCTACAGAAGTTTGTGTTAAATCTGCAATGAAAAGTTTCTTGAAGGATTGATGGAACCCACCTGTAAACCCACTTGGGCTTGCTTTTTCCTATTGAGGGAAGATTGTTAACTACTGATGTAAAAAAATTCTTTAATGTTTGTAGGTCTGTTCAGGTTTTGTGTTTTTTCTTCCATCAGTTTTTGTAAGTTATTATTTTTTGTCCATTTCATTGAAGCTTTCAGTTTGTTGGCATAAGTTTTTCATGGTATTGAAAATGTTACAGAATTTCTCTTGGGTCTGTAGCTGTAACACCTTTTATTTCTAATTTTATTTATCATTGCACTGTCTCTTTTCCTCTTTATCAGTATTATTAATGTCCATATGATTGAAGTCTTTTAAAAGGAACAACTTTTACCTTTTAAATCCTCCTTATTACATCTTTGTTTTATTCTTTATTCTTATTTCTTTCCCTTTACTGTCTTTAGGCTTATATTCATATGTTTTAAATTGGGTGCTTAGTTCACTAACATTGTTTGTTTCAAATATAAACATTTAAAACTACAAATGTCTCTCTAGATAGGACTTTCCCTGCCTACCACCTTTTATAATGTTCTCTAATGAACACTGCAAACATACAAAATAGGACTGTATAATGAACCCTCATGCATCCATCCCAGAGCTTTATTGATGAGTTATCAACTCCACTATAATACTGACCCACTCCCCTCCCTGCATAATATTTAAAAAACAATCTCAGAAATCTCTGCATCCCATGTTTTGATATAGCATTTTCATTGCTGTTTATTTCTAAGTTTTTATAATTTATGCTATAATTTCTCATTTACTATAACATGTTATTTTAGTTTTTTTTTTTAACTTTACTGACTTATATTTAACACAAAAGTGAACAAAAATGACAATTTCAACATGGAAACCAAGACATTGTTAGTTTTTACATTTCTTAGTAAGCCTTTGATGTACAGTGTGGACTTTCAACATGTAAACAATATGGACAAATTACTGATTGTCCACTCTTTCTGAAAAAGTCTTTGAAATGCCATCTGTTACCATTTCAACAAAGAAACAGTACACGCAATTCATTTACTAGCTCTTTTAACAGGTTCATCTAAGTCCAATGCTGTGTATTGTTGCCAAACATAGATGAAAAATGTTAACTATTTTTCTTCATTATAAATTTTTACATTCTTTTCTCTCAGTCTTTGAAATGCGATTTGTTATTACCTGTGTAAGCAACACGAATGAATAACTCTAAATTCCTTTTTACTGAGCCTTGAAATTCATGTGTTGTCATTTCAACATGGAAACAAATGTAAGTATTCCATCAATTACCTTTCCATTCTTCTGTTACCAAGTGTGTTCTCATTTCAACAAGAGAACAGTATGTACCAACTACTAATTATTTTTCATTCTGTTTTTCTTATGAAGTCATTAAAGTTCAGTGTGTTATTTCAACATGTAATCAAGAAGAACAAGCAATTTTACAATCTTTTTCCTCAATGTCTTTGAAATACAGCATTTTATCATTCTGACATGTAAGCATAAACAGATCATTCATTAGTCATTTTCACTCTTTTCACACTAAATCTTTGAAATACAATGCTACCGTTTCAACAGGTAAATATAAACAATTTACATTCCTTTTTCCCTGTCTTTGACATGCAGTGTGTTATCCTTTCAACATGTAAGCAATATAAATAAACTATCAATTAGTTATTCTACGTCCTGTTTCTTACTGTTGGATATGTGGTGTGTATTTAACACCTGGAGGACATCACATTTCGGAGTAGCCAGATTTCTAGTGCTCAGTGGCCACGTGTGGTTAGTGTGTACCATCGAGAGCAGTGCAAACCTAGTGGAAGATCACAGGAAGCAAACACGTATGAAATAGCATATACCATGAAGGAATATTCATGCACATGGCACATTGAGACCAATAGCAAGTAAATGCCTACTTAAATGGGGAAGTAAGAGAAAACCTAGCTGAGGAGGTATCTGTTAGGCTGGAGAAAGGAAAAACAAGGACATGCAAACAGAACAGAGAGATGCCATAGGGGGAGAACAGACCAGACCCCAAAGTCCGTGCCGTATATGGAAAGGGGACAGCTCTCCCTGAATTCCATTCTGATGTGCCAACTAAGACCCGAATGTCAGCCTCCTCCCTCTTGGAAGGAAAAAAGTTTCTAGTTGATTATGTCACCTTTAGCCAATCACACCTCTCCACACCCGCTAGGATAGCCTGCCCACTCCTCCCCCTCCTAATCCCTTATAAGCCCCCCACCTCCCTAACTGGGTGTGACTTCTCTGGCCTCTGACAATAAGGCCAAGAACCTCACCCGGGGGTATTTAAATAAATTACCTGGCCCTTTGTTGCCCCTCTTTGCCTGCTTATTCCGGCTAGAATTTACCTTACATATGGTGCCGAAACGCGGGAGGAGTGTGAGCGCGAGGCCCCGACCGGCCACTGGCAGCCCTACCCCCTCCTTCCCCGACCCAGGACCTCAGCCTGCTCTCCGCTGCGTGGACTATTTTCTGGTGAGTCCCTCAGTTTCCCCTGGTCTGCTTCCCTTCCTAACTCCGTTTCACCTGGTCTGTCCAAAATCGTAGCTACATCCAGGTCTGGGCATTCAGCCCATCTGTTGCGAGTATCCGGGATACTTGCCCCTGGCCCTGCGGTGGGGGAGACGTCCCTCACCCAGGCTCCCAGGCTGTCTTCCCTGACTTGGTGCACTTGGGACGCTGGGCGCTTCTCTCAGTGGGATTTTTTTTGGGAAGTGAACGCAGACATGGGGAACCAGCCCATGAAAGCAGAGGCTCAGACCCCGCTGCGGTGTCTCATTTCTAATCTGGCTACTCTGTTCGTCCCGGGAAGTCCGCAAACGGAAGTTAGTCTTCCTTTGCTCTGAGGCCGGGCCTCAGTATCCCTTGGACAACCAATCTCGCTGGCCCCCTGAGGGAACTTTTAATTTTAGCCTCCTCACTGACTTAACTAATTATTGCCACTGGAGCAGAAAGTAGAATGAAATCCCATATGTGCAGGCTTTTTGGACTTTGCACTCCCCTCAAGACCTTTATGTTAAGTGTTCTATAACTCAGGTTCTCCTGGCCCGATCTCCAGTTAAAGATTGTCAGCCTCTTACTCTGCTCAGTCCTTCCTTTTCAGATTCGCCAGAAAACCTCAGTCGCCCGCCTCCCTCAGCTCGCAATCCCCTCCCCCTCTCCACCACCATCTCTAAGTCCTTTGTCTTCCCACGTGTCGCCTCCATCTTAAAGTCCTGCATTCTCAACCATGCCGTTGTCCTGCTCTCCTCTTCCAGTGGCTGCACCCCCCCCCTCCTTCCGCCTTCACCGCCCTCTTCCCCCACCGGAACACGCCCCTCCCGCCCTCTGGTTCTAGAAGCCACAGACAAGAAGCTGAGAAGAGAGACGGCAATTGGTTATCAGTAACTTAAGTCTTTGTATCAGTTTGTCTATCTGTGTATATGTGTTTATGAAAAAAGTGTTGCTGACTGTAGTCGTCGTATCTCAGTTTGTACGTTTGTGTGTCTAGGTGTATAGTTGAAAAATATTTTATTTAAAAACAAGCGCTTGTGAAGATTGGGCATTCTGGAACTTCCAGAGAATCTAGTAAAAAATGTTTAACATTAATGCTAATTTGAGTTTAGCTGAGGCGGGCATGTCCTTGTTGTTATCAGCTGCCTAAGTTTACCTAAGGTCATTTAAGTCAATGTTATCTGCTAAATCTTTTAAGACTTTGATAATAACTATGTAACCTTCTTTATTTGCCTTTGAAGTACTTTGTTGTCATTCTAGTTAATTGGATAAGTATTGCTTCATAGCAACCTATAATCCTATTTAAGCAAGTGCCTTAAAACTTTTAACAACTTCCCAAAATCAAATTCAAAAAAGTGCTTTTGCCTCTAGTTAACTCTGATATTTTCCAGAGAGCCCCTGGAACATGTCAGAAAACCTTTTTCTCATTGGAGATAGTATTTGGCTAATTTAGCTTATTTATCTGATATATAATTACCTGCTTAATTGCCTGGAAGGCACTGTCAGAAGGAATGATGCTAAACTTTGTTACTGAATGTTTTGTGTTACAGAAATATCTGAATTTCCTGCTTTTTGTTTCAAATGTTGTTGATAAAGTGTTTTAAGCTTTTTCTCTTAAGCTGACAACAGTTTAGTAAATGACTGCCTTTATAAGCAGAATTGAAACTTTATTTTTCTCTCTACCTGATCCCTCCAGAATTTTAAAACTCTCAGTGACTATTTTTATATTTCATGGCAGTATGTTTATTTGCATAAGTTCAATAAGAGTCTGCTTTCCTTGTAAGAGAACCAATTAAAATCACTGGTTATACTACCAAGGCTTTGACTGAAATGTCATACCTGAGAGACACGTGTGTAAACTCAGATATGAACAGACAGCTTTAAGGAACTAAGATTGACTTTATAAAGCCAACAAAGCCCCTTAGAAGAACTGACCTGGTACCTTGCTTACAGAGTTCCCAGCTGCCTTACCAGGTGAGTGAGGAAGGTCACTTCCTGGCAGGAATGTCTTGGGAACCTCAAGAAGAGAGGAATTCACCCAGATGTACAGGTACTGCGGGCACAACCTGTTGGCAAGTCTGGCTTGGCTTTCTGGCCTCAAGAAGCCTTTAAAAGTTCAATCTGAATTTCCTTATAAAAAGTTCCAGCAAAGCATATTTAAAAGAGCCCATGTAATCAATTGCTCTTCTTGCTGCGCTTATGTAAATAATCAAGCCAACTGTTAATTATTTTCTTAATCTGGCTACTTCTAATAAAAATAAGGGTGATTTTAGAGAAAAGTATTGTTTCAATAATGCAGTCTTATCTATACTAAATCCTAATACTAGTCATTGAGATGTAAACTCGATCCAGAATTCCAGTCCCCCATAATGGCCTGGCTAATGCCCCTACTGGGCCCCTTAATAACAGTTTGTGGTTTACTCTTAGTTGCCCCTTGTGTCCTCAGGTTCCTCCAACAGCAGCTAACCCAGATGACCCGAGTCACCACCAACCAGATGTTACTTCACCATTACGCACCTCCTCCCACTGAACCCCCTCCTTCAGCCTAATACCAGCCTCAAACCCCCACGACGCCCCTTGTCAGCCGGAAGTAGCCAGATTGAGTCGTCGCCCATTATGACCAAAAGGCTGGAATGTTAGGCTGGAGAAAGGAAAAACAAGGACATGCAAACAGAACAGGGAGATGCCATAGGGGGAGAACAGACCAGACCCCAAAGTCCGTGCCGTATATGGAAAGGGGACAGCTCTCCCTGAATTCCATCCTGATGTGCCAACTAAGACCCGGATGTCAGCCTCCTCCCTCTTGGAAAGAAAGAAGTTTCTAGTTGACTATTATGTCACCTTTAGCCAATCATACCTCTCCACGCCCCTTAGGATAGCTTGCCCACTCCTCCCCCTCCTAATCCCTTATAAGTGCCCCACCTCCCTAACAGTGTGTGACTTCTCTGGCCTCTGACAAGAAGGCCACAGAACCTCACCTGGGGGTATTTAAATAAATTACCTGGCCCTTTGTTGCCTCTCTTTGCCTGCTTATTCTGGCTGGAATTTATCTTACAGTAACATGTAAGCCATGACCTAAGGGTTGAGCAGCTGTATGTAAGGGAAAAAGTGAACAAAAATCTGGGCCATGGAGGAATTATTTTCCCAAATGCCCTAAGAAAGAGTAGAGAAACGGACAAAACATAGGAGCAGCTGTTACTCTGAGCGGTTTGAGATCAGGGACTTGATCTTTCTTATCACCTGGAACAGTACCTAAAGCACAATAGACACGGGGTGAGTGCATGTGAAGTAAGAATAATTGAGCCAGGGGTCTGAGACTTGCAGGGGCGGCTAGCAACATGACGAAGACACCAGTAGGCAGTGGGGGTAGTTTGTTTGGTTCCTTTCCCTTGCATAGGGTTTCTCATAAGCAACCCAAGGCAATCATACATATAAGTATTCAGGGCCCTCAAGAGTGAAATTATAGGCCTCAACAACTACCACAGCCAGAGAGAGTTTCAGTTCATGGGACTCATGCCAAGGGCCTGTAAGAGGATAAATGGAACCACCCCTGTGCACTGGGAAGTGATGGTACATGACTGGGATAGCTTCCATCACGTAACCAACACTGTACTTAGTAAGCAGAAGAGGAAGTACAGGGCAATGGACAACAGATTCTCATGAGCTTCCAAATTTCTCTCCTTCCTTCTTAGAGTTCCCCTTTCACAGACATCAAGGACACAGCCAATCACCCTGAGCTCGTTTCAGTGAACAGTACAATTTTACATGTGTCTCTACAAATTAGGCCTTCAAGCAAAACACTGGGTGCTTTTGTGGCCTTCAATTGGGCCTGAACTTCAGCCAACTGCCGTTGGTCCAAACTGTCATGAACATCCCACTGTCTATAGCAATTGACAGGGATGGGATAAATCACATGCTTCAGCTCCCTTAAGCATGTTAGGTGATGCAGAAGGCTTGTGAGCACAGGCATTGTAATGGGGTTGAAGGCAAAGCTAAGGACACGGAGGCACGAACAGTGGCTCAGAGCTGGCAGGAGAGCGGAGAGAGTGGAATCACTTAACAGACATTTATTTCCAGATGCTGCAGGGTACCCGAGGCCCTCTGCGGCAGAGTCTGGAAGGGCTCATAAGCCTCTAAGAATAACTGGTTGTCACTGAGATTCAACTGCCTTAGGTGGGTGGCCAGAAAGCTCCGGGATAGGATGATGACATCTTCGTTACACAGGCCACAGGGAGACAGATTAAATATCTCCAGCTGAAGTGGCATCACACTGAGAAGTTTGTGCAATCGATCTCTGAGGTACAAGGCAGACAAGTCAAGTTCTTGGAGGCTGTCCAGCTTCCCAAGACAGTTGAGAAAACTTTGGAACTGTTCCCCACAAAATATGTAAAGACGATATTAGGCAGACGAAGGCTGTACAGGCGGCCCATCTGAGCCACAATATGGTTGACTTCCCTCAAATAAGCCTGATTCACTTGCAGGTGATCAATGCACCGTGGATCCAGAAACTGCAGCATACTTTCGTGGGCAGAGATGTTATCAATTACCAAATCTCTGCAGCAGAGGTGCAAAGACGCAGAGTTCTGCCTGAGTTTACTCTGAAGAAAGGAAAAAAATTGCTGTGTTCTCAAGGTTCCATGGAGGGAGAGGTCCATAAGTAATTCCACAGTTTCCGAGGCTGAGTGAAGCTCTGACTCTGAATTATCAAATCCGTGGCACCTGACGCTATGCTGGGCTTTCTGTGTTCTAAGAGTGGAGTTCTGAGAGTAAGCACAAGACCAAGAGCAGGAAGAAAATGTGGTTTTCATCTCAGAGCATATTATGGAACAGTTCGGGTCCTGCCTTAAATCTAAGAGCCTCAGTTTTGGGCCCCAGGAAGAAGAGTTCTGGGCAGAGAGGAGCTGCAGACCATCAATCATGGCTTCCAAGATGTCATAGTCTGACCCTTGTACACTCAGTGTCCTGATATGGAGACAGCGAAAGGGCCAAACCCTCACCATTGCCTTTAGTATCTCCTTATGTCTGCCCACGAAGGCAGGAATGAACAGTGGAACAAAGAGGGCTCTTGGGAGCTCATCCAGGGCATGGATAGCTGCCAGCTCATTACTCAGCAGACTCTGCAGCAAGCTCTAGCAGCGTGCATGTGGTCTTCCGGTCCATCTTGAACCTGCTACTTGCTAGGAGAGTTGGAGAAAACTTGGGAACCATCCAAGACCTCAGCAGCGGGAGCCCCTTACTTCCTCTCAGGAGGCTGCCACAAAAGAACACCGGTCTTGGCGGTGCGCCTATTTTAGTATTTTTAATTTACAAAAGTTTAGGCATTTTGGGAGGGTATCTTTTTGTATTGACTGCTGGTGGGGAAACTGAAGTTCCTGTGGTCTGCGTCCTCACCTGACTCTAAACTACTTGATTGTTACTGGCCTGCTGCTAGGCTTCTGCTTCTACACCCGCAGGCAATAAGCTCTTACTGACTGAGTCACTATACAGAGCTCTGCCCAGTACTTTGGGCTGACGAAGAGACAGAGGTATATTAAAGACCTGCAGACTGCTGGGTGCAGACGTGATTCTAGTGCTTGACCTACCACCATGAGAATAAAGCTGGGTATAAACCCTTGTACCCCAAGAACATTCTGTTACCATTTCTCAGCCTCATGGAATCCATAGTGAACTTGCCCGGGGCTGATACCCTCAGCCAAGACAACTGTTAATCTTATAGTATTGTGTTCAAGATTATGATCTGTATGTAACTAGTTCTTTTATATTTGTTGAGACTTGTGTATTCCTGTTTATCAGGAGCCAGGTTCTTTATGTCATGAGAGCTAAACTTGTGTTAATTCAAAGCTATCTCTGTACTAACTTCTTTTTGTTTGACTAGTTGAGAGTTGAAAGAAAGGTGTTGAAATGTTTTTTTTTTATTTTAAAGGAAATAACAAAAAATAATCTAAGCTTTTATAGCTATGCTTATCAGGTTATGGATACTTCCTTCTATTGTTTTTAACAGTTTTTATGCCTGTTTGTAAAGGTGTTGAATTTCACTCTTTTTTTCCATAGTAATTGAGATCCAGTGGCTCCCCTGAACACTTCTTAATCTGTTAATATGGCCAATTAGAGTTCTAGAGTTTCTAATTTTACTGTCCTTGTATTGTTGGGATAAATACAATTTAGTTATTATCTTAGATACATGAACACATAATACATAAATACATATAATGGTATGTAATAAATATAATTATGATGATAGACTTGTCAAAATTTCTCTAGTTGTCAATTTTTCTTAAATCTATTAGGTGTGTAGCAGTTTAGAATTCTTCTGGTGTCTTAAAACTTTTTCATTATTAAGTGTCTCTTTCTACCATTTATAATGCCTTTTGTCTTCAACTTCCTTCTTAATTGAAGTCTGTGTAGCTACTCCAGCTTTCTCTTGGTAGTAGTTAACTCTCCTGAATCTTTTTTTCCATCCCTTTAAATTCAATTTTTTCCAAGATCTGAATGTTAGACAGTGTCGTTTTTCAAACTGGATTTTAGAAATCCAATCTGTCAATCTCTGTCTAGTAAGTTTAATAAATTTCCGTGCATTTCAACTGGTAGTACTTGTGGATTTTTTTGTTGTCATCTTTTGTGCTTGATGTTAATCTCATTTGTTTAGTGATTTCCCCCATTTTTCTTGCCTACTACTAAATTAATATTTTACATTTTTCCTCTATAGCTTTGGAGTTTATACATTTTATTTAGACTCTTTTGCAATTACCTTAAAATACTGGCTTCCATACTTAAAGCCTAAAGTTAATTAAGATCCTTGTACTCTCCTCTCACTTAAATGGAGGGCTTTTAGAATACTGCAATTCTGGTAACTGAATTACTGTTAACTGTTTTTCAGCATTTGGGTTTTAACTTTTTATTACAAAACCTCTGTTGCTTCCGGGAGAAGCCTGTTCCCGGCCTGGGGCAAATAAACCAGTGCGACCAAAATCAGTCAAAAGGCTAGATTGGGAGAAACCCTTTTATTGCTCACAATGAGGCTTAGCTCCATCCATCCCCTCTGGCTGCCACTCTTACTCCCCACCTCCATGGCATGCTCTTTGCTTTCTCCCAGTACCCCCTAGCAAAGCCTGCTTGGTGCTCCCCATCTCTTGCAGTCACAGCATCCGTTCACCTGTCCACCGCCCTTTCTGGGAGGAACTCTGCCTCCCTGGCAACTGACAGGTGCCAAACCAATTACACAACAGTGGAGAAAAGAACAGCCTCCCCACCCCTTGCCCCAGAGGCTGCAAGAAGCTGCAGTGGTATATGTAAGTGGGCTAAGGCCAGGCGAGATATTCTGGAATTATTGCAATTTACCTCACAACCTCCAAAGTAGACATTATTTACCATGGTTTTATACTTCATGTTGGTTTAGGTTTACCAGGATCTTTACCAAGTTTTTTGCTAACCAGTCTTTTACATATTACTTCTATCTATCCAATTTCATTTATTTGAGTGGGACATATTTCAGATTTTTCAGTCTGTTATCCTCAAGGCTCCCAGTCTTTGACTGATTTAGTTCACTTTGATTCTTGAAGAATTTAATAGAAAACAAATTCTAGATTGAGTTATTTTCTTTCATCATTTTCAAGTCATTATTTCTGGTTTCTGTGGCTGCCATGGAGATGTTCTACCATCAGGTTGTCATTCTTTCGTGAGTAATCTTTTCTTTCTGGTTGCTTTTAAGATCTTTTTCTTTGCTTTTATTGTCCTGCAGTGTTAATTTTATTTCCTTGGTTTATTATATTACCTGTATTTGAAGATTCATGTCTTTTCATTTTCAGTCACTATCACTTTTAATATTGTCTTGCTCCTAATACTGTTTTCTTCTAGAACTTCTACAAGACATATACTGAATCTTCTCTCAATATTCCATCACTACTGCATTCAGGTTAATTTCTCAGTTTCATTTTCACTGTCAGTGAAGTTTGTCCATTTGCTCCTCAATTCTATATACTATATTATCTCTACACTTAAATTTTAATATCAAGGATTTTTTATTTTTAGAAGTTTTGTCTTGCTTTAAGTTAGCTTCCTTCTCTTAAATGCCTACAATTGTAAATATACTTTCTTTGTAGTTTCTTTTTATTAGTTCAGTTATCTCAAGTCCTTGGTGGTTCAATCTTGTTATTTTTTTGCTTTTGACTCTTACTGTGTTCTCTAAGTTTGAATTGTGAGCTCAACATCACAGGTTTTATATGTGGGTATCCTGAGCAGCCTGATTTAAGGTGCATCAATCCAGAAAGTATATCTCTTTCCTTCTGCCAAGCACTTCAAAAATTTGATTCTTGAATAATTTAATGAAAAATTAAAGACCACACAGGTAGTCTGAATTTGAAACCCAAACAAAGTGTGGTAACAAATTCCCAGGAATGACTTTTATTCTGTGCACCCAGAGCCCAGCTACGACAAACACTAGAGGATGGAGACCATCCCCAACCCACCACACACAGCAAATTTATTATTTTAAAGAGGGTGACTCTCTTTAAAAAGAGTCCTGGGTATGTGTGTAGACTTCAGTCCAACTCCTCACTTTGCAGGGACTTAAGACTTTGCCTCCTCTCACGGTGCAACCTTTTAAAAACCTACACGCCTTGGTTCAGGAGACCAGGAAATGTCTTGATTCCCAGGCAGTCATGGCATCAACCAGACATCACGCTACTTTTATTTCCGCTGTTTTTGGCCCCTGGGGAGTAGTCTCGCTATGCAATCTATAAAGTCAGCCACACATTTCAAAAGGTGTTTACCATACTTTATCCAACTTTCCTTACAGTTGTGTAACTAAGGCTTTCAGGCTAATTGCCTGCCATAATTGCTGGAAATGGAAGTCTAGAAAGGTAATTTCACCCTCCCTCTTCTTTCAATTTTTTTTTAACATTAAATCATCAAAACTGAACATAATACTCCAGCTGTGGTCTGTGTAATTACTTCAGAACACTCCATCATCTGGGTACTACATATTCACCAGATGTTTTGTTTTTCTCAACCTAATTGTGTTACACTATTACGGGCACCATTTTATAAATAAGGAAGCTGAAGTACATCAGCTTAAGGTCACATGGCAAAGACCAGAACCAGAGCCTGGATTTTTTACATGTCAGCTTTGGACATTTCTCCAACATATAAGAGGAGAGATGGGGAAGATGAAGGCCTAAGGGGATGTTTCAAGTCCTCCTATGTGCTAGCTCTGTAATATAAGACATACCAGGTAACAGCTGTGTAAGACAGGACAGGTCTTATTACCCAATTTTAGTAGATGAGGGAATTAAAGCTCAGAAAGGTTAAATAATTTCCTAAGGTCATTGTGTAGTCTTAGAGCTGAATTCAGTTGGAACTGACTTTACACATCCATTTTCTTCCCTCTACAACAGGAGTCAGCAGACTTATTCTGTACAAGGTCAGACATGTTTTAGGCTTTGCGGGCCTCCGTTACAACTATTCAATTTCACTGTTGTGTGACAGCAGCAACTAAAAAATGTAAAACAAATGAGTATGGCTGTGTTCCCATAAAATTTTATTCAAGGATGCTGAAATTTGAATTTCATATACTTTTCACATGTCACAAAATATATATGTTTATTTTTTCCAACCACATAAAAATATAAAATGCATTCTTGACTCACTGGCCATACAAAAACAGGCAGTGGGCTGGATCTGGCCCATGGGCAAATGGTTCGTCAATCCCTGATCTACACCACACCACCTTCTGGAAGGTGAGGTTCTCCAGTGTCTTTGTTTGAACATCCCTTTGCTGGGTTAGGAAGGCCTGGGACAGAGAACAGCACAGGCCCTTTGAAGGACCCAAAGGACAGGGGTTGTTGCTATGCAGGCCCCTCAACTGTGTGGTAGCAAAATGCAATTGTTTAGATATCTCGTCCAGTGTTCAATGCCTCTTCTCATGTCTATCTTAGTCTGTCTGAAAGCTGAACTACAAATTCATTTAGGAAAATGACTATCTTTTTTTCTTTTCATGTTTAATAGTCTATGTACAGTAAGTGCTCAATATTAACTGATAAATATTAGATGCTGCCAAATACTACCCTATTTCATTCACAGATTCTGTTAAATAGTTAATGGGTACAATATATAAGCAATTCAGTGAAATGAAAAACAATATAGCAGTCAGGCTCATGCATGATTTAATTGAACAAATTATCACTTCCTTTTAATTATAGGGACAATTATGAAAAATATTTCTTGGCCCTACACTTTTTGTTTTAGTTGTTAGAGTTAATTCACAGGTGAATACTAAGTCTGACATGCCTTGCTCCCCTAGAACCACTTTGGTGATCTGGATGGTGGCCACTACACTGCTTTCTGCAATAACTCAGTGACCCAGGCCTGGTACAGCTTTGATGACACACGAGTCAGTGAGATTCCAGATACTTTAGTGCAAACAGCTACAGCCTGTCTCCTGTTCTACAGCTGCCAGCCCTTTACAATACCTACACAAAAACATAAGACCTAGGAAAAATGGTGTTTCCTGAAAACCAAAAAACAAGCAATGAGAAACTGGTGCTTAAATTTTGCTTTGTCATTAAACTCTTGCAACTTATTATTTGCATCACTGACATCTTGAAGTCTTTCTGGCATGTTATTTAATTTTTCATATGGTACGTCTATAGCAAAGAAAATAAGTACTGGCCCAGTGAAAAAGGCAGCATGAAAAGGATACAATGGTAATGGATGGGGGCCTTCCAAAGCTCTGCAGATTATGCATAGAGCATTTGGGCTTCAAAATTTACTGTTTATTAGGATGACTTTTCTCATAGAATATCTCATATATAGCCAACAAATTATTTTCCAAAGATGCTTCATGAAGCTAAACCAAAATAACTTGTTCAGGTGGCTCTGTGAGCTTAAGAATATGATTTGAAACATTTTATTGATCAGATAATTTAGCCAAGAAGCTACAAGTCTCTTAGACTAACTGTAGAACATGAAGAGTTATCAAGTTCACAATTCAAAACCCATCCTTTCCATCTTTTCCCTGGGAATCCACTAATGGTGACATCTTAAGAAGCACCTTTAGACTCTTTTTTTTTTTGGTATCATTAATGTACAATCACATGAGCAACATTATGGTTACTAAATTCCCCCCATCATCAAATCCCCCCCACATACCCCATTACAGTCACTGTCCATCAGCGTAGGAAGATGCTATAGAATCACTACTTTTCTTCTCTGCGCTGTACAGCCCTCCTCATGCCGCCCCCCCCCCCCACATTATGTCTGCTAATCATAATGCCTCCTTTCCCCCCCAGACTCTTATTTTTATATGGAGTACTTTTATTGACTTTGTCTGTAGCCGAGTCCCTGAGGTAAAAATTCTAAGCTTCTCTATCCTTTTAATATGCCACTTTGTAAAGCTGTGGTTCGTAATGCAGTTTGCACTGCAACCATGCTTGACTCCAATCCCTTTTTAGCTCAACCCTAAGACTTTACTCCTCCTGACAGATGAGTCTGGGTGTTTTAGTATCTTACTTTGACTCCCAACTCTGAGAGATTTAAGTGCTATATGCAGTTCTAGGCCAGGGTGAAGAAGAGTGGAATTAGGTCCTGATGCAATAAGGTAAGTGAACTAACTTTTAAGTCAGTGTAGCAGGATCAAGAGTATGTGTGTATGTATAAAATCCATAGTTCTACTGTCTTATGTTTGATAATATAAAATTAAAGACAGACACAGAGTTTTAAATCATTTTTCTCATTGTTTAATGTAGTTGTAAATGGAAGTTCTCATTTTTAAAAAATTAAAGAAAGTTTCTATTTTATTTTTTAGAATAAAGATTTAGTGCACAAATACAGCCCGAAGCCAACAAAAAAATAGGTTTCTGACATCTCCCTAAGAAAGCACTGCACTGACTCAGAATAGGCCAAAGGAAAACAAAAGGCAATCCTCTGAGTTCTAGGCTTCACAAAGCACAACATACACTATGTACATTGATTTGATGTGCAACTGTGCAATAAATATGTACACATACATTCCTATCTGCTTTACATCATTCTAGAGTATCTGTAGATCAAGCTGGGACTTAGAAATGTAAAAAGGCCGTGACAGTGAAAGGAAAAATAAAGGATACCTTGGTTTAGGCCAGTAGAATAATAATGCTTAGCTGGTTAATTACTTTAACTTTGGAGCAAACTAAAAAAGTTGTTTTGAAATAAATGTTACCTGTAAGGAATGCTTACAGCAGTACTTGTTAGATGTTATTAGTCAGTTTTTGATAATAGCACTGAACTAAAATATATGGTGATAGTAACACAATTCCCACTGTTCTAGAATTCCTCTAAATGGCAAGCTATAGGTATCCAGTATCTTTATAAGCATTTCAGGAGTTATGTTACTCAGCCTCTTAACAGATAACTAGCTTATAACCTACTTCTCTTTACGTGGCTACATCAGTTGCTCGTGGTCCAAGTGAAGTATAAAAGAGGATATAAGCTGCCGAGGATTTCACAGAAGAAACGGAGATATCAGACACTTCATGATCATCAAATTTAAACCACCGCTGTCTTGCTGCATTTTTACAATAGGCAGTGTAGTGGCCGCCATCCAGCCCACCGTAGTGATTCTGTGCCAAATGAGATAGAAAATCAATTCAAATAGAATTATTTAATATGTCAGTTTCAAAGCCTTATATTGTTACTTTTCTATGAGGTAAGGAGCTACTTGAAACTCGCTTTTTTTAGTTTGCTTCAAAGGAAAAAGTATTTAGTTCAATGAGATACTTACTGAAACAGAAAACAAGTTATATTTCTTCAAATTGTTCTTTGGACCAATAACATACTGAGACAAGTCAAGATTTTCTAATGGGAAGTCCACAGATGTTTGCAATTTTTGCTTCCACCTGCCATCATAGGAAAAACTGCAGAGCGAAACATTACAGCAGTTAAAGCGGCAGACCAAAGCCATGAGAATGAATCCTAATTTATTCATAAACCATCTAGATTTTCAACTAGGTTCATAAAATCCATTCAAGCACCTACTCAGAATTTTTGTGGTGGAGGGACCTGTTAAAGATATTTGGCTTCATTTCCATTTTACAAATGCGGGAACTCAAGGGCACAGATATTAAATGAGTTGCCCAAGGTCAAACAGCTGGAGTGTTAGAGGTAGAGCCACACCTGGGTCTCCGTATGGCCAGGCCACCTAGGACCGTTACATGAGTCTTCCACAGAGGTAAAAAGTTCTGAAAACTCATGTTTATAATGCTAATCACCACAAAAGTACAGAGTGAGGACTGAGGAGAGCTGCTCTAGATTTATGCTTGCACTTTTGGGGAGATTAGGGCTGGAAATTACAGGTATGTAGACTAGTGACTGAAATACAGGCATCATCCCCACTTATGCCATTTTGCTTTTATGAAAGACCTATGTTAGTACCTGTTTTCACTAACCGGAGGAAATCTGAAGAGGATTTTTGCTTTTATGAAAAGAGGAGGAAAGTGAACAGAGCCCTCAGCATTTGTTTTGCAGTGAGCCCCCGGTTACGAGGTGGCGACTCCCCTGAGCAGCAAGAGCAGCCTGCTAAGCTCCTTCGCTAGGAGCTACAGCTCAAGGCCAACCCACCACAGCTTTGCGCTGTATCTGTGAGCATCGAGCTTTGTCTCTATTTTGTATTATCAGTTAGCAAGATGGGTCTCAGGGTCAGAAAAGCCTAAGAGGTTAGTTTTGAGGTCAGAGGATGCACAAAAATTTTCCCATGTGAAGTAACGGTAATTGCTTCTTCACTTCATACCATTTCAACTTACAAAAGATTTCACAGGAAGGCTCTACTTTCAGATAGCAAGGGAAACTTATAATGGTGTTCCATCATCCTGTCATATTCTGCTTCTACCAAAATACTGATATTTTGGTTGGTGTAATAAGGTTATTTCAAAATTATTTTTTCAAAAACTGAATTCTGAGTCATTTACATTTTTAGATATTCCCCAAGAGTAATATGCAGCACTAAAAATTTTGACACAACAAACTTGTACCATTATCTAGTATTTTTATCTATACCTCCACAACCCTCAAGAGGGAAAGGACAACTCACGTAATGAGATTTGGTTAGAAAATACACACAAAGGAATCTGAACACGTCAATGTTGAAATTAACATTAAGTAAGTGCCTGAGAATCTCCCATAATACAAGATGAATAAAAAAAATTAAAACAGAAATGCTTTCTTGGAAATACTACATCTCTCCACAAAAAGATGTAACTTCCTTTTAAGAAGTTTCTCAAAATAATGACCTGAAGTTTTCATTCCACAGACACATTTACATAAAGACAAAAGAATCAGAGCAAAAGACCTGGGACATGTTTTACACTGTCACCACTATCCCTTCCACTCCTGTAGGGCGAGATCTTTTTCATGGGCTGGAAAAATCTGGACAAAAGTTTATCTGTACTCAACAATGCGATCCTTAACATTTTAGCTTTACAATTACTTAAAAAAAATCATACTTCATTTTTATCATAGGACTATCCCTTTTAGTTTACTGTTTGATCAATTTTATCTAATTTGTGTTAGAGATATAGTGTAAAACGTTATTTTTATACATTATCAACTGATTTAAAATTTTTATATTTGAAATGCAATAATTTAGTTTCACTGATGTTTAAAGACGGAATTACATGAAGGCATGGTGCTGCCGTTTTGCTCTGTTTTTGTAAACACTAAGGTAAACTATAGTCTCAATGTCGCCTATTCCCCTAGAGATCACCCTAAACAGATAATTTTCCTTTGTTATGCATCCTCAGCAGGCAGTACAACAAAATGACTTAGAATAAAGGACTCAGTATCTCTTCATCTAAGTTGTAATAAACAGGTAGAAAAATCTGTCCCCTTTACCGTTTCAGATGCACTAAAAGCACAGGTGGCAGCTTCCAGATCTCTATCTTTTTTAGAGAATCCCTCCGAGCTCTGCAATGACTGCAGTAAAACCTGTTGTTATCTGTGAGCTTTTCTTCTTTGGAGAATAACCTAAGGCAATCCTGAAGGCAAAAACAAGCAGCGGATACTCATTAATTCCTTTCTTCAGCACAGCATCACTGAGCACCTATTCAGTAAGTTACTCTGCCAGGCATGGGGGATGCCAGCGTCAACCAGAACAGAACTCTTCCGTGTCTGAGCGAGGGAGGAAAGCAGGGGAGCCGATCATGAGTGCGGTGAGCGCCCCCAGTGGAGGAGGGAAGAAGCACCGCGCGTCCTCAAGGCGCACAGCCCGGCCTCCACCTCTTCCTGGCTCTCAGGTCTTACTGGAAGAATTACATTCTCAAGGAGGCAAACACTGAAGGTATCAACAAGCTACCTAAATCACAATGCTGTTGTATGGCAAACAGGGTATTTCTTTGATAGCCCTACCTAGAGTAAATTTAAAAACAGTATACCTAAATTGAAGTCAACATGTAATTGTCCAAATTAACTTTTAAAAACCTTTTTCAAATTACAAGCTTTAAATATATTACTGATCAACTCTGAAAGAATATTTAATAGAAAAATAGCTTTTCAAATGGAAAAATTTTTTTAATTTCTAATCTATGTAGGCCTAATTAAAATAGAATTTATGTGATTTTTACCTACAAAATATTTACAGGGTTAAAGGACAGAAATAAATTGCTCAATAAAGTAGGCCTCCAAAAGCATATAAACAGCATTTTTATTCAACAAATTACTTTTTCTCAGACTCACCTGTAATGTACATTTACTTGTGGATGCTAGTGGTAGAGACAAGTACATGAAGGCCTCAAATGTCCTAGACTTTTTGTGACAGGTGAGGCACTGTACTGTGGATTTGAATTGACCCTGAAAAAGTGCAACAATTATAGACTCGTTGAGCTGCTTGTGTTTCTGCCAAGCATGTTCTGCAGCTTTAAAGTCATCAAGATGATCATTATTTTCTTCTTTATGTCGCTTCCTATTATCAGCCTGGAAATAAGATATTTAAACTCGATATTAATATCTCAAAGTTAACATTCAGATATAAAATTGAAAGAATATATTAAATACAAACATTTTGCAAATTTGGAGACACTTGTGCTTCTTTTCATAAAGGAATTTTGAACTCATTAAGTGGTACAAAAAATCTAGCCAAACAACCCTCCCCAAAAAACCAAAAACCCACTTTATCAAAAGAATGTGACTTGTTGAAATTTAATTTTTACTTAAAAAGCTCAAAAGTCTGGTTTTGTGAAAAGAAGACTTCCCACAAATAGCTAGGAATTAGGGCTACATCTAGACAGATGTTATTCGTCTTAGGCTAAAAGAGGAATACACACTTACACATACTATGTTTTATGTATTTGCACAAACATTTAAAAACTTCCATGTTTATGTGTGTATATATATAGTTCCACATATATCTATGTATATATTACCACGTGTGTGTATATATATTTCCATAAATATACATGTGTGCATGTGTGTGTGTGTATATATATATATATATATGTATGTTAAGTGGTAAGAATGGTAATCCCAAAGGTATCAAAAGAGAGAGAACAGCTTGTTGCTAAAAAGAAGCCAGAGTATACAGACAGAGATTGGTCATTTATGTAGAGACACATGCCTCAATGAAACTTCTCACATGAATCATTTGATTACATGGAAAATTCATATTTTAGAAGGTGTAAAAATATAGTATAATATATATACAGAATATATAATATATATAAAACATGCAATGATATATAAATAAAATACACAATGAAGATGTTTAGGTTGTCTATAGCTAATCTTTTCATAAAATCATATTTATGATTTTACTTGCTCATACATATGGGTCACACACACAGTATCTCCAACAACTATTTTAACATTTACAATTTCTCTCAATAACACAACCTGTTAACATTTTCATAAATAAAAATTATATATACTTCTTTTCAAATATTAGACCAATGAGATACATTTGTTTTACAGTTCCATGCCTTAGAGTACAATGTCACTACATTTGAATCAGCACTGAACAATCACTCTAATTTTAAATTACAGTGCTGAGCACCCTAAAGAGTCTTTTGGCAAATGAAAAAAATCAAATTCTTACTTTATTTAGATCTTCATGGAGACCATCCATTAGGAACAGAAGCAGTTCTTGTGAGTCTTGCTGGCTGTATCCTGCAAACTGGTCATTGATCTTGCCGATGGTGATTTTAAAGTCTTTTGGACTGATATATCTGTACTGTCCTGTCCACAGGGCTTTCATGATTATGCCAAATTCTTCTGCCACTTCACCTTTATGCCCCAACAAATTTGACCTTCATAATATAATTAAAATTACAAAAAAACAAAGCAATACAGGAAATTGTAAAAAGTCAAGGAACAGTGGGTTCTTGATGTTAACATTAAACTATTCACATACTATAAACCTTACTCTGAAATATTTATTCACAGGCTTAATACCAAATACTCATCTGAATCTTACTTTGATTCCTTGCTTCTTTTTGGCTACCAGACTTTCACTGTCTCTTCCTCCTCACCAAAAGGTTCCAGTTTCTGGCAGTGAGGGTCTTGCTTTCTTGCAGTGCTCCTCTCCTGTCTGTCCTTTACCAATCACAGGAGGTTTTTCTCATGTATTTTTTAAGAATAAAGATATTTTCCCTTTTCCTAATTTGACTTCTCTGGAACTGGGTGGTAAGGAAGTGTGGTTACATCACCCTTTTACTATTACATTGCAAAAAAGTATGAAATTTCTTTACCTGTTAATATCATCCTGGTAACAGTTTCGGTTGAAATAATCAGCCAAATGTGGAGCATTACATAGGCACTGCAGTATTGAGTTCATGTAACAAGTATTTCCTAAA
This sequence comes from Manis pentadactyla, assembly GCF_030020395.1. Classification (NCBI taxonomy): domain Eukaryota; kingdom Metazoa; phylum Chordata; class Mammalia; order Pholidota; family Manidae; genus Manis; species Manis pentadactyla. The sequence goes on along the minus strand of NC_080029.1, from coordinate 99,490,541 downwards.
TTACGAAGTCCTGTGAGAGCTGGTCCAGATCCTCCAAAAACAGGATTGAGGTTCCGAATCTGAGAAGCAGAGAGCCTGGTGATCTCAGCTTTAGGATAGCATGTTGGCCTGAGGAAGGAAAAGCATACAAGGTTTTAAAATGTGCAACATCTAAAATGAAGGTTCATACTACAAATGGCAGCCGACTCTAGCATCTGTGCCACCACACACTGTCATCTTAAGTTAGTAAGTTACCTCTGAGGGTACCTGGGTCTGTTAGGACATTCAGTATCTAGGAAAACTGGTTATATTCTGTGACCCTCCCATGAACCAGTATCTTTACCCTCTTATGTGGTTCCATGGTTCTTACAGATGGCTATTTAAATTTAAAACAAAAAATTTAGCTCCTCAGTTACACTCACCAGAATTTAAAACAGCAACTACCATATGGCACAGCACATTTCCCTCAACATGTCTACTGGACAGTACTGGACTTGGGAATGCCTCTAAGACTTGTAGTATTTAGTGTGTTTAAATTATATGTGCAACTTCAAGAACTACTACAGCATTCAGAAAAATCTTAACTGATGTCTTTTATTATTGATCCTAAGCATACTTCTACCCCTAAAGGAGTATTAAAAACTGATTAAACTATATATTCTTGTACTCAGGTATATGTATGTACTCATGTGCTATTTTTCTGTTCAATACATATAAAAAATACACTGCATATGAAACAGTCTTTAAAACTGTCAAATGACAAACTTTTAATAAGAATGATGATTCAAGAAGGATTAAATCTCACCAGCTTTAATAGTGACCCCTAAAATCTGTAACTAGATTTACAGCACTTAAAAAGTCTCCCAAACAAGTCCCCACCTGACAAAGTAAGTTCTGAAGAGGAAAATATATCAACTACTTTTCTGGGGAGATGTTACTGAAGGGGCCAGAAAGATACCCTAGTTGGAATTCCTTAGCTATTCAAAGAGGGTATATTATAAATAGAAAAAACAAATTATACTTCATTCTATCCTCCCTCCCCAAAAAAGTAAAGATTAGAAGTGGTAAGTAGACTTGAAAATTATCTTCTCATAACCCTATTAATCTTAAATGGGGAGCATTAGAACATTCAAAAAGGGATTAAAGCCAGGAATATAACTAAATGAGATAGTGTTCTGAGCAACATAAATGAACCTATCAATCACTACTTGTAAAGAGAATAGCAGAAATGCAACAGAGGAAAGGGAACAGAATAAGGATTAGGGGCTGATACATACTAGAATGCTTGTTATTTTAATACTCCTACATTACTGGCTGAGTTTTTAAAAATTTGGGATTTGAGAGCTGCAACAAGACAAACTCAACAACCCTACAAATTATGGTCATCAAAGATTTAGGGATCACAGAAGACTTATGAAAAACTTCTAGGTAATTTATGGCATGGTGCCTTAAAATATAATAATGTATATATTCATATCTATCTTAATACTTACAATAATCCTCTCTGATATATTTAAATTAGCACTTGGGAGAAAAACCAAGGATATTCAATCCATTCATTTTTCCTCTATGGTAAATAACTATGGCTGGTATGGCCTTCCATAGACATTCCTAATTCCCTGACATTTAATAAGCTACGCTTAAATAGAACTTTTCAAAGATAGCAGATTATTCTACTTTTAGGAGTTAGGATAAACTTACTTGTTTTCCCGATTAATGGTTGGAGTGGCTGTTGGCTTCCTTTTCTCTTCCTCTTGAATGGCCTGGGTTATATCTGGGGAGGAGTAGGAGCGCTTCAGTTTGGAGGGTTCCCTGTCCCGCTCAGCAGGAATCTGTGGCTTGGCTTTATGGGTTGGAGGGGTGGAGGGAGGTGCAGATGAAGGAGCCATTTCCGGTGGATACATGTGAACAGTGTTGGTGGGTGAATGGTAATAACGAAAAGTTCCAGTGATTGGGTCAAGAAACTTAGATGGAAAAGAAAAAAAAACAGGTCAAAAAACAATGACCATTACACGAACAACAAAGATCACTCAAAAGTATTCAACTGCTAAATGTATTTTTGAATTAAAATAATTTCAATAAAATGGTGATAAGTAATTCTATACTTAAACTTCCAAAGAACTTTAGGTTTTAAAGTAATACATTGTTAACAACAAATGCCAGGAATGCTCAGATACTGTAGCCAGCATCCCATATTGGATATTGAGAAATCTAACACTGCTATAATTCCAAATAACCTAAGTTATAATGAAGAAATAGAATTGACTGTGCATTAAAGACATAGAATAAACAGATAAGAAAGGCTTTTTAAAAAGAACACTGTAACTATGTTAATTATTTCTGCGCTTATTTTGAATTTTACCTTGGCCCAGCCTAAAGGCAGTCCTGGTACGATCCTCCCCATTTCTTCACTTCGTGCTCTTGTCAAAGGCTCTCGAACCTAATTTAAAAAAGAAAAAAAATATGTGATTTTTCAATTAAATTTTGCCATGAACAAAAAAGCTACCTGTACCAAAGAATCAAAAAGCCTTGTATTGGCTGCTGTTAATGTTTTTAAAAACAAGGTCAAAGATGGAGAACTATGGTTTTAAGTTTCTTTAAAAAAAAAAAAAACACAGAGACAATTTCACTTTTAGTATCAACCCAAAAGAAATGAAAACATATTTTCACACGAAGACTTGTATGCAAATGTTCATAAGCATTGTTCATAATAGCCCAAAAATAGAAGCAATCCAAATGTCCATCAGCTTATGAATGAATAAAACGTCGTATATCCACACAAGGGTATACTACTCAGCAACACAAAGGAATAAACTATGGGTACCCACTACAACATGGATGAATCTCAAAAAATTACTCCAGGTGACAGAGGGCATATCCAAAAGACTATACAGTTTTGAACAACACAGGGGTTAAGGGTGCTAAACTCTGATGCAATAAAAAATCTACATGTAACTGACTGCCTAAAAACTTCTAATAGCCTACTGTCAACTGGAAGCCTTACTGATAATGAAAACAGTTGATTAACCATACTTTATATGTTATGTGCATTATACACTGTATTCTTTCAAAAAAGCCTTACTGATAATGTAAAGAGTTGATTAACCATACTTCATGTGTATTATACACTGTATTCTTACAAAAAAGTAAGCTAGAGAAAAAATGTTTTTTCAACTAGTCAAAAAATCTCCAAAAAATGTTCCAATATATATTTTAAAAAATCCACATGTAAGTGAACCTGCACAACTCAAACAAATGCAGGTTGTCAAGGTTCAACCTTGTGTTGAACCATGTGTATATTTATCTCTATCTATCCCATTAATATGAAATGCCCAGAAGAGGCACTCTATGGGGAGCGGATTCATGGTTGCCCAGCTTATGACTAGAGTTGGGCACAGAGATCTTTGTGGTGTGATGGAAATGTTCTAAAATTGGACTGAGTTAATACTTGTTTCACAACACTGAACTGAAATCACTGAACCATAAACTAAAAATGGGTGAATTTTATGGTATGCAAACTGTATCTTGATAAAGGTCTTAATTGAAAGCAAGGAAAAGATGTTTTATAAAAGGCCTAAATATTCTTAAAATTGCGATGAAATACACTTAACATAAAATTTATCATCTTGACTGGTTAGCCAGAGACGGGTAAGATTCCTCAAGGGAGGAACAACCTAAGACAGGCACAGTCGCAGGGGGGCCATCAGGTGAGAAATTGGGGATCAACAGAGGTGAGGCTTAGAACCTCACCCCCCCTGTTCTGAGAGAAATCTTCTGCATACGTGGATGTTTTATTGCCCTGGTCTAGCTTGGATTAACACATAGTCTACAGGCACACACCTGATCATCTACATTTGCTCTCTTACAACACTAAACTATGTTTTCTACCTTTATCTTGTATCTACCTACCACTTCAGCATTTTATTAAAAATAATAATAATAAAGAGAGAAATGTGGTATCCACATATAAATCAAGTATAAAAACCAAATGAGTATTCATATTTGAACTGACTGTTCAGAGTTCATAATGCATGAGCAAAACCGAAAGTTTCTGTGATGACTGCCCTTGTACTGTTCACTATGTAACTTATTCATTATGTAAGAATTTGTTCTACATGTAAGAACTTGTTATGCCTCAGAAGATTGGAGACTGACGAAAATTAGGCTTGGGGTGGATTAATGATTGTGCATTGAGCACTGACTCCCCTATACAGAATTTTATTGTCGTTAACAACCATTTGATCAATAAATGAGAGATGCCCTCACAAAAAAAAAAAAAAAAAGAAAAAAAAAGAAAAAAAAAGGACAGACTTCCAATGGTAAAATAAATAAGTAACCGGGATGTAATGTATAGCATAAGGAATATAGTCAAGATATTGTAACAGCTTGGTAGGGTGATAGCTGGAACCTAGAATTATGTATATAAATGTTCTACCACTGTGTTGTACACTTGAAACTAATGTAATGTAATACTGTGCGTCAACTACCCTTCAATAAAAAATAATTATTAAAAAAAAAAAAAAATTTATCATCTTATCCATTTTTTAAGTGTTCAGGTAAGTGGCATTAAGTATATTTACGTTGTTTACAACCACTCTCTAGAACTTTCTTCATCTTGCAAAATGGAAACTCTGTATCCGTTTAAACAACCCCCACAATCCCCTGGCAACGACCACTCTATATGACTGTTATGAATCTGACTACTTTAGGTACCCTACAGAAATGGAATTACAGAATATTTGTTCTTTTGTAACCGGCTAATTTCAATTAGCATAACGCCCAAGGTTCATCTGTGCTGCAGCATGTCGGAATTTCCTTCCCTTTTAAGGCTAATGTTCTACTGTATGTACATACTCACTCATACATTCATCTGTTGATGGACACTTGCACTACTTCCATCTTTTGGCTATTCTGAATTATACTTTAAGTAACATGGATATATAAATATCTCTGAGGCCCTGCTTTCAGTTACTCTGGGCATATACCCAGAAACAGAATTGCTGGATCACATAGTAAGTCTTAAGTATTTTTAATTTCACAAAATGAACAGAATATACTGCTGTACTTTAAATAAGAAGACAAGCATCTATTCCCTTTAGCATATAGTGAATGAGTCATGTAAAAACAAACCAAAAAATAGCTACCAAAGGTAGCAAAGATGCCCTCAGAAAACAGATCTTAAAATGGAGGATGACCATATGGTATAGACAACCACATGTTTACAATCCATGTTTTTTTTCCCCACCCAATGAACTACTACTTACTTTATTTCTTTCGATGTCCTCCGTATTCTCTCTATAAGTTCCAGTCTTTAGAATTCCACTTTCTGGTTGTCCTTTAATCTTAACAGGCTATAAAATTATTAAAAATTTAGAAATGAAAGGAAACGAACTTCTCCCCAATATAAACTTAACCTATCACTAGTTAATACAAGCGAAGCCATCAGATTGAAAATGTACAAGGAGAAAAAAAAATGAAGCCTCTGAAAAATTAATTCAATTTTATTGTCAAAACAGACAGCTTTTGATTCAAGGTAGTAGAGCCCATGTGGGATTTCCTAACACTAAAGATAAAGAACTAAGAAAAGGAAACTTGGATGAATCAATGGCAGAGGAATAAGAGGGAACAAGAGATACAAATCACCATGGACTGTGAAGCACTGATTGAAAATACATGATCAAGTATTAGATGCTGGTCATTAGCATATACTTATTATGGTCTCTTTTGAGCACTGTCCTTTCATGATTTTCGTTACTTTTAAGGTCATGTTCCAAAAATATAACATCAAAGAGAATGAAGAGATGACAGAATTTTATACAGAAAAATATTCAAAATTGTGAAATACATTTTATATCTCTTTTGACTACCATAGGTTCTTCTAAATTCACTTTAATTTTATAGTTCATTTTAAAAGTAACTGTGATAAAAACTAAAATTTTTTTGATGATTTTAATAAAATTTATTCCAGAATAGATTACATATTTTTTCTTTGCCAACTTTTAAAGGGAGCACACAACGAATGCAATCTTAACTTTTTTTTCAATGTGTTATATTACAGAAATATAAAAAACTGTATGTGATAATCTCAGGTATTTAGATTTGTAGGGATATTTGGCATCACATTAAATAACCCCATAAAATGAATGCTTCAATTTCTTCTGACCGCCTGGCTCTAACATCTAGCAAGATGGAAAGGAAGTAGCTTTGGAATTTCACTGGGTATGTGATCTTAGGCAAATTACTTTGTAACTGAGATAAATAGCTACATTCTTCATTTTTATGTTTGGTGTGTGATCATCAAAAGACAGAGTGAAGATAAAGGATTGACATCCAAAATACATAAAGAGCTCACGCACCTCAACAAACAAAAAGCAAATAAGCCAATTAAAAAATGGGCAGAGGATCTGAACAGACACTTCTCCAAAGAAGAAATTCAGATGGTCAACAGGCACATGAAAAGATGTTCCACATTCTAATCATCAGAGAAATGCAAATTAAAACCATGAGATATCACCTCACACCAGTAAGGATGGCCACCATCAAGAATGGCCACCATCTAAAAGACAAAACAACAACAAATGTTGGGGAGGATGTGGAGAAAGGGGAACCCTCCTACACTGCTGGTGGGAATGTAAATTAGTTCAACCATTGTGGAAAGCAGTATGGAGGTTCCTCAAAAAACTGAAAATAGAAATACCATTTGACCCCGGAATTCCACTCCTAGGAATTTACCCTAAGAATGCAGCAGCCCAGTTTGAAAAAGACATATGCACCCCTATGTTTATCGCAGCACTATTCACAATAGCCAAGAAATGGAAGCAACCTAAGTGTCCATCAGTAGATGAATGGATAAAGAAGATGAGGTACATATACACAATGGAATATTATTCAGCCATAAGAAGAAAACAAATCCTACCATTTGCAACAATGCAGATGGAGCTAGAGGGTATTATGCTCAGTGAAATGAGCCAGGTGGAGAAAGACAAGTATCAAATGATTTCACTCATATGTGGAGTATAAGAACAAAGAAAAAACTGAAGGAACAAAACAGCAGCAGACTCACAGAACCCAAGAATGGACTAACAGTTACCAAGGGGAAAGGGGCTGGGGAGGATGGGTGGGAAGGGAGGGACAAGGGGGGAAAATGGGGCATTACGATTAACACGCATAATGTCGGTGGGGGGCACGGGGAGGGCTGTAAAACACAGAGAAGACAAATAGTGATTCTGGAGCATCTTACTACGCTGATGGACAGTGACTGTAATGGGGTGTGTGGGGGGGACTTGGTGATGGGGGGAGTCTAGTAACCATAATGTTGCTCATGTAATTGTAGATTAATGATACCAAAAAAAAAAGAGTGAAATATAATCTCTCACTCAGGAGGAAATAGGTGCAATTTCATCTTGCAAGCTGAATTTTCATTCATAAGCTTCAATTTCCTTTCTCATGAAGTTATCACTAGGAGGATTAAGTAAGATAATGGAGGAAAAATACTTGGCATAGAGATAGCTACTCAATGAATAATATTTAAATTATAAGAGTTGCTAAGTTCTGATTCTCCTTTGAAAAAAAAGTCAGTTTCAGTATAATATGTGGGCGTCATTTCCCTAACACTGGGTGCTCAGGTTTCTGCATGGGAGCTATAGTTTTGATAGTTACGGTTATCAGATTAAGTGTTCCCTGGATAAGTGTGCCAGTGATATAAATTGTTAATTTTGGTATATGCCTAAGTGCTGCTTGAGAAGTAGACAAACTGATATTCTGTAAAGATGGTATTTTTCCTTCCATCAAAAGTCATTTTCACACTACCAAAAAAATGTACAGTTGACCCTTCAACAATGCAGGGGGTGGTTAGGGGCACCGATAGTCCATGCAGTTGAAAATCTGTGTGTAATTTTTGTCTCCCCAGAAACTTAACTACCAATAGCCTGCTGTTGACTGGAAGTATTACTGATAACATGAATAGTCATTTTAACATATATTTTTATATGTATTATATGCTACATTCTTTCAATAAAGCTAGACAAAATATTTTTTCAAATTGCTGCAAAATCTCCAGACATTTTCCCATATATGTATTGAAAAATTGTGCATATAAGTAATTGTACACAATTCAAGCCCATGTTGATCAAGGGTCAACTGTATTTCTGTTTGCATGTACATAAAAAGGGCTACCACTGTTCCTGCTATTATAAAAACTATTTAGTGTTCAAAAGAGAAAGGTTATTATTCATTGCATAACAGAAAAAAAAATGAACAGTATGCATATTATTAGGTTAAAAAAGCAGAACAACAAAATGTACCTCCCAAATGAAGGGAATCAATTCTGGGGAATAGTCAAGGGCAAGAAAAAGGTTATTGCCCTTATTATTGATTAGCTGAAGTATCAAACAAAATGACATAGACCTGACTAAAAAAATGATTATACACAAAAAGAAATGGGCCATTTAGATGTCACTGATTTTGGACATATTCTAGCAGATACAAACTCTATCCTGTAAGTATGTGGTACCTAATTCCTCCCAACTGGAGAAACATTACTTTCACTCATCTTTTGATGATCATCCATCAAACATAAAAATGAAGAATGCAGCTATTTATCTCAATTATTAAAAATACATTGCATTTCATAGACACAGAAAGCAATGCCATTCCCAATCCAATCAAAGGGGAGTAGGTGAGCAAACACAGATAGATCAGCACAAATCTATCATCCTTTAGACATGTCAAGTGTCTGCCCTGTTTATAGAATGCTAATGGTGTCATCTTTTTACGAAATGTTATTTTACATAGCTGGCAACTTGCACCGTTCGCTTCTGCTTACCTTGCCTGCACTTGACTCCCCTGCCACAGAGGCCTGGGGCATATCTCCCGTCAACTTTTTCTGCACTTCTGGGGTCAGACACCCTTTCCCCCTATCTTCCACAGATTTTTTGGCATCGGTAGTTTCATGTTCACTTTTACTTTGTCTTTTTACTCCTGTTATTTCTCTGCCTCTCTTTGCTGAGGTTTCATCTTCTTTCTTGGCCTGTTCACTTTCTCTTTTTTCCATATCTTCTTTTGCATTTGGTTGCTTCTCTGTAATTTCATTTTCTTCAGTTTCTTGTTTCTTCCTGGCTTTTTGTTCTGGTTCTTCCCTCCTCAGTTTCTCTTTCTGTTCTTCTTGCCGCCTTTCTCGAAGTTCTTTTTCTAGTTTGCTTTTCTCCATGAGAAGAGCAGCTTCTGCATGAATACGAGCTTTTTCTTCATCTGTTAACATGGCAGCCGGAGGGGGAAATCCTGGCTTTGTGGAACGGTCAGGAACAACTTTTCCATTCTGGGGAGATGGCTGCTCATGATCTATACTTTCAGATTTTATTCTATGTTCTTCAGGCAATTTGACTGCTGGTTTTTTAGTACGATCAATCTATATCAACAAAAACAGAGCAAAACAAACCCAGGAATGTAACTTCAGTTCTTGAAATCAAATTGTGAAAAGTACCATCCCTTTGTGGAGACAGTATCGGCCAGAACATCTATTTGAAAATTGCCCAATGACAAGATTTCTCATAAGGCACTTGGCACTTACTTCCTCTGGATTCTACACTTTCAATACACCCCGAGGTGCTCTATATATATAAGAGTTCATTCTAGAAGATGAAACCTAGACCCGGTGTGCCTAGACTCAAAACTCCCACACATCCAATTGCCCACTCAGTATCTTCAGGTGAGTGTCTCGCATGTACCAGAAACCTAACATGGCCAAAACTGAGTCCATGATTTCTCCCCACAAATGTGGTCCTTACCTCACGGAGGTAACTACTATCCAAACAGCTGCTCAAACGAGAAAATGGGGCATTTCACATGTTCTCCCCGTGAACATCTGCACTTAGATGATTTTCCTCCTACTGACCCTTCAACAGTAGGAGAAATAGGCCCTCCGTCTCCCTTAGCACTAACCAATGCCACGCAAACATCCTCTCTACACAGATTCCCACTACTGCCCCATCTCTTTATTCTTGTCTCCCTTCTAATCTATTTCTCCACATTGTAAGCCAGAGTAGTCACCTTTAAAACTAAAATCTGATCATGTTCCATGCCTACTTAGAAATGTTATTTTAAATAGCCACTCACTGTACTCAAATTACACCTAAAACCCTTACCTTACCTGCATAAACTTAGTCGTTTTGCCTTTGAATATCTCTCCAATCTTATTTCATACTATTCTATAAACCAGTCATACTTCCCTTCCCTTTCTAATTCCTCAAAGATGCCACGCTCCTTCCCTACTCAGGCCTTTACACCTGCCAGCTGTCCATCTAGGTAATGACCCCCACACATGGGTCTTGGCTTAAACAGACCTCTCTCCCTTGGAAAAAGCTTCCCTCAGCCCTAAAACTAGCCAAGCCCCCTGGTATACGTTCTAATACCCTATTCTTTTCTCTCGTAGTACTTACTGGGATTCTGATTAAATAACGACAATTATTTATTTAAATCTTTTTTCCCTCCTAGAATACAAACTAGGAGGTAGAGACTGTGCCTAACACACAGTAAATAAATATGTTGCTGAGGGAATGAATAACAACTTTTATAAGGTATAAGATACTAATTTACAAGTTGAGTAATAAACTATCTAACTTCCTGATTTATAAGTTAAATGTTTATCACCTTAATTTAACAGCATACTGACCTTACAAAACTGTTAGAAGCAACCCTAACATCTTTTCTTGAGAATACAGTTTACTGGAACAAAAACAACAACTTTCAAGAATATCTGCTAGTAACAACCTGTGTAGTGGTCTTATAAAATGTTTGCCTTTCCACTAGAAAACAAAATGGCAAGGAGGAAGTCAGTGAAGAAGAAATCATTCCTTTATTCCTCACTTCTCTTTCTTAAAAAAAACTCTTACTCCCTCTTCTTTTCTACATTTATGTGTGAACAAAGTGTGAGGAACCTCTACGGGGATGAGGTTAACCTGAAGCACAGTAACTAACTCCATCTTCTGGTAACTCAATCCATCTTCCCCTAATCCTAAAAGCATAGCTAACATGTTATTTTCAAGTTTAAAATTCTTTAATCTTGTGCCTACAGAACAGAATTCCAATTTGATCCAAACCTCTCATTTATCTTTCCAGTCTAATCTACTGTCACACTTGCCTCTCTCTCCAACAGAGAGCTATGTCCATGCACGTCAAAACTGTTCTCAGAGCACGGTTTCTGCCTTTAGTCATAAAATTTTCTACTTGTCTCTTCCATCCTCAAATCCTACTGATAACCAAAAAAAAAAACCAAACAAGAACTACCTCTTCCATGAAGATCTCCCTGATGCCCTCAGTCAAAATTTCTCTCCTTATTCTGTACTCCAATGACTATTAGGGCAATTATGATATTCTGCCTTATGCTATGGCTAATTTTATTTAAGTCTCTCCTAAACATCAGACAGAATCCATGGCTTAATTGTACTTGTAAACCTTCACATTCTCTTTCATATAGAAAACCCTCAAAATATTTTTGGCAAATTGCACATTTCTCAGAAAGTCACAAAAGGATTAGGGTCCAAATAACATGCTGATTAAGTTGAGAGGAGGTATAGTAACAGCTCTTTTTTGAATTTCTTAAATTTACATTGTAAGAAAAGTTGTTTAATAAAGTTCTATTTAGTCTTAAGATATAATCTAAAGTATTAAAAAGTAGACCTTTAAAAAATGAAGAAACAAACCACCTCATTTTATAAAAAATGACTACATTTTCTATTCATAGTCTGCTCCATAAATCAAATATCAACCACTTCAAATGTGAAATAAATCTCAGGAAAAAAAGTTAAAAATGAATGCTAAAAAATCTTATTGGAAAACGCATAGGAGAGAATTAGTTAACCTTCCTTTAAGTAAAATTTAATGAAGAGAAAAAAGCTGCTATTTTTTTATTGTAACATGTTGGTTATTTTTAAAATTGTTAAAACATGCCAGTTGGAGACAGGACCAAGATGATGGAGTGGGAAGACCCTGAGCTCCTCTACAGACACACCAAAACTACAGCTGCAGATGGACCTTCTTTTATTGCACCTTACGGATAGTTTTTACAAACTGAGGGTTTGTGACAACCCTGTGCAGAACATGGTACTGTTTTTCCAAAAGTATGGGCTCACTTTGAGTATCTGTGTCACATTTTGGTAACTACTGCAGTACTTCAAGCTTTTTTGTTATCATTACATTTGTTACGGTCATCTGTGATCAGTGGCTTTCAATGTTACTACTGTCATTGTTTTGGGGTGATGCGAACTGCACCCATACAAGCCCTCAAATTTAGTACATGCTGTGTGTGTTCTGACTGCTCCACTGACCAGCAGTTTCACTGTGTGTCTACCTCTCCTCAGGCCTCCCTATTCCCTGACACACACTACTAGTCAAATGAGGCCAATGAACAATCCTACAATGGCCTCTAAATGTTCAGGTGAAAGAAGAGTCACACATCTTTCACTTTAAATCAAAAGCTAGAAATGATTAAGCTTAGTGAGGAAGGCATGTCAAAAGCTGAGAAAGGCTGAAAGCTAAGCCTCTTGCACCAGTTAGTCAAGTTGTGAATGCAAAAGAAAACATTCTTGAAGGAAATCAAAAGTGCTACTCTAGTGAACACACAAATGATAAAAAAAGCAAACTTTATTGCTGGTATGGAGGAAGTCTGAGTGGTCTGGATAGAAGATCAAACCAGCAACCACATTCCCTTAAGCCAAAGCCTAATCCAGAACAAGGTCCAACTCTCCTCAATTCTGTGAAGGCTGAGAGAGGTAAGAAAGCTGCAGAAGAGAAGTTGGAAGCTAGCAGAGGTAGGTTTATGGGGTTTAAGTTAAGAAGGCATCTCCTTAACAGAAAATTCAAGAGGAAGCAGCGAGTGCTGATGTAGAAGCTGTGGGAAGTTATCTAGATCTAGCTAATGAATGAAGGTTGGTTACACTAATGGATTTTCAACACAGATGAAACAGCCTTATATTGGATAAAAATGCCATCTAAGACTCTCATAGCTAGAGAAGAGAGGTCAGGGCCTAACTTCAAAGCTTCAAAGGACAGGTTGACTCTCGCTAGGGGTTAATGTGGCTGGTAACTAAGTCGAAGCTAATTCTCATTTACCACTCCAAACTATGGCCCTTAAAAGAATTATGATAAATCTACTCTGCCTGTGCTCTATAAATGGAATAATAAAGCATGGATGACACCACATCTGTTTATAATGTGGTTTGCAGAATGTTTTAAGCCCATTGTTGCGACCTACTGTGTAGAAAAAAGGATTCCTTTCAAAATATTACTGCTTCTTGACAATGCACCTGGTCATCCAAGAATTCTGATGGGGATGTAAGAGTTTACTGTTGTTTTCATGCCTGCTAACACAATATCCATTCTGCAGCCCACAGATTAAGGAATTAGACTTTCAAGTCTTATTTTTTAAGAAATACATTTTGTAAGGCTGTAACTGCCATAGATAATGATTCACCTGATGGATCTAGGCCAGGTAAACTGAAACCCTTCTGGAAATAATTCACCATTCTAGATGCCATTAAGAATATATAAGTGATTCACAGGAAGAGGTAAAAATGTCAACATTAACAGGAACTTGGAAGAAGTTCATTCCAGCCCTCACCGATGTCTCTGAGGAGTTTAAGTAATCAATGGTGTTGGCAAAACTGGACGGCATACATGCAAAAGAATGACACTAGAGCACATTCTTACACCATATATAAAAACGAACTCAAAATAGATTGAAGATTCAAATGTAAGACCTGAAATCATAAAACGCCTAAAAAAATTTTAAAAAGTTAAAAAACAAAAACAAAAAACCATACGCAGTAAGTTCTTGGATATTGGTCCTAGCACTCTATTTTTTTATCTGTCTCCTCAGGCAACAGCAACAAAAGTAAACAAATAGAAACTGTCAAACTAGAAGGATTCTCAACAGGGAAGGAAACCATCAACAAGACAAAAATGCAACCTACTGACTGGGGGAAGACATTTGTAAATGATTTGCCCAGTAAGGTGTTAATATCCAAAATACATAAAGAGCTAATACAACTCAATCAAAAAAGAATCTGGTTAGAAAATAGGGAGAAGACCTCAACAGACATTTTTCCAAAGACATACAGATAGTCTACAGACACATGAAAAGATACACAGCATCACTAGTCACCAGGGAAATGCAGATCCAAACTATACAGAGATATCACCTCATACTAGACAGAAGGCCAGTATCAAAAAGAAGCAATAAGTGTTGGCAAGAACGTGCATAAAAGGGCACCCTCGTGCGCTCTTGGTGGGAATGTAAATGAGGGCAACCACTGTGGGAAACAGCATGGTGGTTCCTCAAAAAGTTAAAAATAGAACTAGCGTTACGATCCAGCAATTTCACTACCGGGTATTTTCCTTAACAAAATGGAAACACTTATTTGAAAAGATAAGTGCATCCCTATGGTCATTGGAGCATTATTTGTAATAGCCAAAATTTGATAGTTGTCCATCAATAGATGAATGGATAGAAGATATGGTACATATACACAATAGAATATTAGTTGGCCACTGAAAAGAATGGACTTTTGCCATTTGCAACAACATGAATGGATCTAAAGGGCATTATGTTAAGTGAAGTAAGTCAGACAAAGACAAATATCATACGTGAAACCTAAAAAACAAAACAAATTAACAACAAAAAAAAGCAGAAATACTTATAAATACAGAAAACAATCCAGTGGTTGCCAGAGGGAGAGGGTTGGGAGCTGGGGGAAATAGGAACAGGATGAAGGTTTGAAGGCTTTGTTCAAACAAACTTCCAGTTATGAAATAAACAGACCACGGGGATGCAAAGTACAGCATAGGGCATATAAGTCAATAATATTGTAATAACTTTGTATGGTGACAGATGGTAACTAGACTTACGATGGTGATCATTTTATAATGTATAAAATGTTGAATTACTATGTTGTACACCTGAAATTAATAATTATTTATTCATAATTAACAATGTATGTTAACTACTCATAGTAAAAACAAAAAACCAAAAAATGCTTGTTATTTATGTGTGAAATTCTAAGGAAATAGAACTAAAGTGTTTTAAAACCAAAATACTGATGTGACATATGTATCATCTGTAAGCCACAGTATTTGGGAATATACTATTGGTTCAATTACAATAAAAAAATAACCTGAAAGTGTTTTTCAAGTTCACTTTAATCTTTAATCAGTACTGCCCATACATAAAGGCACTTGCCAAGCTGGGTTTGAAATCCTTTGAATTATCCATTCTAATAATGCTGGCAATAGGACTACATAAAAAAATTTTATAGCTATAAAGGTACATTCTTCTCAATGATTTTTTTTTCTAAAATAGTAAATATATAAAATATAAAAAATAAAATAAAATATATAAAACTCTATTTCTATACTATGTATTTAATATAATATTAAAAGGAAAGCAACAAAAAAGAAAATCAAGAACATACCTGTGGAACACTCTTTACATTAGGCACTGGCTGGATTATGGTTGAAAAATCAGATTTAGAGGCAGCAGTTGGTTCAACTGGAGTTGATATATTTAGTGGTGTCATTCTTTCATCTTGATTATTTATCATTTCTATGTTTTCATGTACTTCTATAGGAGGAGGTGACATCTGGGCAGTAGGTTTAGAAGGAATGGATTCTTCCAGTGAGGGATAAGTGAAATCCACTAAAATCCCCAAAAGAATAATAATATTTTTGAAAGAACAGTAAACACTATAAACAGTACTTATGTATCTCATGTATTTTATACTTGATAATTAAATATAACTAAATGAGGTGACAACCATGACAGTCATAAAGAATTAAACATTAACTTCCAGGCTGTGGACATCTTGTATTTTTTATGTCTAACAACAAACTGATATCTAATAGGACAAATGCATATACAACCAAAAACACTACACTCAAAACAGTTTTAGTTTATTTTACTGAAGCAATTTTAAATAAAAATTTTCACATACATACATGAGATAGACACCTCTTCATTCTTGCCTCGTTGTGGTGGAGTGACTTTAGCATTTGTTGTGTACTGGGGATAACAAAGGAGCCAGTTTTCATAGCCTCCTTCTAAAACCAAAGGTTCATTGCGAAGGACAGTTTTACTTTCCCACTATAAAATAAGGAGATAGTATTTTTAATATGGCAGCAGTTGTAACAAACTCAAATTTTTGGAAGCTAAAAACATAACAAACTCTAATTTTAAAATTGCTCTCTTGAGGATTCATCTTTTAAATGGTTAAAAAAATGAGAGCTGAATTCAAAATTCAGTGTTAAATGAAAGAAATGGGTAAATCAGGTTTTTAAAACCACACAAATAATCCATGATTTTAGAAGGAAAATAAGAAAGAAGTCAATATACAATAAAAATCATCCATAACCCCAATACCCAGTGGGGTACCAATATAACAATTTATAGAGTTTATTACTATAGTTTTCTATGTAGATACACACTTTTTTTCATTTTATGCAAAACACGGAAACTTTTATGATGCTGCTTTTCTTCTATGTGAGCATCTTTTTTAAACACCATTTTTAATAACCAGATAATATTCTGTATTACACATACATGTACACACACATAGACACACATCAAAACTGAATCAATCATTTGAACACTTATGTTTATTCTTCCCATTTAATTACAAAAAATGTTTATTTAAACACTAAAGATCCTATAGATGAATACACCAAATCAACTCCATTAGGGAAAATCTCCAGAGGTAGACCTGCTGAGTCAAGGCACATGAATATTTTAAGGCCTTTTATACATTTTTCTTTGAAATCATCTTTAAAAAAATATATCTGTGTGTTTCTGTAGGGTATTTTCTTAGGAGTAGAACTGTTGGTTTAAAAGTTTGATAGATATTACCATTGCCCTTCAAGACAATACCAATTTACACACCTACCAACATTATATGAGAATGTCCATTATAAATCTTTATAATTTTTACCAAATCAGTGGACATAAAATGGTATCTTGTTTTAATTAGCATTTCTTAGGGAAGTCAAACATCTTTATAACCTTTTATATTCTGAATTAATCTCATCCTGTGCACATTTTTTTATATATAGTTTGCTATTTTATTTGTGAATATACTTTGAATATTAAGGAAACTACGTCTTCATCATATATGTTAAAATTACTTCTCCTGATTTGATTTTCACTTTATGTTTTTAACAGTCAAATATAATGATTTTCCTTTATGGCATTTCAGTTTAGGATTGGTTAGGATCAAGACAACAGAAATACCTACTAAGGCTTTTTCCTAGTAGTTTAATTTTTCAGTCAATATATTCATATCATTGATGTAAGAATTAAGGTAAGGATTCCTTTTCTTTCACTTATTGGCTAGCCAACTGTCCCCAGACCATTCATTTCAATCCATTTTTCCTTCCTGATTTGTCATTCATCTGTATCATACACTGAACATTCATATATCTTAGGTTTAACTATGAAATTGCCACTTTTGTGGGTCAAGACTAGATGAATGTTGCCAGTTTCATATATCATCCTATACTTTGGTACATTTCTAGATTCTGTATTTTAAAGCATGAATTGTTTGAAGGCTTTGTTCAAACAACTGAAGGGCAATGTTCCATGAATTGACCCTTCTACTGGAAGACAGAGAGTTTTGTTCTTATCACATGCTCACCAGCATTCAGTGCTATCATTATTCACTAATTTAGCAAATTAAACTGAGTATTATTTTAAATTTTGTTAATTTGATCAGTGCAAATGGCATTATTTCAATTTTCATTTCTCTGATTACTCATAAAGTTGGCATTTTTATGTTTTTGTTACTTGCACTTCCTTTTCTGTTCACTATCTACCTGTGTCCACTACTTATTTTACTGTTTTATCTTAAATAATTTTATTTGCAAAAGCTCTTTGGATTTTACATGTTCTAAGTCACTGCCATACTTGTAGCAAATGTTTTTCTCTGTCTCCTGTATATTCTAATTTAATGGTATTTTTTCACCTAAGTTTTATTTTATTAAGTCAAATCTATCAAGCTTTTTTTTCTTTAGTGACTTCTTCCTTTGCCTTAATTTCATAGTCTAATTCTTAAACAATAACTTTTTCCAGACAATTTATATAGCTGAAAATTCTAATATCCTACTTTATATAACTCAGTTTATTATTTGGTGATTCAAAATTAGTTTTTTAAATCTATTTTTAAAAAATCTATAACTGATGGACCTTCTTATCCTTAAGATAAGCAACTACTTGGTTTATCTTTCTAACAACCAGAGAAGGCTTGTAATTACAGTAAACTAACAAGGCAACTTGCTAACCTTGAAAAGTGCATCTTTCAGACTCCGTAGAGTTGTTCCAAGTTGTAAATCTTTTGTAGAACTAAACCAGTCAAGAAGTACCACATAATCCACATTCCCCCTCTTCTTCCATGTGTCTTTAGAATCATCTGGGAGGTTTGCTTCAATTCGAGTAGCAGTGACTCTGAAATGTATTAATATTTGTAATAGAACAAAAATAGAGAGGTCCTAATACACTAATGTAAGACTGAATTTTGTTCTATAGTCTGTACCATACCATTGCAAACTTTTAAGACAGGTTTCTTTCTAATGTCAGACTGTATGCTAAGGTATTAAATAGTCTAAAATATTTAACAACTTCACCACTACATAATACTGGAATTGTTTTTTAATTATTAGTGACTGAAAAGAAATAGACTCAGTTCTGACCCTTTACAAAAAAAGGGGCCAAAACTGAAAACAGAGGAAGTGATCTGAGCACCTCTCTCAGCCAAATATAAACAACTGGGGAATCACCTGGGTACTGTTATATTTCAGTTCTCTTATACCTATACTAATAATTAGTAGTAAATGAAATACCAAAACGTTTATTTAACAAACACATAACAGCAATTACTATGTGCCATGAACTATTCTGGATGCTTTATTCTCATCAAATCTCACTGAATCTTCACAAAAATCTTATTAAGGTAGGCATTATCATTTTATAGATGGGGAAACTGAGGCACAAAGAGGTTAAGTGACCTGTCCAAGATTATAGCTGCCAAGTGGAGCTAGAATTCAAACTCAGGCCACTTGGCTCATGTCCACACTCTTGGCTGCTGTGCTGTGTTGCCTCTGATATCATCAACTGAATATTATCAATTCTACATTAAAGGGTGTTTTTCACTTCTTCCTTTGCTCACATAAAAGCAAAGTTCTCACCTAAAATCCTTACAATTGGCCTGTGGCATGGCCCCTCCCCCAAATCCTAGCTCACTGGCCTCATCACAAACTACTTGCTACTTACTCCACTCTACTCGCACTGGTTTCCTTGTAATTCCTGAATTATCCAGGTACACTCTTGCCTAAGGGCCTCTGCGCCTGCTGTTCCCTTCATCTGGAACCCTCTTCCCTAAGATAACTGCAATACTTATTTTCGCTATATCCTCAAGGATTGCTCAGCAATAATTTCTCCATGAAGCCTTCTTGGATTACATTTTGAATGCCCACCCCAACATACACACTTCACACACCCATCTCTATAGCACTTATCAACAGATGTACATTTTAAGTTTTACTGTCTGCCTCACCTACTCCACCTCCCTGTTAAGACAAAAAAGCTCTATGAAGCAAAGATTTTTGTTCAATGGTTTAGCTCCAGCACTTAGAACCACAGTAACCCAGCTCATAGTAAGTGCTCATTAGTATCTGCTGAATGACTGAATGAGTAACTGAATAATACAGATTTCCTCCTCCAAGTAAGTAACTCATGATTATTCCTAGCAAAGCACCAAGGCATTTCAGTATTTAACTGATGATACTGGCAGGATTCGTTAACCTTTTATTCACAAGTCAAACTAAATGGTTTAGATTATTTATAAGGAAAAAAGAAGAAATATAAAATACTATCTCTTGTTAATTCTCACCTGATACATAGAGATCAGAAGGATGCTTGGTCAACAAAGAATAAGAAAAATTGAAATGTGATATTCTTAGGGACTATTTCTGACTCTAGGGATACAGCTGTATAAATACTTTTTGTCTAAAAACTCAAGATTAGTATTTTGCAGAAAACACTTGGGAAAAAATACTATCAACGAGCATTTCCCAAATGTCAATCTTTAATGTATCATCTATATAAGCGGCTGCAACTTTGCTGTCTGTACCTTGCCTATTGTTTAATATTTAATTTAATTTGATTTTTTAATTGAAAGTGAGCCTTTACTTAAATAAATTTATTTTAACTGGAAAATAAATATTCCTGTATACATGGAAAAACAGTACTATAACCAATAAATATAGTATAGTCCTAAAAATAAATTAGGTCAGTAAATTATACTATGTTCACACATTAGATCACCATACAGCAATGAGAATAAATGAACTACCACTACACACAGTAACACAGATGACTCTCACAAACGTAAGATTGAGTACAAGAAGCCAGACATAAAGACTATAGATTGTATGATTCCAGTTATACGAAATACAGACAAAAATGAACGTCAGAAGTTGGTGGTGCCCTTGGGTGGGTAGGGATATGGGTAGTTGACAGGGACCATGTGAAGGGCTTCTGGAATGATGGAAATATTCTGTTTCTTGATCTGTATGTTACCTAAATGGGTGCGTTCAGTTTTTGAAAATTGGGCTAAATACTTAGGATAGGAGTGCTTTTGTATGTATACTACACTGTATTAAAATTTTAAGAGAGACAATGAACAAATGCAGTAATCACTATCAGCTAGTTGTAGATACTGTTGCCTACAGAAAGCTCCGAGGTCTGCTATCTGATAAGAAGGTTAGAAATATTAAGAAGGAATGCTAGCACCAAACTGAGACTTCTTTTAACTACTTCAGAAGGACTGAAACAGAAATTAAAGGGGAATTAATTTTCTTGGTATGCAATACATTGTTACTTAATCTTCAACCTAAACTCATCTTGAGTTTCACAGTAGTCCAAATCTTACAGCTTGGGAAACACAAAATGAAGTGCAAACCACCACCTTTCTATTAGTACAGATGAGACCATCTAAAGATGAATTATAACTTTGTCTTTTCAAAACCTGGGAATATATTCACATCTACTTGATTAGACTCAGCACTCTAACCTCATTTTTAAGTAGCATATTTACAAAGCACCCTATTCTTCAGGTCAAACATTTATAAAGTATCTGCAATGCACCAAAAACTATACATTTTACCTAATTTAAAAAAGATTATCTTTTTAATATTCAGTTCATCCTAGAATGGACCACACATTTTAACTAATCCAATCCCATAAACTTCATATATAATTTATATAACACTCCAAATAGTGAAAATAGCCTTGGATCTGGAGCTTTAGCTCTGTCACCATTATGATAGATTATAATATAAAACATATCCATGCAGTTAACTTGAAATTATTTTATAGGCTGAAGGCTTTCTCATCAAAACCGAGAGAAAAAAATATATATTTTTTAGTTTAGTCCTTACTAGTGCCAGGCCACTGTGTTAAGTGTGTCTGTGTGTGTAAAATGTCTCACTTAAACTTCTCAAAACCTCTAAGACAGGTACTATTATTAACCCCATTCTACAGATGGAAACATGGGCTTAGAGTGGTTAGCTCACTAACTAGAAGTACTATAGCTAGTAAGAAACAGAGTTATAATCAGAATATAGCCTGACTTCACAGCCTATAATCTTCCTTAGTCACTTAGCTAAACTGCTGCTTCTTCAAAAAAGTATTTGGCACTCTTTTACCATAGATAATAGTATGGGGAACTTCAAAATAAAAATCAATTAAATTAGCTCACGATTTTAATCGATTTAGTGCAAATGCTTCACAAGATCATAAATAAAAAACAGTTGCTATTCGTTAACAAACACCTGGGGAGAGAGGGCACACAAAAGCAGCTTCATTTCTCCTTGTCAATAAAGCTCTAAATGACACAAATAGGAGAAAACAGCCAAATTGGAATGTCCTTTACACTACTCTTCAGAAAGGGTAATTTATACCACTGAGGAGCAAAGAATGAAAAGGTGAATAGAAAAAGAAAAGACTCCTTTATCACACTTAGCTTGGATGCTAAGGAGTAACATTTACTACTGTCTATAGTTTATCATTTTATCTAAATACACAATGACCCACCCTGGACTGATAGCTTCTTCAGGAACACTGAGAGAATTTGAAATACGGGATTCCTGATAATCCTGCATTCTTCGGGCATCCATTATGATCAAGCTGATGCTTTCATCCATCATCATTGTGTATAGCTGCTTTGCTGTAATTGCTCCTTGAAATCAAGAGAGACAATGTAAGTGACAAAGAACACCCAGTTTCATGTGCTATCATACCTCCAAACACAGGACAAGTAAAACTTTTCCTAGAAGAGTGAAATGTACTGGGGGTCATATACTTCCTATCCCTTAACACCATTTATTTTCTCTTAAACTAACATTAAACATAATTTGTAGTTTTGACATTTATCAAGAAACTAATTTAATGCTCTGTCTTTAAATATAAACACTTAAATACCAAAACTTAGTGTTACGGTTACAACTATATCTGGTGTTAGCTTTGTTACTAGTATAAAGAAAGTTAATATGCATATCTCATGAAAAATCCTTATTCTGCCTTTAATTATTAAGAAATTTGAAAAAGGTCAACCAGAAGACGCATCTATCATTCAAAACTTCTTGACAAGAACAGACCCATAGACTAGTGGAACAGAATAGAGAGTCCAGATAGAAACTCAAGCATATATGGTCAATTAATATATGATAAAGGAGCCACAGATACATGACAGCTTCTACAACAGCTGGTGTTGGCAAAACTGGACAGCAACATGTAAGAGAATGAAACTGGATTACTGTCTAACCTGTACACAAAAGTAAACTCAAAATGGATCAAATACCTGAATGTAAGTCATGAAACCATAAAACTCTTAGAAAAAAACATAGGCAAAAATCTCTTGGACATAAACATGAGCAACTTCTTTATGAACATATCTCCCGGGCAAGGGAAACAAAAGCAAAAATGAACAAGTGGGACTATATCAAACTAAAAAGCTTCTGTATAGCAAAGGATACCATCAGTAGAACAAAAAGACATCCTACAGTATGGGAGAATATATTCATAAATGACATATCTGATAAGGGGTTGACATCCAAATTACATAAAGAGCTCATGCACCTCAACAAACAAAAAGCAAATAAGCCAATTAAAAAATGGGCAGAGGAGCTGAACAGACACTTCTCCAAAGAAGAAATTCAGATGGCCAACAGGCACATGGAAAGTTGCTCCACATCACTAATAATCAGAGAAATGCAAATTGAAACCACAATGAGATATCACCTCACACAAGTCAGGATGGCCAACATCCAAAAGACAAACAACAACAAATGTTGGCGAGGTTGTGGAGAAAGGGGAACTCAACTCTCCTACACTGCTGGTGGAATGTAAACTAGTTCAACCATTGTGGTAAGCAGTATGGAGGTTCCTCAAAAAACTAAAAATAGAAATACCTTTGACCCAGGAATTCCACTCCTAGGAATTTACCCTAAGAATGCAGCAGCCCAGTTTGAAAAAGACATATGCACCCCTATGTTTATTGCAGCACTATTTACAATAGCCAAGATATGGAAGCAATCTAAGTGTCCATTAGTAGATGAATGGATAAAGAAGAGGTGGTACATATACACAATGGAATATTATTCAGCCATAAGAAGAAAACAAATCCTACCATTTGCAACAACATGGATGGAGCTAGAGGGTATTATGCTCAGTGAAATAAGCAAGGCAGAGAAAGACAAGTATCAAATGATTTCACTCATCTGTGGAGTATAAGAACAAAGAAAAAACTGAAGGAACAAAACAGCAGCAGACTCACAGAACCCAAGAATGGACTAACAGTTACCAAGGGGAAAGGGACTGGGGAGGGTGGGTGGGAAGGGAGGGAGGGATAAGGGGGAAAATGGGGCATTACGATTAGCACACATAATGTAGGTGGGGGGTCACGGGAAAGGCAGTATATAGAGAGAAGACAAGTAGTGATTCTATAGCATCTTACTACACTGATGGACAGTGACTGTAATGGGGTATGTCCGGGGGACTTGATAATGGGGGGAGTCTAGTAACCATAATGTTGTTCAAGTAATTGTACATTAATGATATAAAAATTAAAAAATTAAAAAAAAAACTTTTTGAAAGGTTCTAAATTCTTTCTTAAAATAATTTTAAATTCTTTAAATTGTTTTTTAAAAGAATTTCAAATTTTAAAAAGATGGGGTTTTACAGCAGCTATTTGAAAAACTTTTAGATTTTCAAATATTTCTAGAGTAACAAGCCAAAAGCTTGTTATTTATGTTCCACATCAGGGGCTGGCAACTACGGCCACTTATTTATATTGGAATACAAAAAGCTCCACTCATTTATTTATGATGATTAACCAATAATTAATAGTTAATTATTAACTACAGTTAATAGATAATGTATTTTGTCTATGGCTGCTTTCATGATACAACAGCAAGGACCACAGAGGCCCTCAAGCCTAAATATTTGCTATCTAGATTTTAATATTTAACCAAAATAAATATTCCCTATGTTAGTATTTTGCTCTTCCAGCTTCTACCACCTGAAGTGAAAGATTCAAAAGCACTACAAGGAAGCATAAAATCATAAAGACTGACTTCAGCAGCGAGCTGTGGGAAGAATGTAGTCACAGGATCTCCTAAGCTACAGCACCAAGCTGCTATTAACAATGAACTGTCCTACTTCCTTCTCTAACCATCAAGGTAATTCTGAACACTCTAAACAAGCTGAGAACAAATCACCAAGAAGGGTAACATCTAAGCAGAATGAGTTACAAAAGAACACATGAATAAAACCTAATCTTGTAGAGTTCATAACTGCTTTTAGAAGGACACCTTACTATACTGTTTATTTTTTTAATTGCATGAAAATATTTTAAATGGAGATTTTAGCATTACATACAATTAATATTTGAGTTAAACTTTTTCTGAGAGAGGAAAACTTAGGCAATTGCCTAAGTCTTTTTGCTTAGGTCACGTATTTGTGACTGGAGCATCAGCACGACCTATGAACGACATCCAGATTACTGGTTTAGATTGAGAGAAGTGAAGACACCTTTTAAGTAATTCGGTTTACAACCTAGAGTCATAAGTAATAATAGCTAATACTTAATATAAAGTTTACTATGTGTTCTAAGAATTTAACAATTATTAACATGTTCAATCCTCACAATAAAGCTATGAAACAGGTAGTATTATTATTCCCACTTTACAGATGGTAACATTAAGAAAAGAGGTTAAGTAACATGCTCAAGATCATATGGAAATTTAGGAGGAGCCAGTATTCAAATCCAGGCAGTCTGAGTTCTCACAGTCCATGTTCTTAACCACTATGCTAAACTACATCTTGAAAAAAAAAAAGAAAGAAAGAAAACAATGACAAGTACAAACTGTGATTTTGATGTTTTCATTTGTATTTTTCATTTGTATATCACCATATACATTCCCCATGATACATAAATACAGAATATAATACATTTTCAATATAATTGTACAGGCTAGGAAAAAATGGTAAAGCTTACATACAGATTAGACACAATGTTAACAATTTCATTTTATAAACTCTGAGCTTATCTGATTAAAAGATCTTAATAGTAACCTAAAAGAACTTCCTCTTTCTGTACACACTTACCTTTCTCTGTTGTCTCATTCTTTTCACTCTTTTCACCATTTATCTATTATAGAGGGGGGAAAAAAAGGTATACACTGAGTCACTAATGATTTTTGGCAAACAAATGACGTAGGTGAAAAGACAAGCAGTCACTTAACAAAATGGAATAAGAGGAAGAGGAAGAGGAAGGAGAAACAGGGTCAGAGAAAAGAGGAAAAGAGCAAAGGGGTGAAAATGAGACCCTAGAAATAAAAGGTTTGGGATCAAATTATTAGTATACCAAATCTTTCTTTTAATGTAAATTACATTTATTACAAAGGAGAGACCTTAAAGATCATCCACTTCAAGAACTTCATTTGGCAAATAAGGAAACTGTATCCCAGAATTGTTAAACAAAACTTGACACAGGACCAGAAGTTAGATATACTAAATCACAGCTCAAATGCTTTCTATTGTTGTAATCCAGTTTATAGTGACTGCTAAAAACTAAATAATACACAGAATGTAGTTCTACAGAGGCTCCAGGAAAAACCTGGAATCAACTGAAGCTAGAATATTTAATTCAGTTTCTAATAAAAACACATTATATTTTACCCTTGTTGGCTAAAAGTATTTTGTAGTATCTCAACTCTTCTTAAGGAAATCATCTAACTAAAAAGAAACAGTTTTTTTACCACACAGAATAAATCTGAAATACCTTTTGGGCTTTGTCTTTGGAATCCAGTATATTTTCCAAAGAACTTTTAGCTGCTGTGCCACCATCCTCTCTTCCTGCTTCCTGCTTTTTCTGTTTCTGCAGCTGCTCTTCCTCCTGTCTGTCCTTTTCTTCAAGTTTTTTCCGGACTTCGGCTTCTTCATACCTAGTTGAAACAAAGAAGCCAAGATGCCTCCTATGGGCACAGTCATGGAAAGTAAGAGTTCCAGTTCCATAAAACCAGTGTCCTGCTTTCTCCCTCCAACTGAAATTTGACTCTGCTGGTGTTCTGTTATAGACCACAACTTATATATTTGTTCTTCTCAGATTATTTCAAATTGCTCAAAAATCTTGCAAAGAAACTCTATGCTCTTAAGTTGCAGTTGTTTAATGCTTTTTGTGCTTTTTTCCCCTCCCACAAATTTCAACCTTTTAATGATTCAAATCTACTGCAATTTCTTTTTCAAAGACTTAGAATCCTAAAGTCCTAAAACTAATTACAAAGACTCATTCACTTATAAATTGATTCAAAATATGAAAAAGTACAGACAAGTGAGAAAAAGGACATAAAGCCCAAAAAATAGGGGAATAAAGAATATGATTATTGTTGGTGGTAATATGATTAGGCAAAACCTAGGCAAATCAAAGAGAAAACAGTGAACCATGGGTAACTCAAAGATCAGAAAAAATTCTTTTCTACTTAGTCGAGTAATTTGTTAAAGCAAGAGAATAGTGATTCTAGATAATATCCACTTTAACATACTTGAGCCTCAGGATTTCTGGAAAGGACGAAGGCAATACATTATTGAAAAAGATAATTTATAAGTAAAGACTATAATGTATATAACTATAATAGTTGATTCAAGTATGAAAAACAATTAAGAAAAAATACTGAACTATAAGTAGTTCCCTTTTTGTTATTTAAAGAATGACTAATGACTAAAAATTGAAACAAACTGTTTTTAATTTCTAATTATTTTATAAGCTTTGTAAGCCAATCTTGGCAAATATTAGAATAAGATTTTTTTTAAAACATGTAAATTTTGCAACTAGCAGTGAATACTTCGTTCCCATAAGACCAATTGTCCAGTAGCATTTTATAACATTGGCATATAAGGAATTATATTTTTCTGAAGAATTCTATCAGAAACAAAAAAAAATTAGATTTGAGCTCTGATCTAATACAGCAATGCTTACCTTAACAATCTAGCCTTTTAAATATTTAACAAATTTCAGTAAAGAGTATGAATGGTAACACATGAATGTTAAGTAACAGAGCAAAAGATTTTAATTTTTGTGTCTCCATTAACATATGACTCATTTCTAGAAATAGGGATTTATACGCATGGTCAGCAATGAGTAGGAAAATTCTAATTATTATTTTTAGCTTTTAACTTTACATTCTTTTAAAGATTTCATAATAATGTCTGTACCTGAGCTTAAGGCTTTCAGAGAGTCTTTCAGCTTCTTCAATAGCTTTTTTGATGTTTGCAGGTCCAAGTATTGAATGAAAGTAGTCCTAAAATTATAGGAAAACCATCCCATACTGTTAGTTCTGGCCACTCTACACAGCACTAGTGCTGAAAACATTAAAATCATGATGCTTATGTAAAGAAAGTTTAGATGAAAACATGACTGAATGAAGTATCTTTTTAAACATTTACTGCACAAATGAACAACTTATTCTTCAAATGTTTCAAAAGTCTCTCTTCATACCAGTAGTATGCTTTTATAAAAATCCAGTAGGTAATAACTGTACTTATTTGAAAGGCACCTTTAAGATGTGTAATACTATTCCTATTGTTTATGAATAAGTGCCAAAAGGCAAAGATTTGGGGAGCAAAATATATTTTCCTATTGTAGATATGTTACCTAATGTTTATTCTCTGGTCTCAGAAGCATTAGAGCAAATTATGTTATCAATCTACAGCATAGAATTTATTTTGTTTTATTTTAAACAGATGTTTTTGCTTCCATCTGAATTATTATAAAAAAGAAATAGTTTCACTTCCACCTCTCAAATGGAGTCAAAAGATTTTTGACATAAAACGAGTTTTATACTTGCAAAAACCTTGATTAAACATCAGATGACAGAAGTAAATCATCAATAATAAAATGCACCTTAAAAAAAACACACCTGGTTTGACACATAATTTACTAACACGCATAATGAAGTTTAGGTCACACATAATGAAGTGAGAGGTCACTCATTAGATCCTGCAACCATAAGTATTTTCATATCAAGGTTAGTTTGACATGACAGTAGTACAGTGAGACTCAGCTAGCTTATTACTGGATTTAAGTTGCCACAACTTGTCAGTATGACTTTGCAAATGGAACCCACTAGCACAGTTCATCACACATGATACAGTAACCAAGATTTATAAAAAGAAAGGCAAAAGGCCAGAAATACCCATCTCTGGGTCTTTGAGAGGCAGTCACCAAGAGCTGGTGGAATAAATATGTTGGTAACAGCTATCATATGTCTACCTTTCTAGTCTAAAAGTAGATCGTGTTTTGGTTGAGCTTACTCTTCTAGATTAAAGCCTAAATAAATAAAAAGGTCCCTTTATGATGTAACTTCAATAAAAGTATACAGTTTGTTCAATACTGTGTCAACTGAATATTAGAGCGGAATAAAGTGTAATTACTTCAGTTACCACAATGTCCTAAGGTGCAATACTTTTTAAACAGAAAACAAAATTTAATCATTATTGAAAGATTTCTCTGATAAGAAGAAAATACAAAGTAAACACAAAATACTATGATTTGTTTTATTATTAATTTTTTGGCATAAACTCTTTAAAAAGTCAGCCTGTAAGCCCAGCTTAACTCTGTTTTAATGCTGAAAAAATTGTGTGTTTCAGCATGCCTATTACAAACTCTCAGAAGACACTCTCCTAATATTAGTGAGGTTTTTTGTCAATAATTATCTCTCTCTGTACTCTTAAGGGAGCACAGTTAAATTAAGTATAAATATTTTCAATTGTAATGACAAGTGGCACAAGAAAAAGGTAACATCCAATGCTTAAACAACTAAAAATCTTGTTTCTCAGGTTTACCAAGTAGAACTTTCCTACTCCTGAACATACAAATCCAAACAACTCTCATGATTTCCCAAACAGAAGGTTTACCAGTCATATTTAGGATTATCAGGAATGCCATGGAGATATAAAAATATAATTCTAATTTTATCTAGACTGTGTTGTATTAATATTTTCAATATATTTGTCTTCCTTTTTTTCTGATAACCCTGAAAAAATTGTGCATAAACCGATTTTTTCAGTGAGTAATAAATGTAACATGTCCTCTACCAGTGAGTTTGCTAAATTAATAAATCCTTTTTAAACCTTAAATATTCCCTCATATAAAACAAGAGTGAAAGATAGTAGGTTTCTGAAGAAGACTGGTGACATTATATTCTGTCTCTACCTAATTTAATGGATAAAAAACAGAAAATCTCTAGTTAATAGATTTAACACTTCACATACTTGAAGTACACTGGAGATGTTAGGCAAAAAAAATAAAAAACAGTTCGAAGAGAGAAGCAGCTGTGTTACTTTGGACAGAGCAAATGAAAACAGCCTTTTACAGAAAAAAACAGGAATGAACAACTGCAGTATATGAAGTAATAGCCTGCATTACCTGAGCCTTTGACATAGAGTTTTGTAACCTTAACAACACCTGCCACTTTTCAAATAGATACTTCCCTTTGGAAATGCAACAGATACTCTGTGCAAACAGAAAAATCTCTTACCAATTAAAACTTACTTCTAACCTTCTCAAAAAAAAAAAAGATGGCTACAAAAACTCCCAATCTTATCAAGGAAAAAAACTAATAGCTTACAAAAATAAAGCAAAAAGTAAACAAGCACATTAAAAAACTGGTCTTACCATAGTAGACAAACAGCAAACATTCAAAATTACCAGTTATCCAATTTGCAAATCTTTAAAAAATACTCACTTTAGTAAACACTTATACATTGCTTTTAAAGCAATTCTACCTTACCAGATATGGTAAAAACCATCACAGAGCATGAACTAACTTGTTTGAGTTTAGGCAGGCCTCTATCTATCTGCAGATAAATATGTCCAAGAATGTTCCAAGCACAGGACCAATCCAGCCATTTGTGGACAGGAGAATGAACCTCCAAATGCAAAGAGGCACTTTCCAAAGCTAGATCTAAATCCCTGTAACTATTATTAACACAACCGCTGGTGAGAAGAAAACACCAGCAATGATTTATCACTATAAAATAAAACATTAAAGTTATCCCTTAGTTAACAACCAAAAGAAATTATACCAGTCTGGAAAAAAAATTATTTCAAAGAAAAAGAGAATTTTTTACTTCCATAAGTCAATTTAAATGGGGCAAGCCAATTCTACTGCCAGTGAACATAATGAAATCTCACTATTAATTCAAGAATTGTTTCTCTACCAGGTAAGAAATCTATAACTAGTATTTTGCTACTGTTTTCTGGTAGCAAGATCATTCCTAAGCAAAGGTGGAACCACCAACACAATACTCTTCCCATTTCTTTAACCTAGTCTCTATGTTCTTCTTTTGCCTGTTTCTGGTTGCATTTTCTCTAGCAACACTTAACCTAGTTATCAGTTCTCTTTATTCATTTATACCTACGCATGGCTTCAGCAAAGTAGAGGAAAGGCACTGCTTAAAGTAGTGAAAGCAAATAATGATGATGATGATAATGATAATAATGAAAGTAATCAGTATTAATTTTGCAAACTGACACCTTTAATATGGCTACAATGTCAAATACAAAAAGCTGTCATATTAAAAAAAAGTGACATAACCTTGACAGTACACTGCAGTTGTATTTTTCTTATTTAATGAGTGAGAAAACTAAACCCTTCCACTTGACCTGGCAATCATTTATTACAACAAAAATCTGATTACAAGTCTGTATGTTGCTATAAATTTGTACTAATCCAAGGCAAATTAAATGTTTATAATGTGCTTTTCCACATACATACACATATATCTGCAAATAATGATTAAATCTTTAGTTTGCTTTTAAATGTGCATAATAGTTTGAATTTGATGCTGTATAATATGAGTTAAATTTCAGTGTTAATAAAGGCAATCAAGAGTGCCACTGTACAAAAACATCTTAGCAAATAAAAATGTAGAAATAAAAGGTACCTGTTGTTGCTTGAAATCAGGCCTATTTTTGATAAGATTATAAACAGACACATATTTCATATATAGTACATAGGCCCTTTCCTCATCACGATCTAATCTGCTTTCCTCTGCTGTCTTGAAGATCTTCAGGGCACTCTGTACATAACTTAAAATTAGAGAAAAAAAAAATTAAAACACTTGGCATCTGTGGAAAAAGAAGTCCTGAATAAAGTCCACAGAGAATCATGATAAAATAAATTTTATAATTTAGGTCACACTACTTTAGAATTGATACAAAGTTAGACATAATTTTTGGATGCAACCTGAAAATTCCCTTTATGCTTTAAGTAAATAGTTTAGTTTATTAATAGTTGTTTATATACACCCAACTGTTCCAAATGCATTCTGAGTATCTTAAAAGATTTGCTCTAACAGGTAATCTTGGGATAAGTAGTCCTCAGGCAGCCATATAATAATCATACTTTACGACTAAAGAACATACCTGCATACCATGAGTACTAAAGTAGGGGAACTAAAAATCTTTATTAATTCAATCTGAAATACTTTTCAACTCTCTTCACTCCTTTCTAACCATGATGTAAAGATCTTCCCACCTAAAAATCAAAGAAGCTAGAGGCAGGGAAGGAAACATGAGTTCAATCTTTTCACCTGGTTAAAGTTGTCTACAAAATAACCAAACTGCACTGATTCACTGGTTTGAGAAGGAAAAGAGATTTAAGGTCTAAAAATACGTCATCTTAAAACTACATTTCAGTAAAATAATTTGGCGATTCTGTGGCATTCATTCTAAGGACATTTCTTGGTTAACAGTCTTCAGAAAAGCAAATTAATAAAACAGGCATTTCTGCAAGAGAAATTAATTCACTTAGGACTAAAGTTTTGGCTACTAAGTTTTATACCAATGCTTATATATATTATGCTTTATCAGTAACTTATTTATACAAAGCAGTGTGTCTTGTTTTCTCTATTTTTGAACTGTGCTCCAAGATGAGACATGATTAATGATGCAAGTTGGTCAGGCCCAGACCACCACACAAAGGAACAGGGCCAAAGTGGTATTTAGGATCAAAGATGGTCCTACACAAGTACAATTTCAGTCAGTGTGCATGCCCTGTCTAACATGGCATCATAGTCCTAGAATAGAGGTAAATCAAACCAAAGATGGTAAGGCATTCTCTAGAAGAGTGAAGAAGTAGGTGCAACAGTCCTTGGGTTTTTCTCAAAATTTCTTTCATTCTGATGCATGTTTACCTCATGGGCCTCTATGTAGCAGATCAAGCTGAGATGGCTGCAATGCCAGTGAGAGTCCAGTTAACCATCTAAACATCCTAAAAAATTCTGGCATTCTCTAGAATAGTGCTATGGCATAGCAAGAACACAAGTTTGTGGTGGTGTATTTAGAAGTCATTCCAACATACTACTTCCTATGGGATCAGGATAGTCCTAGAGCTAAATCAGACACTGCTAGAACAAATTGTCTTAGAGAACTTAGGATGAAGGTGTCTGAGAAAGCTTCAAAACGGTTTTATCCTTCCCACTGTTCCCTATTTCAAAACCACTCAGAAGTTAAATAGAGCTGCTTTCTCTCACCCATTAAAAGTATCAACTTAGTTCAAGAAGTAGGCCAATCCCTCTCTTATTCTTCCTGCCCCTCAAAAGATCTTTCAAGACTACTTTGTAATATGTTTAGAGATATTTCATTCTGAGATTTTTATTTCCTGACCTTCTTTAGAATTCTACTACTCTTTAATCTTCATCCTTGATGTTTTCTTTTCTTTACATCTTCTGTTTATTTCCTTTAGAAAGTGACTCATAAAGATATCCCTGTGCAATTATAGGTTTCTTTAGATGCCTCTTCCCAGGTTCATTTGGGATGGATTAATACACATCACTTTTTTTGGAACCTCCTATTTATCCCCAGCCATGGAATACCTATTTCCTCCCTGATTTCTAAAATCTGCTCACCCTATCTGGGGTATATGGCTGCCTAAGCCCACCTTTCTTTCTGAAACTCTTATTTCCAACTCTATAATAATATAGTTACATATCTACCACCAAATCTTCTCCTTTTTTGGTCAAAATAAATTCACAGCAAGTTCCTCAACTGTCTCCTGTCCCATAACAGAGGTAAAACTATCAATGAGTTAATAATTTTAGTGCTCTCTTACTTTCAATAAAATTACTTCCAATAAGTATCAAAATATATGGACCACTCTGCCACTATATTTTATCTCAGGCAGATTTTGTAATCATTATCAGGAAGCTATGTTCTCTAGCCTCTACTTCAGCAGGTAGATTATATGTCCTCAAAAATAAAAATTTGTAAAATAAATCAATAGGTTAAAAGTTCATGCCAAATTGGCACAAATTAATCTTTGCTGAATACTGAACAAAGAATACATGTCTCTCCTCTTTCAAAGAAAGAGGGACTATGCTAGGATGCTATTGTAATATGTGAAAAACACAAGGATAGAAATAATCTTTATTTTTGTATTGTTTTATGAAAAGACATTAACTGTGGATGAATGAGCTTTGTAGAATCTTTGCAGTTTTTAATTCTTAAACTTATGATTTGGTATATTGTCCAGAGACCAGATAATAATGCATTATTAGCAGAACATATTTATGCCAAGATAAAGTTAAGAACTTCCCTAAGGACATCTTACTTTAATCATATGATAATGCCATTTTCAAGTAAACTTCAGACTGATTGTTCATCTAACTCATTTAATAATATGGAAATGAACTTAAAATAAATATATGACTGAGTCAAACTAGAAAGAATACATACTTCTTAGTACTTATTTTCTCTGGTTTAACTTCTGTCTTCTTATTGAGGTCTTTTAGTGAAGAACTGAGGTAGAGTTCTTTAGGAACTGAAGCCACAGCAGGCATGATGAATAAACTTTCCTTTTCCACTTTAGCAATGGATGATGTACTTCATTAAAAATAGTTCTTTTCTGAAAAAAATGAACAGAAATAATTCCACTAATTTTCCTCATTAACATGAGAACAAGTAAGCAGTTAAAAAACTAAAACTCCCAAACAGTATTTTTAGCTAACAGAATTATTTGAAATTATCTTGACTATCTGGGGAGTTTAAGATATACAGAGTATCAATAATTTAATTTTTTTTCAAATTTTCATTAATTAAATAATTTACTGTTTATATTTTCCTTAAATATAAGGAATCCTCCTTATCAAAGGAACTAACAAAATAATAAGAGTTTTTGTATTTTCTTTGTTAGAGCTACATAATGTGTACAGATCACAAATAGAAGGAAGTTTCATTTAGAAATATTTCTCTTCCTCCCTGATGATACCAATTTATAAAAGGAAACAAGCTGGGACAGGGGGTAGGCAGGCCACTTTACATGGAGCTAAGGACATGTGAACATGTTTCTGGCAGAACACACCCAAGTACTTTGGTTTACTCTGACAGGTCTTTGATGTTTCTTGACATTCTTTGTTTCCTTATATGCTCTGGTAAACTTTTTTTTTTGCCCTTGTTTATTCATTCATTCATTCATTCATTCATTCATTCATTCATTTATTTTGAGAGGGCATGTCTCATATTATTGATCAAATGGTTGTTAACAACAATAAAATTCTGTATAGGGGCATCGTAACGAAAAAGTTCTTACATGGTGAACAAGTTCTTACATGGTGAATCATCATGTTATATGTTGAAGATGGGAAGGGCATTTAAGACATGGTCTCTGGCCTCCCAGAATAAACAGTTTGGCCAGAGAGTATACCATACCCTCCCACACCACCACATCCTCACCTTCTGCCTAACCCCACAATATTGAGTGAAAAAGGAGGAATATATAAAACATGACACCACTTCTATTATGTTTAAAAACAAAATTGAAGAGTACATTGCTTAAGTACACAAGTGAAGTAAACCTATAAAGACAGTAAATGATAAAAAAGTTTATTTCTGGGGAGGCAGATGATATAATGAGAGGCACACACAAGGAGCCTCAGGGTATCCATAAAGTTTTATTTCTCATGTCAGGTGGTACATTCACAGGTGAACATTTTATCATGCTTTATAACATATAAAGAACATATGTAATATGCTTAACGTATATTTCATAAAAATTTTTAAAGAAAGGAATTATAAAATAATGCAAATGAGTATAAATTTGCCATTGTGTGTGCATATACATACATATATATACACATATACATACATACATGTATACATATACATACATATATATATACACATATACATACATACATACACACACACACACACATATATATATATATATGAAAAGAATACTGAGATAAGACAAATGTACAAGTTAGATGTTATGAGTGAAACAAGAAAACAAAATATAAATTGTTTTAAAAAGAGTACCAAAAAAACAGATTTGGAATACTGGAAGAGCCTGGTATATATATAAAGCCTTGTGGAACACCGCTTCCATACACTGGTGTGAGTAGAAGCAAGAACACAAGCATTAAGAAATAAAAAAATGAAAGTAGATTGTAGGTAATGTTCTAAAGCTGGCTATCTAAAAGATAATGATGGGACAGAGTGGAATGGTGCTCCAGGAACATGAGCTCTAATGAAACCTACAAGCAACAGTTGAGGAATAATACTGTAAGGTCAAGAAACTAATTTTTTAGGAAGTTGAGGTCAACAGTTGAGGAAAGCACTGTAAGGTCAAGAAACTAATTTTTTAGGAAGGTGCTTAAGGAAACCTGAGGCCTTAATGATGCCACCGTAGATATCACTGTGGCAGAGGGCATGGGCCATTGGAGCTTGGAGTATCAACAGGGCAAAAGGCAGTATGATAACAAGAGTTATCCCTGACTTTTCTGCCTCCAACTAGTTCAGCTAGGATCTTAAGCTTACTAAACCGCAGAAAGCCAACATTTCCTTCCGTGATATAGGCCAGCTCTTACAATGAAATTCCCAAAAGGCCCAATCATTTTTTTATTGATGCTATTATAAGTGTACTAAGATAAGGACTAAACCCAGAGTTAGGGACAGTGAGCAGGTACCAATCTGATAGTATCTATTTTTCCAATTCTATCCTCTGTCCAGGTTAGAAGTACTAGTGGTTTAACCAAAGAATATCTGTTCAAAAAGTCAGGTAGAGTCTATTTTGTTGAGTCATGTCAATTAGGTTTCTTGGCTGGGAAAAGAAAGCTATTGATTTGGATCTTCCAGAATGAAGGTCTAGATTATGTTCTCAGTTGAATCTGTTTCTCATGATTACGTTTAAAACTTGGATTTTAAAAGACAAAAATATAAAAACTATATATGCTATGTAGGCAACTTAAAAAATAGTTAACCATTAGCTATTTCAAAGTTCAATTCAATTCCAACATTCACAGATATCCTGCTGTATAGAAGACACTGTGCTTCCAGGTACTCAAAGATGAGATGTGATATGTTTCCTCACAAAGGAAGAAAATGTACATTCCTTACATTTATCTAATGTAAAAGATAAGCAGTGGTACTACAACACAGAATAATATCAAACTATAAAGAGTTACAAATAATGCACAATGAGAAAAATTAAGAAGGAAGATGAAGTATGACTACAGCGATTTTGGGAGGCATCATGGAAAAAAGAGCATTTATGTGGGTCTTGTTGGAAGAAGGCTTTTGATATAAATGAGGAACAGTATGAGAAAAAGTCAAGAAAGTAAAGAACATCTTTAGGAACTAGCCAGTATAGATAACAAACAAGGATCTACTAGACAGAAAGGCCTGAAAAAACAGGCTAGGAACAGATAATGGGAGGCCTTTGCTTTGTTTTCTAAATGTAACAGAAAGCCAGAGCAGGGTTCTGAAGAAGGGAGTTATGTGATTCAAACTTACCACAGTACAAAATTACTCTTTAAAAGACTGCAGATAAACTTCCAACAAACAAAATTCTAGGTCCAGATGGTTTCACAGCTAATCTAACAAAGATTTAAATAAAAGCTAATTCCCATCCTTCTTAATGTATTCCAAAAAAGAGAAGAGGAGGGAATACTTCCAAATTCATTCTGAGGCCTGCCAGCAACACTAGTAGCAAAACCATACAAAGACACTACAAAATAAGAAAATTATAGACCAATATCCTCGATGAACAAAGATGCAAAAATTCTCAACAAAATATTAGCAACCCGAATTCAAAAATACATCAAAAGGATCATCCATCACAATCAAGTGGGATTTATTCCAGGGATGCAAGGATGGTATAATATTCGTGTATCAATCAATGTCATACACCATATTAACAAAAGGAAGGATAAAAGCCACATGATGATCTCAACTGATGATGAAAAAGCATTTGACAAAATTCAACATCCATTTATGATAAAAACTCTTAACAAAATGGGCACAGAGGGAACAGATCTTAACATAATTAAGGCCATATAAACAAACCCACAGCTAACACCATACTCAATGACAAAAAGCTGAAAACTTTACCTTTAAGTTCAGGGACAAGACAAGAATTTCTGCTCTCACCACTTTTATTCAACATAGTACTTGAGGTCCTAGCCATGAAGAGATAAAAGGCATTCAAATTGGTATGGAAAGAAGTTAAACTGTCACTATTTGCAGATGACATGATACTATATATAGAAACCCTAAAGACTCCACCTAAACACTATCAGAATAACTGGATTCAGCAAAGTTACGTGATATAAAATTAATACACACAAATGTGCTGTGTTCCTATACACTAACAATGAACTAACAGAAAGAGAAATCAGAAAAAAATTCCATTTACAATCCCATCAAAAAAAAATAAAATACTTAGGAATAAACTTAACCAAGGAGGTGAAAGACCTGTACTCTGATAACTATAAGACACATGAGAGAAATTGAAAACACAAATAAATGGAAATCTATCCCATGATCATGGGTAGGAAGAATTAACATTGTCAAAATGGCCATTCTGCCCAAAGCAATTTATAGATTCAATGTAGTCCCTATCAAAATACCAATGGCATTTTTCAATGAACTAGAACAAAACAATCCTAAAATTCACATGGAACCACAAAAGATTCTGAATAGCCAAAACAATCCTGAGAAAGAAGAATAAGGCTGGGTGCATTACACTGCCTGACTTCAAGCTATATTACAAAGCTACAGTAATCCAAACAGTATGGTACTGGAACAAGAACAGATCCATCGATCAATGGACCAGAACAGAGAGCCCATATATAAACCCACACATATGTGGGCAACTAATATACGATAAATGACAACTAAATGCAAGAGAATGAAAGTGAATTACTATCTAACTTCATACACAAAAGTAAACTTGAAGTAGATTAAAGACTTAAATGTAAGACATGAAACCATAAAACTATTAGAGGAAGACACAGGGAAAAATCTTTTGAACATAAGCATGAGCAATTTTTTCTGGACACATCTACTTGGGCAAGGGAAACAATAGCAAAAGGGAACAGGTGGGACTACATCAAACTAAAAAGATTCTGTACAGCAAAGGACACCATCAACAAAACAAACATGCAACCTACAGTATGGGAGAATACATTTGTAACAATTTATCTGATAAGCGGTTAACATCCAAAATAAATAAAGAACTCATATGCCTCAATAACAGAAAAACAAACAACCCTGATTTGGGCAGAGGACCTGAACAGTCATTTTTCCAAAAAGAAATACAGATGGTCAACAGGCACATAAAAAGATGCTCCACATTGCTAATCATCAGGGAAATATAAATCAAAACCACAATGAGGAATCACTTCACACCAGTCAGAATGGCCACTCTCTGAAAGAAAAGAAATGACAAGTGTTGGTGAGGACTGGAGAAAAGGGAGCCCTCCTGCACTGTCAGTGGGAATGTAAATTGGTGCAGCCACTATGGAAAGCAGTATGGAGGTTCCTCAAATAACTAAAAATAAAAATACCATAAGACCCAGTAACTCTACTCCTAGGAATTTACCCAAAGAAAACAAAACCCCTGATTCAAAAGGATACATGCATCCCTATGTTTACTGCCACATTATTTACAACAGCCAAGATATGGAAACAACCTAAGTGCCTATTAAGAGATGAATGGATAAAGAAGATAGATGTGGTATTACATATATTTAATGGAATATTATTTATTCAGCCATTAAAAAAAAGAAATCCTGTCATTTGTGACAACATGGATGGATCTAGAAGGTATTATGCTAAGTGAAATAAGCTAGGCAAAGACAAATACCATATGATTTCACTTATGTGTGTAATCTAAAAACAAAACAAAACCAAATGAACAAAACAGCAGTAGATCACAGACACTGAGAAGTAACTGGTGGTTTACCATGGGGAGGGTTTGGGAGGATGGGTGAAGGGGGTAAAGAAGCATAAAAATCTCAATCATAATATAAGTTGGTCATGAGGATGGTAGTACAGCATGGAGAATATGGTCAATGGCTCTATAACACCTTTCTATGTTAAATGATAGTAACTGCACTAGTTGGGGTGAGGATTTAATAATGTGGGTAGCTGCTGAACCACTGTGTTATATACTTGAAATGAAAATAACATTGTATATTAACTGCAGTTAAAAAAAAAAAGACTAGAGATGAGTAAGACTATTACAATGATCCTACGGAAAGATGATGAAGGTCAGAACTAGGGCAGTAGAGAAGGAATGGAGGAGGCAGATACGAGACACTGCAAAGGTACAATGACAGGACTTGGCAAATGATTAGACAGAGGGAAAAAGTACAGGGATAAGATTGTGGTGACAAAACTTTTTAGGGTTCTAGGAGAATGTACTTTTTAAAAGATACCTTTTCTGTCCTTACTTGAATTTTGAGAACAGCTGAAACAAGTAACAATTTTCTCTGAGAATGTCCACAAAGGACCACATCTGAAAATGAAATCCAGAAAAGTTTACATTTTCATTAACAATATTACATACATCATACTGTCAAATAAGATGCCTGGTGTTAAAAATACTTTATAGCATTGCCAAAATTATTATTTCAGCCTCTATATCACACACATTAGTACAAAAGTCAAAGCATTTCTCCCTAACCAATGAGAAAACAAAGAATATACATCCAACTTAAATCTATGTAAAGTTTAATGTGTTAAATTTTTGGTAAGTCATTTTCTGCATTTTGCTATTAAGGAAATTTCAAAACTGACTAACATAAAATAAATTAAGGTAAGAATGGCTGAATGAATTCACAATTTCCTTATTTTGGCTGCAACAGTAAAAACAAGGAGAAGAGCAGATACAGTTTGCTGTTATAAACACAGTGATACTCACACAAGAATGTTCAATAACTATAAAACTCAAACAATTTATAGAAGTGATTTGTTTAGATCTGGAACAAATTATAACATATAACCCTTAAGCTTCAAAAAGGATCGTAAGTAAAACCAGTAAAATGAGTACATGTACGAAAGGTAAAAGTTATTCTAAAACAAAAAAATGTTATGACATCTACACCTGACAAAGGTTAAGGATTCCGGCTTTCGTCAAATGGCAGTGCTCCAAAAATGTAATCCAGACATGACTGAAAATGAGTTAATAATGGTGAGAAAATGGTATATATCTCTGCCTCTTTTTTTTAACACCCTTCTAATCCTTTCAAAGAGATTTAGTAAGAGCTTAGATGATTTGAACCACAAAGTGAAGACTAAAAAGTAAAAAAGTGAAGACTGATGTTTGTGGTCATTCAAACAGGTCCTGGTATCTTAACTAGGGCTGCACAAGAGCCACTGCCGAGTTCTTGGTGATGCTGAAAGAAAAGCAAAGTTTGTCTTTTTTGGCCATCCATCATCTCACCCCATCTCTGCCCTTCAGACAACAACAGTATTCACTGTATCTTCTGACATCTTTAAATGTCATATATCCACTTAATGTGAATAATAGTTAAAATGCCACAAATAAGTACTAATGAAATAATCTGTTTTAAAGCAATCCTAAAGTATTAAGAAGGCTCAATCATTTAAAGAATTAATCACTGCTAAAGCTTCTGGTATTTTCTGAGCATCTACTACATATCTAGTACTGTGCTAAATGCTTGAGAGCAGTGTTATCAAGTCATTTAGAAAATCACAATCAGCTTTTTAAAAAAATAATAAAAATTAGGAGAAAATAATAGAGCACA
Organism: Manis pentadactyla; assembly: GCF_030020395.1. Taxonomy (NCBI): domain Eukaryota; kingdom Metazoa; phylum Chordata; class Mammalia; order Pholidota; family Manidae; genus Manis; species Manis pentadactyla. The sequence continues at coordinate 99,448,915 of NC_080029.1, read as the reverse complement.
TCACACTTAGTAAGTTAAGTAGTAAAGTTAAGATTTTTTTAACACAGCAGTGTACTGATCTATAATCTAGCTCAGGCTACAAGCCTGTAACAGGGCCTCCTGGCTACTTTGAGTTAACACTGCTCTAGGGGATTAAAAAGTACCACAGGGCTTCTGATCACAAATATCTTAGTACAGTGACCAAGACCAAACTAATAATAGATAATAAGCCAACAATTAATTGCTACACTGTATATTAATATGTGAGGAAGTCAAAAGGAGGGGAAAATTGGATGTAGCTGGAGGAGGATCAGACTATACTCTCCTCTCTTTTGTGCTGGTCCCTCTTCCTTCAAGGACCAACTTAAGTTTCACCTTTCCATGCTTGGTCCCAGTTCTTGGAATTCACGTCTTGGTCTATATCCTATAGTACTTGTTATCTATTATCATTCCAGTAGTACAGTATTTGGACCAAATGACAATTATGACTAGGTTTTAGGGCCTTCTAACTCATAAGCATGCATGCTCACGATGATAAGACAGAGATGGGCCCTAAGTATAGGATTAGGTATGAATGGAGTGAGAAAGGAGGGCATTCAAGATGAAGAAACCAATACAAACACAAAATAAGGAATTAGTATCAGAAGGCAAAGAGAAAAACAAGGAATACTATAAAGATTACAGCTCTACCTTGACTTACAGTGGGGTTATGTCCCAATAAACATATAAGTTAAAAATACTGTTCAAAATTTTTTTAAAAATGGATTTAATACACCTAATCTACCAATCATCATAGCTTAGCTTAGCTTAGCTTACCTTTAACATGCTTAGAACACTTATATTAGTCTACAGTTGGGCAAAATCATTTAATACAAAGCCTTTTTTATAATAAAGTGTTGACTATCTTATGTTATTTATTAAAAACTGTACCGAAAGGGAAAAACAGAATGGCTGTATATGTACAGAATGGTTTTAAGTGTGTGGCTCATGGCGGCGTGGCTGACTGGGAGCTGTGGCTCACTGCTGCTGCCCAGCCTCGCCTGAGAGCACTGTACTGCATACTGCTGCCTAGTGAAAGATCAAAAATCACAATTCAAAATATGGTTGCTACTGAAAGATAACACTTTCACACCATCATAAAGTCGAAAAATCCTAAATTGAACCATCTTAAGCTGGGGACTGTCTGTACTGGGAAATCATCAATTACATGGTCATGTCTTCTTTACATGTCATCACTCTGACATGCCAGATCCTAGCATCCACCTCAGCAGCCCTTACCCTTACCCCACTCAGTAACTGTTGGCTAACAACACATTGTATTAGGTATGGAGATGGAGTGACATTATAGGTGACTTCTGAAGCCATCCAGAGTTGCTTATATTTAATCAGCAGGCAAGAAAAAAAAGTTCTTGTAGGGAAAAATTATCTTGGGATCAGTCAAAATGGGGCTATCAGAGATGGATTTGAAGAAAACAGGAACAAGGGAATGATATCTTGGAAAAGAGTAACTAAGTAGGTCACTGCAAAAAAGAACACAAAAAAGCAGAAACATGCTTTTGTAATACACTGAAACAGAACAATTTTCTCTCTTGTGTGTATGCATGTGCATTTTCTACCCTGAGAAATGTGAAGTATGGTAGAGCTGTTAGTGAAAAATGAACACTGTAGTTTAAAATATTCATCAGTTTACAGCAGCGTTTTTCAGCCTGGGCACTATTCATATTTTGGGCCAGACCAAAGGGTTTTGTGAGAGACTACCCTGTGAACTGTACAATGTCAGCAGCATCCCTGGTCTTTACCAACTAGATGCCAGTAGTATCCACTACTCTCCAGTGTGACAACCAAAAAAGTCTCCAGACATTGCTGAATGTCCCCAGGGGAGGGGCAATCCCAAACTAAGAATGACTGATTTACCGGAGAGTTTGAACATGTTAGGTGTATGAAAAAAGAACAAGATCTAAAGACGCCTTGATAGAAGTGTAAACATATACACAGAGAGCAGACAGATATCAAATCAATCATAAAGGCATTAATGGTAATTTTGATAATCCCTATTGTTTTGGGAGATAAAAGTATTGTCACTGAAATGATATGTTATCCAGGATATGGCTAAAATAATCTTATTTTTTATGTATATTTAAAACTTCTGTAATAGTTTTTTTAACATAAACACCATTTAGTAACTAAAATCAGTAAAATTAATCAACAAGGAAATGAGATTTTGTTTCTCTACAGCTGCCAAGATACTTGGAAGAGCTCAGAACTTTGGGGCACGGGGAGCAGTACTAGAGAGGGAAAAAGAACAGAATAAAGGAAAACGAGGGAAGTGCAGTATCATGGAAATCTAAGAAAAAGACTTCTAAAGAACTTTTACAAAGTTCTTGCAATGCTTTAAAAAAAGGGTACAACAACTAGCCCTAGTTTTTAAGAGTGCCTATATAAATAAGCTTCAGTTTGGTAAACTTTTAAGAATACCTACATCTGTTCAAGTTTGAGTGTCAGAAGCTACAGGGGATACAAAGAACATACACCTCTGAACAAAGTGTGTACCTCTTAAGATGAAAGATAAGTACACAAGGGAAATACAAAGCAAAATACCATAATACAGGCATTAACAAGCCATACCAAAATCAGTTATTTTTATTAAGAAGGATCCATTCCTAGAATAAAAACAGAAGGGAACTGTTTTCTAGAATTGGTGTCTACTTACATTTATAACCTTACCTCCTTAATTTTTATTTAGTAGGTGCAAAAATAGATGGGTAGGAAACCAGATCATGTATGTACCCCCCTCAAAAAGAGACATAAATCTCATCCTAGCTGTATATTACCTACCCAACTTTAAAGAACTATTGATGCTCAGAACCCACTACTAAATTGTTATATCAAAATTTCTAAGCATGGGACTTGCACACAGGTTTCCAAACGCTCCTCAGTGAATTCTAAGGTGTAATCAAGACAGAAAACCAAGGATATGAAGAATGGATATGAGCATTTTGCTAGAAGCAATGAAACAATATGAATACAATTCATTTCTAGCTGAATTTTAAGCCATATAACTGCCAATCTACCAAAATTATGAGAAATAGTTTTCATTTTAAAAATTCTGTACTTGAGAAATTAAAAACTCCAGGATTCCTACACCCATAAATTTTTTCACGACTGTTTGAAACTGATTTTAATGTGTAATAATTTCACTTCACTATAATAAGACATACAGATTCACTGCATTATTGGTACATTTAGGAGAATTTAGTATTATGAAAAACTAAATTGTAACATGTTAGAGAAGACAAGGTTTAGCTGTATTAACACTGGCTTTGTTCACTATATGTGAGTAGTTTTTACTTGAATTAGTATGGTTATAAATAAGGAATTCCAAATAAGGTTAATATAACATTTCATTATTTACAAATAATAAATTTTATTTTATGAAAGCATTGAAGGTCTTAGTCTCATTTTCCATTTTTTATCATGACTTTTGGGGCAAATTCCTTAAATCCTCTCAACACCACCACCATTCAGTTTCCTTTCATCTGCAAAATGGGGATGACTTATCTGCTTTTACAGAGTTCTCACAATTATCAAATGAAAAAACATATACAGAAAAATGTTCCAAAAATTGCAATGTGCCATGAAGATATAAAGCTTTATGGTTAAAGAAATCAGAAGTGCACTTTATTCTGCATCTACTGTTAAATCCAAACATTAGTTTAATACAACCTTGTCAACAAAATTACAGTAGGTTAAAGATGGCCACAAATTCTTTGACATTCTTCCCTTCAAAAGGTAAGGTGTATCATCTGATCAGGGGAGGGATCTGAAAGCTTAAGTAGAGAACTCTGCAAGTAATGTTATGCCAATTTCTGGTACAGGATTTAAGAAACTTTAAGAGGCCGCTTCCACCGTCTGCCTCTTCAAACACTTGCTCTTGAAACTCAACCTCCACGCTGTGAGAAGTCCAAGTCACGTGAAGAGGCCATGGGCAGGCAGTCCAGTTGACATCCCAGCTGAACTCCTAGCCAACATCAAGTGCCATCCATGAAAATGAGTTATCTTGGAAGTTCAGCTCAGTTGAACTTTCAGATTACTTCAACTCTAGCAGCTTAGCTGAATACAAATGCATAAAACTCTACGTGAAAACGACCCAGCTGAGTCCAGACAGCCCAGAGAAATGTAAGATATAATAAATTGTAGTCTTAAGCCACTTTGTTTTGGAATGATTTGTTATACAGCAATAGGTAACTGGGACAATAACCAAGATTTAAAAAAAAAAGCTTCCTTAATTATATCTGATTTTATTAGCAACTCTTATTTAATAGACACTTTTTTCCTTTCATCTCTACAAAAGAAGTGTATTTTCATGTAGAAAAGTACATAATAAAATGCTAGACATTTTATGGAAAATATCTGATGTGCTGGATTTATTTCCTAACTCTTACTTTACAAAAGCTATTTTGGTTCTTTCCCATTATATTCACATCAATAAACAAATGACTAGAGTGATTAATAAAGTTCAAGTAAACGTAAGAAATGCCAGAAAGCCAGCTGTAAAATATTTTTGTTAGTTTTTGTCATGCATTGTTTTCTTAAATGCAATACATACCTGTATGCAATGAATGCATATTTATGTCACTAATGACAGATTGCTGTTGTCGGTTTTTACCATTACAGGGTTCTTACTATCTAATTTTAAAGATGTACCTAATGTGTCACGAGAGAAGGAATACATTTCAAGACAGCCATACCAATATGATAAAGACGTAACACAACCTAAACCACTTTTCAGATAAATTGGTCCAGTGCTGTGGAGTCATGAGAAACTATCTAAATCCATCATTAAAGACATATAACAATGAATCTTAAATAGAATCTGTTGAAAAGGAAAATCTGCTTAGACAGCAAAGCCACAGAGCAAGACTAGATCAAGGAACACTTCCTTAACAAATGACACTTGACATTTTTAATGACTGCAGCAGAAAATATAAAAACTAAGAATGCTTGTGGATTCAGAAAGAGTAAATATCCTTTAGCTGAGCATCGCTTTCATCTGAAACCCTCAGAGCTCTTAGCAAACATTAAATTCCTTAGGCTATGCAACACCTTTGTCTTCAGGTAAATATTTTGTTGGTGATTAAGTGACTTGCTTCAAGGTCACAGAATGAACTGGGGGCAAAAAATAACCCCAGAAGTGTGGTCTGCAGCCTTATATTTAAATGAACATCACTGCGTTTCAGGGTTCTGATAATTTCCAAGGTGCAGTGGAGGTGAAATTAACTTGCCTCACAACTCAAGGATAGAGGCTACATTTTAGGAAATAAAAGCTTTAATTTGGGGAAGTCATAGTTTTAACTCTGGTGAGTTTATACGTTCTTTAAACTCAGACTTGGAGTTTTTAGTGAGGAGAGTTTGGGAAGCATTCTGAGGGGCTGTAGTTAAGGCCTAAATTGTAGCTGAATCAGAACACGGAGTATTTCTACGAATAGCAGAAAATCAGAAAACGGGAGGCTAGAAGGAGGTCAAAGTCGGGTCTGAGTACCCAAGAAGGAATGGTCAAGGCCACCTTCAAAGACCGGAAAACCTGAGTCCATACGAAATTCGCTGGGGAACCCCAGGTAGGCAGCGGGAAAGACTCAAGGTTGGGCCCTTCCTCCAAAACCCGATTTTAAGTTTGCGGTTGGGCCACCCCTGCCCGCGGACAGGGCTAGTCTCCCGAGTGAGCAGCAGCTGGTGGAATGGGGATTCACTGCGGACCGATTACCGGGGAACAAAGGCCAAGACCCAAAGCTGCACTCACCGCGGCGCCGGGTGTGCTCGACTAATACCGGTCTCTTTGCCAGACAGCCATAACCTACCGAGTTCCGGAAGAATTAGCCTTCGCTCTCCCGACGGAAGCCAGCCCGGCCCATCCCCTTTTCCCAATTTGCACTGCGTTGCGACGCGTCGCGTTTCTGTCGTCACGGAGGGCGGCCTACGCGCGCGCCCGTGACTTCCTACCCCTCAGCCTTGCCCCTGGCCCTGCGCGAGAGGGCGGCCCGGGAGGGCGGAGCAGGACCGAGGGGGATGTTTAGGGTGGACAGCAAGGGCAGGGCCTGGGGGTGCGCCGTGCTGCGACTAGCTTGTGCGCCTGTCCCCCGCGTTTCGCGGTTTCCGGTCGCCCTGGTATAACTCGCATCGTGGGCCTTGCCGCGGAGAAGGCAGGGCTGCCCTTGCGCTTCTTAAGTTACGAATTTTCCTCTTGAGGTTGGAGATTTAGGACTGATTAGAAAAGGGATTTGAAGCCCCTCAAATTCTGGCTAAAAGTTTAACATTCTCCGAAACCAACCCTGTGATGAAGAGAAAGAAGGGACCTGATTCTAAAGTTGTGTATACGTTATATATACACATTCAACGTAAGTTAAAGGCCAAATCATACAAAGACAGCACGAGAAGAAATGAACTTTATCGCGATGTGATCTTTGTACTAGAGAAGCTGATTTGGATGCTCTGATTATCTGTAGGCGTGAAGTTGGATTGGGTGGAGTTGCTGGCTAGGGTCACTGAGGGCCCCCGGAGAGTCCAGGTGTCTCATGGAATGGAAGGAGAGATTTACTAAATGCCTTAAGTGAAAGTGTGTGCCAGATAAGTGTTCAATAAGTTTGTAACGAAGAAGGTAAAGCACCCAGTCCAAACGTGCTTCACATATAGTCTTTAAATGAATGTTAATTCCCTTTACATCACAATGAAATACCTGCAAAAATATGGTAGCTCTTTTATACCTAAACTATACACTGTTTCCACCAAAGATTTAAGACTGATATACAATGTGCAATAGATTGTACTCTCTGGAACTACTAACTAGGAAGCCTTAGCATATTTTTCATAACTAAGAAAAAACCTGCATCTGTCTTCTGAAGGTAGACCTTAGGAAAGGAAGTTGGTCGTTGGTTTTGTTTTTGTTTTTCTGCTGATCACCTTGATAAATTTGAGTATGCGAAAAAAAAACCCATAGCTGAGTTTGGAAGAAGGAACTAAACAAGGACAGGGAGAATTTGGAGTTCTCTGAAGACCACCTCAGAGAAAGGATGCCAGGAATGTGAGTTGATAGAAACCACGAGAATGAATTAACCAATGAAGAGAGTATCCTATGGCAGGGCAGCAATGAGGTTTAAATGAAACAGAACTCAACATTCATCTAAAGTATTTATGTTGCTCTGATGTAATCACCAGAATGCCCCCCAGTAAGTGGAATTCCCCCACTTCCCTAAAGCACCAGTCAAGTTTGCTGAAACAGAAGTCATGTACTTGATATTCTGAAAATGAAGAAGTTCCACATGTGGGTCAAGATGTGCAGAAGAGAAACCAGGCACAAGATGACAAGATGATTTCCAAACCAAACTAAGCTGGTGTAAACAGGGAAAAACAAGAACCTTCCTAGGAAATTCACAGAAATCGGTGGGGGAGGGGGCAGGCTCTGGACTTTTCAGAATGAGTGCAATGAGAGTGCTTAAGGAGCCGGGTTACCTAGGTGAAATCATGCTTATTGAATTGAATTGTAAACCCTAGCTCTTTTTCAAATATGTATTGTAACAAACCAGGCAGGAATATCTATGGTAATTAGAATCAAAGTAATGGTCACTACCTATTTAGAAGGCATGGCCTGTATTGACCATAGCTTCATTCCCATGCCATCCAGGATAAGCAACAGTCCAAAACTTACTGACCCTGGTTCATCATCCATTCAACAGATATATACAGTCCCTCCTCAACACAGAGCTGACCTACATTTTAGTGGGGGAGACATGTAATAAGCAAATACATATATATTAGGTGTTGTTAAAAGCTAAGAAAACTAAAACAGGGTTAAGAGCCAGCAAAGAGTGGTATTTTTGATGGGGGAGTCAGGGAAGTGCTCTCAAAGTGGCATTTCCACAGAGCCTTCAATGAAGAGGGAGCAAGCCATAGATACATGTGGGAAAGAGCATTAAGCAATGGTGGTGGCAGGTGAGGCAGGAAAGTATGAGTGTGCTGGAGGAACAGCAAGGAAAGTGTGCCTGGCAGAGAGTAAGTGGGATCATAATAAATGATCTTAGAGGGGTGTGAGGGAATGGAACAGAGATTGTATAGTCCTTGTAGTTCAATAAAATGTTTATCCCAGAATAATGCAAAAGGTGAATAACATCCTATTTTATGAAAAAATGTAGCTTTTATACCCATGATAAAACTTACATTATGTACAAATGTTCATCTCAATTGTTTTTTTTACCTGAAGTACAAGTATCCGAGGTTTCTTTACTTATCACTTACCCTTTTCTATTGATACAGTTTTTATTTTCTAAAATCATAATAATTACCACATTAGGCTAGTTGCATGCCCCATCAAGCGTTTTATCTCGAGGGCATTCTCACCAGACCAGGGTGGCAAGTCTTGGCTGTTCTCCTGGATATCAACTTCAAAGGTTAGGTATTCACCCCTCTTAGCACTTAGCACTAAAATTGAATGAATTGGTTTATCTTAAATTGTCAGCCATTGATTAATCTTAAATTGTAAAAAAAAAAATCTATATAACCACTTAGGGTGACTCAAATTTTATTTTTTTATATGAAGTTATACTTCTATCTAGTTGGCCTAAACTTACTTCACTGAAGTTTTACAGATGCACCCTCATTTTACAATTTTAGGGTTTAGGGAACAACTATGCTTACCTTTTTCATTCCTTCATGATTTTACAGACTTAGAGACTTGGTCTTCTCTCCTTTCTGCCTTTGTTTTTCTATTTAAACTGAAGAATTTTAATTTGACTGTCATGTTCTTCAGTGGTTCCCCATTTCAATTGTTACTCTCTCTTCTTCTGGATCTTACCTGCTTCCATTAGATTTTCCTCACAGACGTAATATTCATAATACAATATTACAAACGGTGATGACGGTTTTATCCCAACAAGAGAAAGTTTTCAGTTCACTGACCCTATCACAAAATTTTCACCTGCTTGACTGAGGTCATCAAAGAGTTACTTAAACTTCTTAAGAATTGTCTTTGTAATTTTCTCATGCTAACATTAACTGGCAAAAGGAGAATCCCATTCAATAGTCATAGGAACTGTTGAGCTGCAAGTATATTGAAATGAGATTGGATCAACACACATGCATGCTTAAGCCTTCTCTACATATTTACCAAAAAACCTAGTAAGTTTTAGCTATAATGACATTTTAAGGAAGCATCTAATTTAAAGATAATTCTTTAAGTCAAAATTCCAAAATAATCTTGGTTTTGGTAAAACTGGACAGCTACATGTAAGAGAATGAAACTGGATTACTGTCTAACTCCATGCACAAAAGTAAACTGGAAATGGATCAAAGACCTGAATGTAAGCCAAGAAACCATAAAACTCTTAGAAGAAAACATAGGCAAAACTCTCTTGAATATAAACATGAGCAACTTTCTCCTCGGGCAAGGCAAACGAAAGCAAAAATGAACACATGGGACTACATCAAGCTAAAAAGCTTCTGTACAGCAAAGGACATCATCAGCAGAACAAAAAGGCATCCTACGGTGTGGGAGAATATATTCGTAAATGACATATCCGATAACGGGTTAACATCCAAAATATAAAGAACTCAAATGCCTCAAAACCCAGAAAGCAAATAACCCAATTAAAAATAGGGCTGAGGATATGAACAGACAATTCTCCAAAGAAGAAATTGAGATGGCCAACAGGCACATGAAAAGATGCTCCAAATAGCTAATCATCAGGGAAATACAAATTAAAACCACAGTGAGATATCACCTCACACCAGTTGGGATGGCCAACATCCAAAAGACAAAGAACAACAAACGCTGGGGAGGATGCAGAAAAGAGGAAACCCTCCTATACTGTTGGTGGGAATGTAAACTAGTTCAACCATTGTGGAAAGCAATATGGAGATTCCTCAAAAAACTAGAAATACCATTTGACCCAGGAATTCCACTCCTAGGAATTAACCAGAAGAAAACAAGATCCCAGACTCAAAAAGACATATGCACCCTTATGTTTAGCGCAGCACTATTTACAATAGCCAAGATATGGAAGCAACCTAAGTGTCCATCAGTAGATGAATGGATAAAGAAGATGTGGTACATATACACAAAGGAATATTATTCATTCATAAGAAGAAAACAAATCCTACCATTTACAACAACATGGATGGAGCTAGAGGGTATTATGCTTAATGAAATAAGCCCAGTGGAGAAAGACAAATATCAAATGATTTCCCTCATTTGTGGAGTATAACAACAAAGCAAAACTGAAGGAACAAAACAGCAGCAGACTCACAGACTCCAAGAAGAGACTAGAGGTTATCAAAGGGAAGGGGGTGGGGAGGGAGGGAGAAGGAGACTAAAAGGCATTTATGATCAATGCACATAATGTAGGGGGGTCACGGGGAAGGCAGTACAGCATGGAGAAGACAAGTAATTACTCTACAGCATCTTACTACACTGATGGACAGTGACTGCAATGGGGTCTGGGCGGGAACTTGATATATGGGTGAATGTAGTAACCACAATGTTGCTTATTATGAAATCTTCAGGATTGTGGTACCTTAATAAAAATAAACTAAAAAAAAATTCCAAAAAATCTTTCTGTAACCTATTTCCATTTATATGACTCCTAATATCTACAGTAATATCATCTTAAGGAGTAGGGGAGTACAATTTTTGATGGGCTGTTTACTTCCTCCAAATCATAGGTAAATATGTTAAGTAATACACACCCAGTGGTTTTCAAATGTTGGTATCCTCAAGCAATATGTGGCTTGAATAAACACAACACACAGTGTAGACCCAAAACAAACATTTACAGACTCAAGAGCTAGCTGATGCCTGGGATCCCCCAGCTGCTTGCCTCCTCATGGGGAGTTGTGCCTGGGCCTGGCACACAAGGGGATGCACCCTGGGAAATGTTCCAGAAGAGGGATCCTGACACCCTGCCACCTCAGTTATTTATGGAGTAGTGAGAGGGAGCAGGGATCACCCAGCAGATTCATAAAGCTTTGAACTTTTCTATTGGGTTTCAAACTTAAGGGTATAAAAGGCAAGCTTTTTGACACCAATTGCCTGGGGGAGTTTTCCTTCTCCATCCTGGTTTCTACCTGAGGACTTACAGACATCCTGCTGAGCCAGCCTGTTGCTAAGCTGCAGAAAGAGAAAGAGAGCACCTGGAGTTATCCAGCAGATAGACCAGTGTGTCTATCTACAAATGTGCATAAGAACCAACCCCAAGATTACATTCACAGTAAGGAGAGGGAGCCACGAATTTGCATTTTAAGGGGTCCATGGTGATTCTGATGCTGGTGATCGTGCACTCACTTCACCAGTCATAAGAAAACATTCTCTTCAATCTGAATTTATTTTTAAAATAGCTGTCTCTGAGAAAGCTTGTGGAAGATGTTTGAAATTTTAACTGGATGATGGGATTCTTTAATTACTGGGGAGTTTATAATCTTGTCTCGGAAATATTTTAACATTGCAAATCCATCAGTGTGTCATTCTATAATATGCCAAGTGCAGAGGTACAATGTCCATCCCATTTTTAGTAGTCTCTTTAGTGGTAGAGATCTGTGAATGTGGGGTGCCATTCTGGTGGATGTTTCTTCCGTCTGCATCTTCTCAGTGATTATGCAATACCTTCGTACAGAGAGCCGAGATATTTCAGAAAGTAAAGGACTGAGTATCAGTGTGTCTGTCTTTGTACAGTATATTCATTGATAAAAATGGGATAGCTGATTGAGCCTATTTATACATCTCTGTCTAGGAATGTGATGATTTGGGGTAAGAGAAAAATACTTTGTATATTTTTTTCATTGCTTCATGATTGAACTATATGGAAAAGATCAATTGATAGAGTGATTTATATTTTTCTCCTATTTAAGATAAATGTGCATGTCCTTAGCAGATTATGTAGTTGATTTCCACTGTTCCAACTTATGTTTCAATATGGATAAACCCCAAATTTTCATATGATCTTGCATATGAATGAAAAAAAACCATATTTATTTTACAAAGGAATTTTAAACTAATACCTGACACATAATAGGTGCTCAATTAATATATTACCTGAGTGCAAAGGTGGCTAGCACCCAGGAAAATTGAGTTGTTTAACACCCTTCAGTAAACTCCATCAACAACCCTCTCCCCTCTCCCATTCTTTTCTGGGATCAGTTAACATTTTTATTTATTTATTTTTTTGGTAAAGTGCTATGGAAAAGCAACTTGAAGTCTGCCTTTCCAACCCAGCTGGGGTCCAGCACCCTTACACAAACTGCGGAACTGCCAATGGCTCTCTGACTCACTGATGTGTGTTGCTTTTGAAATAATCTTGTTTTCTTTCCACAATTTATTTGTTTTCTACAATTAATTTGTTCTTTTATTTAGTAGCAAGACAAGAGAGACAGAGAGGGTCACTTCAAATCCCTGTATCTCCAAATCTCTTTCTCTGACTTATCATAGTATCTGGAATGCCACCATTAAAGATACATTACTCCATATGAAAGTATAACATCTCTGAGAAAACCTATCCTCGCATTAAACTATTCCCCCAAATGAGGCAGCCTCCCAATAATGAGAGAGAATTAAACAAAGGACAGGCAAATTTTTGGTAATGTTTGAAAAGTGAAGATAAGGAAGATGGGAGCATTGTGGGAACCCAGGTTTCATAAGGAAGCTTTAGCAGGTGAAAGGCAGTAAGAAGGGATTTGAATATATGAACTCCTCCCTACCAAGGAGATCACAGGGGAGATCTGTGTGTTAAAGCTTCCCCATTTCTTTTTTCTTTTTTAATAAATTATTCAGTTCATTATAATGGGCAAGTTCCCAGCTAAATGTGCAGATACAAGTGAGGTATTTCTGGGTTAAAGTGGGAGCCAGTGGGTTACATGGGATTAAGCACTAAGGCGAAGGAGACATCACCAAGGATTCAGAGTCAGGCATGGCCAGGGACCCTGAGTGGACAGTGGGGCTAATGTCCTGACACCACCAGCTGCTTTCTTCTCACAGCTGGGCATATCGCAAGGGATGTCTTCAATATGACATCATTCCAGTGATGTCAGGGGAACAGACATTAGGGAAATGGGATCAGTGTCCTCATGTACCACAGCTATTGTTGCCTGGTCAGTCACATTCTAGCATGTGAACAAGAATTTTATAACTTGCAGTGACAATGGGCCACAGAGCATTAAAAATTCTGTATTTCTCAGTGCCTCCTTGCCTATTTTCATTCCTATCTGAGCTCCTGTTCTTGAGCCACATACCCTGATGTTGAGGTCTCACGTGTACAACCAAAGTTTCCCAGATGACAACAGCTATTTCCAAAGCAGCATCTTGTGCAGAAAAGTCTAAGATCTACAAAGTTAAATGCATTTAAAAATAGGAAACAAACTCTAAAAAAGTATTGTATATGAAGACTGAGCCAGATAATGATTAATTCAAAGATGGGTTCACGTGAAGGCTATACAATTGTTGCTTACACATTTATTACAAACGTATTAAAGTCCACAGTGATAATCCTCAAAATTCTGGGTAAACTCTTTTTCTATGGGTTATGAAGTGGTCAGAATCTAGCTTAAACCTTCCCTAATCCCCACAAAAAATGCTGAATCAGAAATAAAATATCTAGAAATAAACCTAATGAAGGAAGTGAAAGACCTATACCCTGAAAACTACAAGACACTCATGAGAGAAATTAAAGAAGATAGCAATAAGTGGAAATACATCCCATGCTCATGGATAGGAAGAATTAATATTGTCAAAATGGCCATCCTGCCTAAAGCAATCTATAGATTCAATACAATCCCTATCAAAATACCAACAGCATTCTTCAACGAACTAGAGCAAATAGTTCTACAATTCATATGGAACCACGAAAGACCTTGCAATCCTGAGAAGGAAGAATAAAATGGGGGGAGAGGGGGGATTATGCTCCCTGACTTCAAGCTCTACTACAAAGCCACAGTAGTCAAGACAATTTGGTACTGGTACAAGAACAGACCCATAGACTGATGGAACAGGCTAGAAAGCCCAGATATAAACCCAAGCATATATGGTCAATTAATATACAATAAAGGAGCCATGGACATACAATGGGGAAATGACAGCCTCTTCAACAACTGGTGTTGGCAAAACTGGACAGCTACATGTAAGAGAATGAAACTTGATTATTGTCTAACCCCATACACAGAAGTAAACTCAAAATGGATCAAAGACCTGAATGTAAGTCATGAAATCATAAAACCCTTAGAAGAAAACATAGGCAAAACTCCCTTGAATATAAACATGAGAAACTTTTTCCTGAACGCATCTCCTCAGGCAAGGCAAACAAAGGCAAACATGAACACATGGGACTACACCAAGCTAAAAACCTTTTGTACAGCAAAGGACACCATCAGCAGAAAAGGCATCCTACAGTATGGGAGAATGTATTTGTAAACGACTTATCTGACAAGGGGTTAACATCCAAAATATATAAAGAACTCACATGTCTCAACACCCAAAAAGCAAATAACCTGATTAAAAAATGGGCGGAGGATATGAACAGACAATTCTCCAAAGAAAAAATTCAGATGGCCAACAGGCACATGAAAAGATGCTTCATATCGCTAATCATCAGGGAAATGCAAATTAAAACGAGAGTGAGATATCACCTCACACCAGTTAGGATGGCCAACATCAAAAAGACTAAGAACAACAAATGCTGGCGAGGATGTGGAGAAAGGGTAACACTCCTACACTGCTGATTAGAATGTAAATTAGTTCAACCATTGTGGAAAGCAGTATGGAGGTTCCTCAAAAGACTAAAAATAGGAATACCATTTGACCCAGGAATTCCACTCCTAGGAATTTACCCTAAGAATGCAGGATCACAGATTCAAAAAGACATATGCACCCCTATGTTTATCGCAGCACTATTTATAATAGCCAAGGTACTGAAGCAACCTGAGTGTCCATCAGTAGATGAATGGATAAAGAAGATGTGGTACATATACACAATGGAACATTATTCAGCCATAAGAAGAAAACAAATCCTACCATTTGCAACATGAATGGAGCTAGAGGGTATTATGCTCGGTGAAATAAGGCAGAGAAAGACAAATACCAAATGATTTCCCTCATTTGTGGAGTATAATAACGAAGTAAAACTAAAGGAACAAAACAGCAGCAGACTCATAGACTCCAAGAAGGGACTAGCGGTTATCAAAGGGGAGGGGTGGGGGAAGGCAGGTGGGGAGGGAGGGAGAAGGGGAATAAGGGGTATTATGATTAGTTCACATGACTCTGCGGCATCTTACTACACTGACGGACAGTGGCAGCAATGGGGTATGGGGGGAGACTCGATAATATGGTTGAATGTAGCAACTACATTGTTTTTCTTGTGAAACCGTCATAGGAATGTGTATCAATGATACCTTAATTTAAAAAAAAGAAGAAAATGCTGAATTGAAAGGTGAATCACATCATCTACAGCATTCAAAGGCAGGAAAGGTCTGCCAGGATATGTAAGGTACACACACAATATTATAATTTTAATTTTAAAGGGCACCTTGAGTTCCATTTGTCACTTTTCTGAATTTATCTTTCAGGAACAGATGTAAGGAGAATTTACTAGGATTTAACCTTTTGACAAAATAGAAACTTTGGTTGTATCCATGGAAGAAGTAAACATCTTCATTTCTAATATAAGAGCAAAAACTCATGACTAGCATCTTATTTTAAATAGTGAAATAGTCAGTAGTGCTTGTAAACAGTAGTGATTCTCTTACAGGGAATCAGAAAAATAAGGCATAGCCTGTTATTGTCACAGACCTGCGCCAGGCAGCAGTGTTCTTTCTGGAAGGCACAAGTTGGAAATCTTATTACCCAAAGGCTTAAAGTGTGGTTCTGAAGATAATATCATATGAATAGGTAAAGTATGAACTTCTCTGGGCTATAGCCATCTTATTTATAAAGTGGAGTCACTAATGCACTACCTGTTGGAAGCTAAAGACATTTCAAGTCCATTCCAACTTTAGGATTTATTATTCTACTACACTCTTAGAACACTGTCATCCTCTGAGAATTGTTGTCTATTGCCTCCCATCTCCGTTTTAGTCCTAAACTGCTTCTATTCTAAATCTCACCTCCTCGTGGCTCTTCAGATCCTGCTTTGACAATTACCCCGTTTTTCCCTTGTAACTTCTATCTCTGTCCCTCTTACTGCCCTTTCCTCTCTGAACATGAACATATTCTATCTTAAAAAACTACACACACACACACACACACACACACACACTTTTTCCATTCCATGTTCCCCTTTTACCATCCTTCTCCCACCCTTCTTTTGTTCACAGCCAAGTGTCTTAAAAGAATGCCTAAATTCAGGTCTCTCATTCCTTGCCTCCCTCTCAGGAGTAACTCTTCTTGCTGAGGTCGTCAGAGATCTCCCAAACGCAAGATACAGTGGACATTTCAGTCCTTACCTCCCTTGGCCTTTCTCTAGCAGCTGTTGTAATTCTCTCCTCCCTTGATTTCTGCAACTTCATGCTCTCTTGGTACCTCTCCAGCTTCGTGGACAGTTCCTTCTCTTGTTTCCTTCAAAGACATCACTTCCTTCATCCACCCATCCCTAAGACAATGATGTCTCCCGTGATCCACCCTCAGTGCTTTCCCCACCTCACACTGCTATTCTCTGTTGGGCATTCCATTCATCTCATAACCTCAACTACTGCTTATGCACTTGGTCCTCAAGTTATTAAGCCTGGTCCTCCTTAAAGATCTCTAGACACATAAAAAATATTTATTTATATAATCTATGTATTTTCATTTTTATTTAAAACTGCCCAGTAGTCATCAATACTTGCATGTTTCTCCAATCTGATGATTAATTTTATGTGTTACGTTGGCTGGATTATGGCTGTTTTTTACATGTGATTAACATTTTTTTAATTTATTTTTTGAACCACCTTATTGAGGTATGATTGATATACAAAAGCTGTGCATATTGAAAGTACACAACTTGAAGAGTTTGGAGATAAGTATATGCCTGAGAAACCATCACCACATCTGTGCTATAAATATACTCATCACCTGTAAAAGTTTCCCCTTGCCTTCTTTATTTGTTATTATTAATTTTTGTGAGTATGTGATAAGAAAACTTATAAGATCTATCCTCTTGGCAAATTTTTAAGTATACCATACAATATTGTTAACTATAGGCTCTGTGCTGAACAGTGGATCTCTAGAACTTGTTCATCTTGTATAACTGAAGCTGTTGTACCCTTGGACTAAAGGAGCACGAGGTATGTTTGTATCTACTTGCTTCTTCCCATCCTAAACCCCTGGCAACCACCATTATATTCTCTGAGTCTATGAATTTGACTATTATAGATTCCCCATGGAAGTGATATCATACAGCATTTGTCCAGAAGTGATTAACAATCAGCTGACTCTAAGTAAAGCAGATTATACTCTGTAATGTAGGTAGGCTTCATCCAATCAGTTGAAGGCCTTAAATGCAAAAGACTGAGGCTTCCCAAAGGAATTCTAAAGAATTCTGATTAGAATGCAACTTAGAAATTCTACCTGAGTTTCCAGCTCTCAGGCTGAAGATTCCAAGATCAACTCTTACCTGAATCTCCAGCCTGCCAGCTTGTCCAGTGGATTTTAGACTTGCAATTGTAATACCTAATTCCTTAAAATCTATCTATCTATCTATCTATCTATCTATCTATCTATCTATCTATCTATCTATCTATCTATCTATCTATCATCTATCTATCTATCTATCTATCTATCTATCTATCTATCTAATCTATCTATCTATCTATCTATCTATCTATCTATCTATCTATCTATCTATCTATCTATCATCTATCTATCTATCTATCTATCTATCATCTATCATCTATCTATCTATCTATCTATCTATCATCTATCTATCTATCTATCTATCTATCTATCTATCTATCATCTATCTATCTATCTATCTATCTATCTATCTATCTATCTATCATCTATCTATCTATCTATCTATCTATCTATCTATCTATCTATCTATCTATCATCTATCATCTATCTGTCTGTCTATATCTACCTACCTACCTATCATCTATTGGTTTTGTTTCTCAGGAGACTGTTGACTAATATATCCATCATCTATACATCATGTCCAGATCCCTAAGCACACTCACAAGGATCTTCATGGTCAGGCTGTCATCAGTTTACCAGCCTCACTTGTCATTTTTATACATCTACCCTCCCCTCCTTTCACACTGACTCTTTGGTTGTTCCCAGACCTTGACATACTCTTTTGTACTTTTGTGCCTTTGTACTATCTGTCCACCTAGAAAACATTCTGTCCTTCAGAACATAGGCCAAATTTCACCCCACCTTTTGTGAGGCAGGCAGAACAAACAGCTTCTTATTCTATGTCCTTATTGCACTTTGTACTTACACACTTACTTTAAGCACTAGTCATTATTTATGGAATTATTCCTCATAAATCTTTTTTCCCCTTCTTTTAAAGTCTTGTTTGACTTTCTAGTACATAGTGTAGTATCTGGCATATGGTGGGCAACTGGCAAATAAAACTTCTCCGCTTAAGATATTAAATGGCTGCCCACCGCTTTCAAGATAAAGTCTCCTCAGTGCAACACAGAGTTCTCCCAGCCTCCTCTCCTGTCAGGCCTCCACAGCACACAGTTGTTTTTGTCATGCTGAACTAGCTGCAGTTCTCTCAACAACCTTATTTAGTTACCTTGCACTTATTTCTGTACTCTTTGTCCACCTGCAACTCTCCCTTCCCTCAAATGATACAGTGATTCCCATTGTCCTTTTTAATCTTCACCTTGTTTTCTCTCTCCTATGAACTCTATTCTCATTCCCTCCTTGTTTTTCCTTCATGCTCCTTTAGCATTGCAAACGTATCCTGCTGATTGTGATTGCTTCTTTGTGTACCAACTGAAGAATATAAATCAGTCTATCTCCCCCACCTATTCTGCAGCTCCTTGAGGACTAATTGTAGCCCTGCTACTGCCACTGTGTTTCAGTTGAACAGCATTGAGAGGTGTGGGGGCACAAAGACTAATGAGGGGAAATCAAAGTGGAATTGTTCTGCTGAAGACCATTCCATTACTAAACACTTTGCATAATTCTTACCTTGTAGGCTATTACTCTGAAGATGAGCTATTTGCCCTAAGAAATACTAAGCAAAAGTCATTGTCCAACAATGTTGATTATCTTGCAATGACTCAGCAAGGTTTGTCAAGTGCCAGCATTTCAGACACAATTCTGTACTGTAATCTAAGGAACCATATATAGGATTAAAAATCATATGATATCTTTGAAAGATTATAATTTCGTACCTGACTTGGGGGGTAGCAATGAAGGGAGTGAAATAATTCTTTCTCCCTTCTGACCACATGCCCCTTCTGCAGCTCCTTCCTCCCACCTTGTACTTTCTGGTTTCACACTGGTGCCCTGCCATTCCCAGCTGACCCAGCCTATTCCATAGACTTTCCTCTTCATGGACCTTTTAGAATTCATGCTTTCTAGCAAAATGAACATCTGTATCTCAGTCTTTCAGCCAGATAAGCTGATATTTACAAAATATTAATGGATAATCTTCCCCTGAAATTCTTCAAAAACATCACCTTTGAAACATACCCTTCTGTTAACGTTTTACCCCAAGGTGAATGTTCCCCCTGTTGGGACACAAGTGCTCTAGATTGTCTACAGGAGTTTCCTAACATTCACTAAAAATGCCTCAAATTTAATGTGTCCCTGCCAATTATTTTTGTCACATAATAGTATCTTGTATACAATGTTTCTTCTTATGCCCTTTTCTCAGGCCTTCCAGGAAACACCTTTCCTGTGCAAATGGTAAAACAGAAGAATCTAAACCTTTGGCTGATTATAAGAGAAAACCTCAAACTAAGAAGATAGACATCAACTAGAGTGTGCAACTTAACAGGAATAGGCAGAGAATCTTTCTTCACTTTTCTTCTCCCCACCCTTTTTTTCCCTCTTTCCTCCTCTCTTTCTTCCTCCCATTTATATAACAAGTATATTTCAAGGTCTACAGCAAGGACTTCCTGAATGAAGTGGCAGAGCAGTACAGGGTAATATTTAAGAGCACAGGCTCTGGAATCAGAAGCTGGTTTTTGAATCCTGGCTCTGCCAGTTAATAGTTATCTGACCAAGTTATTTCACTTCTCTGCACCTCAGTTTTATTGTTTGTCATATGGAGATGATAATAGTATCCACTTCCTAGGTGGCTGTGAGGATTAAATTATTTAGGTGCTTAGCACATAAATGCTCCCCCAAAATATTAGCTACTGTTAACTGCTGTTTAATTCTAGATGACTAAGGGGAGTTAGTTAGGAGTGCAGTCTGTTCCTCCCTGAATTGTATTAGGAGATGAGCAATTTAAAGAGGAAAATGGATCTACTTTCTGTCCATTTGGGCTCCTTTGGGAGCTGAGTCCAGGAATCTCAGTCTTCACTTGTGTTCACTTATAAATCAATTAACTTAATAAGAAATGGGCAGGACCTAAATAAGAAATCTTTAAAACTTTACATAAAAGAACAGGAGAATAAATGGGAAGAAGCATTATATTCCTGGATTAGAAAATGAAACATTACTAAAAATGGCAGTTCTCTACAAACCATATTTTGGATGAGACCAATCAAAATTTGCATACCCTCTGAACCAGCTATGTATTATTTTTTAAATCAGGAATCCATGATATTAAGCTTATTTTTACTCTTTAAAACTTAGTTTTTCTTTTCTTTTCTCTAGTACTCAGATGTCCAAATTGGAGGTATTTTTGTATAACTGTCTCTCCTGATTGGTGAATAATTTATAAACAAGGAAGCTGCCAAAAACAAGGAATTCCTGATTTCAATTCCCCCTCTACTATCATTATATCCTCTGGAACTTGGTGATAATGTCCAAATGTCCTCAAGGAGACTGAAAGTCTAGACTATGCCAACAAGGCACCAAGGTACTGACCAAACTGGGCATGTCCACAATTGTGCTAGACTTTCTTAATGGTCACCAACTCCAAACTAAATGGATGATATTATCCATCTGGTTCTTTGAGCAATTTTGTTACTGTTGTGGATTTTAAGGAAGATACACTTTGCTTTATAACACAAAAGCAAAGGCCACAAAGCACAGAACCTGGTATAATATTTTCCTATAAGGAAATCATTAGAGTTTGAAGAGATGGAAAACTGGGCAGTTAGACATTTGGAAAGTAGATACTAATGAGAAGCATGGATAATTTTAACAGATAAGTCAGAGGGAAATGATAAATTACAATATTGATCTTGACTTAAACCTAGCATAAGAACAAGGTTGACAGACTTGATACCTCTTGAGTTAAAAAAAAATAACCTTAAGTACCTTAAGTATAACATGCATACAGAAGGGTGCAAACATCAGGAATGTGTATCTCAATTAATTTTCACACATTGAATATGCACGTAATTACTGTCAGATCAAGAAAGAATGTTATCTATACCCCAGAAATCTCTCTTGCTCTCCCTTCCAGTTGCTACATTGCTCTCCCATCAAACACACACACACACACCAAGAGTAACTACTTTCCTCCTTTTTAACAGATCTTTGGGTGTTTTTGAACTCTATATAAACGGAATCATATAATAGAAACTCTTGTCTCTGGCTTCTCTTACTCATTATGATGTTGTATAATTCATCCATATTGCTGTATGTAGTTGTGGCTCCCTCATTTTCACTGGAAAGTAGTATTACATCAAATGAATATACCACATTTATTCACTTATTCTACTATAGAACATTTGGATAGAATCCTGTTGTTTCTGTTGGGTGTAGCATTGGGAATTGCTGAATCACAGTGTATGCATTTGTTCAGCTTTAGTAGATAAAACCAAATATGTTTCCAAGGTGGCTGTACCAATTTATACTCTTATCAGATGTGGAGAGTTCTAGTTGCTCCAAATCCTTGCTAGCACTTGCTACTTTCTGTTCATTTTAGTCATCTTAATGGCTAAATATCTTGTGGTTTTAATGTACATTTCTTTGATGACTAAAGTTGAGTATCTTTTAAAATGTTGTTTAGTCCTGTGGATAGTCTATTATGAAATTCCTGTTCAAACTATTTGCCCATTTTATGATTGAGCTTTTCCTTATTGATTTGTAGATATTTTAAAATATATTTTGGGTATGTAGTTTTTACAATTTATATATTGAGAACATCTTCTTTTACTTTGTATCTTGTCTTTTTACTGTTTTATTGATGTTTTTTGATGAACAAAATTTTATAATTCTTTAATAGTCCAGTTTATCATACTTCCCCTTCCCACTTTATGGCTAGTGTTTTTTGTGTCCTATTTAAATTTTTGCCTATTCTAAGGTCATGAAACTATTCTCTTACATTTTCTTCTAGAGGTTTTATTGTATTACTCCTTGTCAAATGTCTGAGTTGGGTAAGTGTGAAAATCTACATCTATTGAAACTGATGAACTATTTTTGAAGTACCAGTCACACAGTACTGTGGTGTCAAATCTGAAGTAGTTGAACAAGCAGCTCTCTGCTGCAGGAATACTAGGGAAAGTAATTACACAGCTCCCACTCTACTTCAGCTAAGTATCTTTTACTGATCAAGCCATGTTGTAAGCTAGTCAGAAATTGGTTTAATTGCTAAGGGGCTGGAAAAAAAATAAAACAGAAAGTTTTCCACATAGAGGAAACAAAATTAAGATAATTTGAAGTAGAATCTGAGATTCTGTATCTCTTATGCCTGGAAGTTCTTATCACAAATATTTCATCTTTCCCTCCACTAATACTCCTGATACTATGACATTGCTCCATTATTTATCCCTTCCTCTTTCATCTTCAGTTTTTGGTCTGCTCTTTATTTTCCCTTTCATCTTACAAACAAGCTCAATCTTCCCAGTTCATCATGCAGTTGAAACCCCCAATCTCTCCTCATACACACTTCCTTCATTGCCAGTTTTACAAAAACAGTCGCATTTGCTGCCTCTACTTTCTCACTTCCCATTTCTTCTTAACCACTTGGGCCATCTTGTCTATTGTTTCTACAAGTATATGGAAACTGCTTTCTTGAATACTCTCAAAATTAGTATGCCTGAACTGAATTTTTTCACTTCCCTAAAGGCTTGTCTTTTATGTTTCTTATTTCTGTTAATGTTACATCATACTTTCAGACACTTAGGTTGTCAATAACCATGCACCCATGTCTACAACACTTCTTCCATTTAGCCTCTCCCTTCCATTCCACTTGCCATTTTCTACTTGATCTTATTATCTCTTATCTATGTATTTTAACGGTCTCTAATTGCTCTCCTTGCTCCTAGTGTGCCTTTATCCAACCTATTCTATGTTAAGACTATAAGATTAATCTTAATTCAAAGATCTAACTTTATCATGTCCTACTTTGATTAATAGTTTTGCCCACTGTCTTTAGGCCCACCACAAACTGGATCAAATTCATTAATTCTTTTTACTCACCTATATTATAGTAAGAATTATTCACTTTATGCTTTCTTCTGATTTTCCTATCATTGTTGATGAAGCTCTACATTCTTCCCACTACCGAATATCTAAATTCTTCCCAATTTTAAAGGTACAAGGTCAATCCTCATGAAAACCCTTTTGTGTCTTCTTCTCTATCTGGCAAACTTCTCTTTATCCTTTAAGAACCAGCTCAAACATCATTTCCTCCTTACAATCTGCAAACTGAGTTAATCACTCGATCTCTGCTTCCAAAGTACATTGAACATACCACTATAAAACAGTTCTTACCACATAGTGCTGCAATTATTTTTTCAATAAGCTTCTGAGCTCTTAGCTCCTCAAATGCAAGTATAACTTTAATCTTTGCATCCCCAGTATTTAGCCTAATACATAGAGAAATCTGATAAATCTCTGACTGATGAACACATTTTTTATCTTGTCTAACCAGAAGTAATTTTTCCTTATTAAACTGCCATAGCATTTTTTCTATACATCTCTTATGCCATATAATTTTTCATCAAATGTAATTATTTATGTAAATATCTTATATTCTCTGATAGATGGTTATTGCCAAAAAGCCAGATTCCCCCATGTCATATACAGGGACCTCATGGAACCTAGTAGGAGGGACCCTTGCATACCTACATCATGGCTAACAGTTGGCCTTTAATCAGGACATGATATGACACACCTCAGAGCACAATGTTGTAAACCTGAAGTGCTAGAAACAGGCCGGGACAAGCCACTGAAAGACTTACTTTGCCCCTGCCTTCAGAAACTGATAATACAGATTTCTATAAAGAAAGTTAGGTATTGCTGCTTGGGAAAGCTGTTCATTTTGTTTTTTCATTAATTTGTTGACCACTTTGTGGAAAAGAAGTGGGAGGTATTTAGAACATTTACTATATGCCAGGGATTTTCACATGCCTTACCTCTAATCACTATAACATTATGAGATGAACATTATTATTCTAATTATAAATAATGAAAACAAGGCTACGAGTGCATTAGTGATTAAGCCAAGATTTAATCACTATGTGAGACTCGGTCCTACCTCTCCTCCACAAACTCTCTTCCAACCTCATGATGGAATATACTCAGAAGGTTTCTCAAGAAGCCCTTGAACCTCAGGGGGAGCATAACCTACCAGGACAAAGGGTTAGACTTGTATCAAACTTTGTATTGAGGAACATAAACTTGCCAAATTTTATCTTGATCATTACAGAAACACCTGCTTTGCAGTAGGCTTGTGGTTAAGGTTAGGAAACATTTCCAGAAGGGATGGAAGAAAAGATGGTAGATATGGTTGTGAGAAAAGAAAATGGAGGCTAGGTTTTATAGTTGGGAATCAGAAATATTAAAACAGATTGGAAATCAAGAAAAACTCACTCTAGTGGGAAGTGCATTGAGGGCACATATCTGGATCTTAAGTATAGTTTGTGCATGGCCTTGATATGTTTGGTTGAGTTTAACATTACATCTGCTGGGCACTATAACAAGTGCTAGGAATACAAAAATAAAAAACTAACAAGTGACCCCTGCCTGCCTTCAAAACACTGACAGTCTGGCATGCTGATAGAAAGAAATAGGAAACAGGGTGCTGGGGGAGAGTCTTTCCTAGAAGGTTCCTGAAAATCCAGTGATCTCATCCCCAGAAGTAGTACAGAAGGGGAATCTATGGGTTATTAACAGCAGGCAAGCAAAAATTTCTCTGTTCACTTAAAACTGGACTTGATGATTTGTAGTCTTGTTTACCTAACATCTATATATGAGCAGCAAAATGTATGTCACTCACTGTTTAGGCCCTCCCCCAAGAATAATAATTAAGAAATAAATTTATATATGGCTTCACATAGGTGGGTGAATGACCTTATTGCACTTATGTTCAATGCTCAGAACAAGGATTAAAACTTTTATTTCCATTTCCATTATTCCAATTGACAGCTATGCAGTCACGAAACCCAGCAGTGTGCCTGACATTTAGTGAACATTCAGTAAATTGTTGAATGGACAAAGCAGTTGTGGGTCACACAGTGTGAACTGCTATAGGAAATACAAAGGTGTGCCTTTGAAAGTGTAAACATAAATTAAGACACACGAAATAACCAGCAAACAAGGCAAGACATCAGTGAGTTAGTAAAAAGGGAGATCAGTAAGGCTGGAGCAGACAACACTTACCAAGAGACTGAAGAGATAAAGAGAAGGAAGAACACTCATCAAGAGAACTGTCTCTATTTCTCCAATAAGCTAGCTGTGCAGAACATTTCCCCCTATCTTCCTGCATTTTTTCAGTTTTAAAATTAGGCCACTGTTTTAGGTGAGCCTTCCTCTTAATTTTTATGTTTCTATTTATAAATGGGGAAAGCTTTTTAAAAAAGTGAACACATTAAATTAATATGGTTTAAAATAACAAAAGGTGTACATCGGCAAGTCCTGCTCTTGTCACAGATCCTTTGAAGTTTTTAAAAATACAAATATAAGCAAATACACATGTATATGTGTATTTTATTAAAAGGTAGCACTCCATATACACTTTCTGAACTTTTCTCTTTAAATGGAATGGTTGTTTATATGAAGCTGAAGGCATTCCCTGATCAGTGCTTACAATTTGTTTTCTATAGTCCCTTGGACATAAGACTATAGATTGAATGTCCCCTAAAATTGATGTAGAAAACAAATCCCCAAAGTGTTGGAGTTTGGAGGAGGGCCCTCCGGGAGGTGTTTAGGTTATAAGGGCAGATGAGAGCCCCTATCGAGGCTTTATCATCTTTTATCCAGCAGATGCTACTCTTGTCTCATCACTCTTCTTTGCCAGGGTTTTCTGGCCATTTTCTTGTTTATTTTGCCCACGTCAGCTTTAGAATCAGCTTGGCTAGCTCCCCTCCTCCCATTTTCTTTGCTCCCCAGAAAACCTTGTTAGTATTTTTGACATGTCAGATAGAGAAACATTTGTGATTTCAAATTTCTTAGCCAAGAACAAGGTACAGTTTTCCATTTGTTCCTACTTTTGTGACCTTCAAGATTATGCTAAAATTTGAAGAACCTGAATTTGTTTATGTTTGGTAGAGTTGGAGAGGTAAAAGATTACAGTGAATACATTTCTTGGAGAATAATCTATGAGGCAGATATGACCGTTGGTAGTCCTTGGGGCAATAAACTTAATGAGAGGAAGCAAGAAAAAAAGCTAACAGTGTCTGCTATGTGCCAGGAACCATGCTAGATGTTTTAACATACTGTTGTACTTGGCTGCAGATCTACCCAAACCCAGGCCTCGAGAGGGCCAGATCCAGGATGATCCTAGATGTGCACCTAGTACCCTGGAGGGTATGCTCAGGAGTCTCAAGATGAAAGCAGTATTTGAGGAAGATGACAGTGGTAGTCGGGCCAACTAGTCTGGGATCAGGAAGGAAAGGCTAAATTCAAAGAGGGCAAGAAGACCCTGTAATCTGAGAGAAGTGATTCTTACTTAGGATGAAGTTCTTGCTTGTGGAGATAAAAGTAGACATATAGAAGAGCTTTCTTTTTAGGGAGGACAAGCTGGTGGGACTAAAGAATGAGGAAAGTTCAACTTTGCAGATGTTGCCACTACCCAGCTGCATTCAACAACACTGTCCACAGTGAGCACTTTGGCTGTACCACCTTTGAGCTGTTTGCAGTTTTAAAGACTGCAAAAAACCTCATGCTCTGAGCACTGGGGAGAAAGGATTTGCTTATAAAGGTTACTGCTTTCAGAGAACTATTCTGGGGTTTATGTGTCAGGGTGGTGACTTCATTTGCCATAATGACACTGACATCAAGTCCGTCTGTGAGGAAACATCTGATGATGCGAGTTTCATCCTGACTCATACATACAGGCCCTGGAATCTTGTCCATGGCAAATACTGGACCCAACACAAACAGTACCCAGATTTCTACCTGCTCTGCCAAGACCGAGTGGTTGATCTTTGGTTAAGGAGAAGAGGGCATGACTATCAAGGAAGCCATGGGCTTGGGTCCAGGAGTAGCAGGACCATCAATAAGCTCACTGTTGCTGAATGGACAACCCCAATAAATTTAACTTGTGTTTTATCTTAACCTCCAGATCATTCTTCCTATAGTTCAGGAGAGCATCCCAACAAGCTTGTCAGCTCACTATATCCTACAACTTTGTGCTCATTGCAGCTCTTTGGGTTCCATATTTCCATGCCCCTTCAAGTCTAGCTGGATGCAGAATTAAATTTGCGATTATAAAATGAAATTAAAACTAAAAACGAAGGAAGTTTTTGCCTGGACTATTGGAGAAAGGTGGTACCTTGGTAAAGATAAAGAAGCTGGGAAGGTAGGGATGCAAAACGAATTTCATTTGAAGTTGAAAGGGAAGGGGGATATCTAAATACCTTCCACTAGGTCCTGTAGGTACCTGTGTGCAGTTGGCAAAAAATCAGTTTTTACACGTGCAGAAAGCTAAAGATCTAAATTTAAGCCAGGACTTCAGGCTTCAATGTTTAACTAAATAAAATATTACCCCATCTATTGTTTGCCTGCTGTCAGGGAGAGGTGGATTAGCCAGGGGAAAAGGCAGCTCTCAACTTTCTATCCTTAAAAGCCTTCTCAGGAGGTTAGGCAGGGATATTTTGAATTTATGCCCTTAAATAGGTGTTCTCTTTTTCTTACTTGAAATTCAGTTTCTCATTTTCTAGTTTTCCATCTCTTTGGGCTCAAGTATCAAATCTTTTTAGAATCAAACTGGTATAGTTTCTCCAGTGGTTCAATATTTTTGCCTTATCAAAGGACTTCTCTGTGGATAAAACTGGAGTTTGTATTCTTACTAACTCTTGTCACATTAACCTTCTCTGGTATGGAGATGCACAAATCCAGGGGGAAGGCAAGCATACTGTAGAACTGCAAGTCTATCCCACATGACCCACTCTGTGGGCTAGTCAGCAAGGGATTGTTCTCAGTATAGTTGTGTCTAGATTTGCCTAAGTGTGGTGCTTTTCATTTGGGGTGATGGGTGGGAGAGAGGGAATAAAATACGCATAAATATCCAGATTCCACACAAAGCCTCTGTGGGTGGACCCATTCTTGGATTCTAAGTATTGCTTTAATCACAAGTGCTTATAAAATCTGGTCTCCTCCCTCTACATTTTGTGTGGGACTTTTGTTAAGCTCTGTCACTCTATACCCAAGTATCCTTGAAGATCCAGTTACAACAAGCTTGGGAGTAGAGATGTCTCCCGAGCTCCCTTATATTGCAAACTTGGCATGTCCTTGGGAAGAGAAAGGAGAAAGGAGAAAGGATTGGGTGAGCTGCTCAGTGTTAGTTGGGGGATGTTTCTACTTTGCACTTAATTCCATTTCCTGAGCTGCATAGGCATGACTTCTAATTGAAGGGGTTTTAAGTGGACAGAGTGGAGTGGGGATGCAGGATGGAGGACAGAGGTGTGTTAGGATTAAGCTTCCTCTCCAGTTGGCATATAACATTTTATAACTTAAAGGTGTACAACATGATTTGATTTATGTATATATTGCAAAATTATTACAATAAAGTTAGTAACATCTCGATCACCTCACATAGTTGCCATTTTTTCCTTTTCATAGTGAGAACTTTTAAGGTCTACTCTTAGCAAGTTTCAACTACAAAATACAGTATTGTTAACTATAGTCACCATGCTGTACATTAAATCACCAGAACTTATTTCTAACTAGAACTTTGTACCCTTTGACCATCTTCACCTATCTTCTCCTTCCAGCACACCCCACCCTTCACTCTGCCCCAGCAACCACCCATCTACTGTTTCTGAGTTTGAGTTTTCCACAGTCCATATATAAGTGAGACATTTAGTATTTGTCTTTGTCTTTGACTTATCTCACCACAATGCCCTCAAGGTTAGCATAAAGCCCTCAAGGTTGAGCTTAGTATTTATTCTAAAAGTGACATGAAATTATCAGTTCAGTATCATGAATAGTAACCAACACAAATATATGTAATAATTGTCAAATGAATTCTTGGAGAAACAAAGCTTGAATTACATCTAGAATTTTATCAGTTCACTATTCCATGGTTTCCTTCAGGTGCAGGATACAACTTTCAATTTCTGCCTTGGCACTCTTGTCATTACAGGAAAGGAGAAGACACTGACCCCAGAAATCATGCACATTTTCACTTGAGTTTGTCTACCTGTTGTGCAAGGCTTTCACTCCTAAAAGGAAAAGATCATGGAAAAAAGGGTTGTCAATCATTTTTCAGAAGCAGCATGGTGCTGTAGAATTAAAACATGAATTTTGGGAGGCAGACTAAATGGAGAAAAAAATTCTGATTTTGCTAATCCTTATTTCTATCCTAATTTCTGTCTGTTTCATTATCCTAAAAATCCTAGCTTTTATCTGTTCACTAATTATCAAGTCAACATTTTCATTTACAGAATGGGGATAACACCTACCTTTGTGGAGGTTAAATGATAAAATCTACATGAAAGCATTAAGTAGTTGCTAAATAAATGCATGGTAAGTTGAAGTTCAATGTGTACTAATAATGCCCAGCCCTTTAATTTCCATGCTTGGTAAGACATTTAAGCTGAAGATTTTTTTTTCATGTTAATTTCAGCAGGTATCAGAATCATTCAGAATGTAAGATAATGAAAGCACAATTGTCATTAGTTATATGCAATCACAAACTATTTTTACAATCCTTTTTGTATAGAAATTTTCAACATATATAGAAGTAGAGAGAATATAACGAACCCCCTTGTATCCATCATCCAGCTTCTACAATTAATCATCCTCTACCTACCAGTTTCTTAGTACTGTCAACAATTTACATGCTGTCAAGACTCTAGATTTTGAAATTAATCCCAGATGGATCATTTTCTCTTAAATATTTCAATATATCTAAGGTTCTTGCTTAAAAAATATAGTAACACTATTATTGTAACAAAGCATAGCTCAACAAAAGTAGTATGATTCCTCTGTATTATCAAATATCTAATCTATCACCAGTGTGTATTACTTATGGCCCATTAAGTGGATGAGTTAACACTTGCATTTATACACCCCGTGTTTCAATTTGGGACAAAAGGATTCCAAACCCAAGCCACTCCTGAGACACAAATTAAAATCTAGGGATATTAATCAAATTGAAAGATTTCCCAATAGTCACTTGCCTTGACTAAAGAGATCATTGTTCCCAAATTGTGCAAGAACTACAGAGACAATATGTTGGCTGCAGTTAATCTGAAGGCAGGATATTTAATAGTTTTGACAATTTTTTTTGGATGGATCTTTATGAATCCATGGAAAACTAGAGATACATTGTCATAGTAAAGTTGGGCTGCCATACTATCAAGGACTGGGTGGTTTAAACAACAGAAATTTATGCCTCACAGTTCTAGAGGCTGAACGTCCAAGATCAGGTGCTGGCCAGTTCCATTCCTGGTGACATGCTCCTCTGGCTTGCAGACGGTGTCCTCACAGCCTTCCTGCTGTGCCTCAGTGCTCAAGCTGAGAGAACTCTCTCTATACCTCTGCTTATAAGGCCACTAATGCCATCATAAAGGCTCCACTCTCATGACCTAATTAACCCTAATTACCTTCCAAAGGCATCATCTCCAAGTAGTAGCACATTGGTGATTGGGGGTTATGGGGGGGCACATTCAATCCATAACAAGCCTACAAATTTATAAAATGATTAAAAAGTTCGAAAAGCTAGTAAGCTAGCATGCCATATCTTTTTTCCTCTCCTGGAATTAACTCTGGTTCCAAATAACGTATCTTCATTCCTGTAAATTTCTCCACATCCCAATATAATCCCCAGTGCAGGTGGTACACATAGCTTACTATACCTACTTTCTCCCTCCATGTGCTACCTCACTCAGCACCAAAAAAAAAATTAAATAAAGTTCATTTTCAGCTCCTATCACATTAGAGGAAGTTTTTTATGAAATGAATAATTTTCTGCCTCTTACCAGGTTGATTCTCTGTAACTCAAAGGCTGAAGATCCTTTTAGATCTGGTTAAGCTAGCAAATTTGCCGCCCCCACCCCAAAGAGAGCATAGGTAGAGCTGTTTGTAGTCATTCTTGGCTCCTTTCCAGGTTTGCTGGCTGTTTCAACTGCTTAAACCACGTTTTTACTAGTTGTGGGAGTGTAGCTGCAGAAGCTGCAGCAAAGAATTTCTGTATCCTGAACAAAGTCTGTAAAACTAACCCCATCTTCCCCAATTTAACCAAATGATTTTGTTACTGGTCTTGAAAATACTAGACAGGATTCAAAATAATCTGCTCTTCAAAATTTGGCAGGCAAAATCCAAGTACATGGTAATATTCCATCAACAATGCTGTGGAGAAAATTTGGTACATGAAGGGTAATACTGCAGTACCTATGAAAATAAAAAATACATGTATGCCCCTTTGCAGAGCAATTCCACTGAGGCACTGAGACATAGGTACAGAAGGAAAGAAGATGTGAGTAGAAAGATATTCAACCAAACACCAATCAGAATACAAAAGATTAGAAACTCAGTGTCTCTCAACTGGGCAATGCCTAGTTAAATTATCTGCAGGGGTAAGAAAAAATGCCTTTTATGCATTTATATGGAAAAGCCCAAGATGTCTAAAGTACAGTGCAGATGGTACTTTTATATAAAAATGGGGAAAAATAAGAGAATTTATTCTGACATGTACGGAAATGAAACAATTCTGGAAGAATACAAATAAGGTGGTGGGAATTGTATGGATGGAAGACAGTGATGATGTTTAAGTTTTTTTGCATCAGTGGATGGATGATCTATTCAAATCGAAAAAAAAAAACTGGCTAGAAGCCATAACCAACAATGATTAAAAGCCTACTACCTTAAAATACAGTAAGAAAGTTAAGGGTAGCTAAGTGCAAAATGTATGTATAAGGTTGAGTGATGTGTCTGTACCTATCCAATTCCTGGAAATCAAAGTTTTTGGTGCCTCTGGGGTGTTCTGGGATCAGACTTTGCCAAAGAAATACTCTTGTTTACTGGAGTTCTTTTCTAGCACTCATAGAGAGGGAGTAGACAAAGAAGACATCATGATTCTGCAAGCAATTAAAAATTCTTCAGCAGTTTGCCTGCCCGAAATGCACACATCATTTATCTATAAATCTAAAAACTTTCAGGAAGAAATCAGAAATCATGTGGTGGTAGAACGATTTTCTTTAATGTTAAAATGTTATTCTAAGAGAAAATAATGGTTTTAATAAACCTAGTAGGGAAAAATCCTCCTCATTGATTACCCTAAATTTAGTGGATTACTCTGTTTTGAGGAGATTCTGGTGCTTTCTTCCAAAAAGTACGTGTTCATCACCAGCAATAATTATCTTTCATTCTGTAGATAAATGACTTCAATAAAAAATAAAATTTGTAAGCCAATCTGTAATGACCTTGGCTGGCAAAGCCATCTTGATCTTGTCCCTTAGATTTCAGGTGACTTAAAGTGAACACTATTACATGACACTATTACATAACACTACTACATTACGTGTTCCCCACGGGGAAGGCCCATACCACTGGTGATACTCAAGATGGTTCCAGGCAGTCCCTGAAAAAAAGCAGCGAACAACATCGAAAATTGCATAGTGAGTTAATTTTTTATTTTTCTTTCTAGCCTTCAGATTCAAAGCACTTGGATGGCAAGATTACCCAGCTAATGGTAATAACTGACTTTGTTTTCATTTTAACTAATTTTAACAGTTACCATCTTGAGTTTTTTCTTACTGCCAGAGGTCAAAAACACAAAATGTTTGTCGGGATTATCCATGCTCATCAAAGCACGACAAACAGAAGTGCAGGCGCCACTTCATGTGTTCCAGGAACCCCTTGGTCACAAACCACAAAAATCCAAAGGTCTTTTCTCGGGGCTTATTTTTCCTTGACTCAAATCCCAGGGTCTTCTGTAAGAGACACTTGGCACTCCAGGAATAGTGTAGTGTGCCATGTAAACTGGAGTTAAAGCATGGAGAATATAGCCAATGATTCTGTAACATATCAGATAGTAAGTGCACTAGTAAGGGTGAGGATTTAGTAGTATGTGTAACTGTTGAACCACTGTTTTGAATATTTGAAACCAATATGATTGTATACCAATGACTTCAATAAAAAATAAAATTTGTAAGACATACAGAAAAGACAGAAACAGAACTGGAGTCAAGCTGGTTTTAAATGCTGGTTTTCTACCCCACTTATGAGTCTACGAAGTCTACCAAATGAGGCTAGATTGGCTGTCTTGAAATTTGAAGGGGGATAAATGAGAACAAATGTAGAGCAGATGGTACACAGTTTAACAGGTGCTCAGTAAATTATTTCCTCTCCTCCTTCCTTTACTTCTCACCTTCTTGGTCCTCAGTACTTCACTTTTCTCGATTATCTCCCAATGATCTCATTCACTCCATGGCTTTAACTTAAGTAATTTTCTGTCACCAATTCTGACCTTTTTTCAAAGGACCAAACCTTAGGTTCTATATCTGCTTAATAATTTCACCTTGATGGTCTGCTGTGGTCTTAAACTCAACATATGTAAGAGTCCTCCAAATCTGCTTTTCCTTCTCTTGTGTTCCTCATTTCATTGGTGCTATTGCTCCATTGCTCAGGCTCAAAATCTCAATCATCCTAACTCCTTTCCCCTTTCCCATTCTGCTGAATCAGGCATCAATAAAAATGAGGCATTTAACAGCTTATATACCTCCAAATGTTGGTTTTATCAAACTCCCCTTCCCTGCCAGGAGAGAAAAATGAAAATAAGGCAAGTTAGGAGAAATGCTCAGGTTATTTATATGCCTAGATTAAAAATGTGGCTACTATTAACCTAAAAACCATATAAGACTTGAATTAGGGGCTCTTCATTCCAACTGCCATGCTCTTTCAATTTTCCATTTCTACCTCAAGTTCTGCAGTATTTTTTGCTTCTGTCTCTTTTCCTTCACCATTGCCACTCCCAGAATTCAGGCCCATCATATCTTTCACATCTATACTGGTTATATAGGAAGATCAGCTCAGTCAATGAGTTAATAGCTGGTAGTGTATGATCCAGCAGTGCCTAGGAATTTTTTTTCTAACTTGTTATCTTCAGCAAATTTTTAAAATGTGTGAAATGCATAATACACATACTGAAAGTTCGCCCACCCCCAACCCTACAGTCCAATGAATCACGATGTGAACACCCATGCAATCCCACTCAGGTCAAGAAATAAAACACTGCTAGTACCCCAGAAGTCCCCCTGTACCCTAACTCAAAACTAGCCACTCCCTTTTTCTTTAGTTTTTACTCTTAAACTTAAATCCCTAGTCTAGTTTGTTTTTGCCTGTTTTTTTAACTTTGAATTTCCCAAAGTGGCTATACCAATCAATACATTCCTAACAGCAATGCACAGTTTCAAATATTCCAACTCTTGGCATTTTCTGTTTTCCATTTTAGCTATTTTTGTGTGTCTGTGCAGCAGTATCTCATTGTAGTTTTCATTTGCACTTCCCTAGTGATTATAGCAGTTGAACACCTTTACATGCTTATTGGCCATTTATGTACTCTTTTTTATGAAGTGACCTGTTCAAGTCTCTTAGCCATTTTTCTGTTAAGGTGTCTTTCTAAAATTGATTTGTGGGAGTCTACAAATCTAGATAGAAGTAAAGCAGACATATTTCTACTGTAGAAATAAACACATTTGCCAGATGCTGTCAGGATGACACTAACTCCCCTTATTCTGGGCCCAAATTCAATAATGAACCCTCTGGGAGGTAATGTAATCAACTTTATTTATTCTCTTTAAAACAACATACAGTCACTGTGCCAGGGAATTTGGTAGATACTGGGAATATAATGGCAAAAAAAGTGATTAGGAACAATAGCTTTGGAATGAGACCTGTACTGGAATCCTGTGTCTAACGTTTTGCAGTTTGGTGACTTCAGGCAAGTTATTTAATCTATTTTTGGTTCAGTTTTCTTGTTGGAAAAATGCTGCTAAAAAACCCTATTTTTCAAAAGTGTTGTGAGGATTAAATGAGACAATATATGTTAACAGGTTGGGCACACCTGGCTGACAAACAGGAACATTCAGTAAGTGGAGGCTATTATATATTTCCATGTAGCCTTACATATCTAGAGGGAGAAACTGAGCAGATGTCCATTCCTCTCTTAGTCATTATAGTTCTCACTATAAAACTATGAAAAAAAGGCATTTGGATTTAGATAAGGCTTCTGGGAATGTGGTCCTTCTAACTCCCTTTGTGCCTCTACAGCAGTGCTTTAAAAATTATCTGTAATAAAAGATCATGGAAACATTTACAAAATATATATTACTAGAAAATGGAAGAAAAAAAGAAAAGACATGTACAACAATACAAATCCAAAACTTTTATCAGATCCAGACATAAAATTAGTGTTAATTGCTATAAAAAATATGTACTTTATAAATTCTTACTCTCAATTTCTGCAAATGCCTTGTCTTGGACAAGTACCAGAGTTTGCAGTCAGGTGCTGGCCTGTGGACCACACTTTTGGTGGCACTGTTTTAGAGCACAGATGAAAATCGGACCTCTGAATCAAGCTGCTGAGGTCAGAGCCTGTAATGTGGGGACTCAAATGAAAAACTGCTCTGGGTCCTGAGTCAGTAGCTGGTCACCTAGTGGCCTTTTTCTAGCCTTAAGCACATTGTGTTACTCCCTAGCTCAAAAACCATCCACGGTTCCCCTGTCTCTAGGGTAAAATCACAATCCTTTACCATGGCATCCAAAGCCTAGGCTGGTTCCACACAACTGTTTTTATTCTGATTTTCCACTAGACTACACTGGACAACATAGCAGCAACTAGTCACATTTGGCTATTGAACACTTGAAATGTGACTAATTTAGGAACTGGAATTTCATCTTAACTTTAAACTAAGAATCTGATAGTGTAATGTAATTACTGCAAAACTTTAAAGTGGTTGGAATGACTTGGGAATGTGAATCTATTTTTTCAACTATAAATTTTATGTAATCAAGTACTGACATATGCTCTAAGTAGAAAATACATGCCAGGTTTCACACATTTAATGAAAAAAAAAAAAAGTAAAATTTTAAAATACTTAAACTGACCACATATGAAATGATACTATTTTGGGTTAAATAAAATAATTTTAAAAATTAATTTGTTATTTTACTTTTTTAATGTAGCTACTATAAAATTACATTTAGTGGCTTGTATTATATTTATATTAGTGCTGGCCTAGATAATCATGACATAAACCTAGGAATCACTC
Organism: Manis pentadactyla; assembly: GCF_030020395.1. Lineage (NCBI taxonomy): Eukaryota > Metazoa > Chordata > Mammalia > Pholidota > Manidae > Manis > Manis pentadactyla. The sequence goes on along the minus strand of NC_080029.1, from coordinate 99,412,192 downwards.
TTGATTCCTCCCTTTCCCTCACTCAGGGTTCATTAATTAGCAATATAGGTCAGGTCTAATTACAAAATATATCTTCAGTCCATCCAATCTATGTCTACTGCTGCTTGCCATGTTACTCCATTCCTTAAAAACTTTCAATGGCTTCTAGAACACTTACACTTACCAAGGCTGCAGACTTTATCTTCTACCATTCCTTTTTTGCATTCTAGACTTCAGACACATTGGCCTCCTTGCTAAACCTAACAAACTCTTTCTCACCTTAGGACTTTGCCCTGCCCCTAACTTACTCCCATTCAGGTCTCAGTTCAAAGAATACCTTTCTCAGTGAGGACATCTCTGACCAACCTCCAAAATTTTGCCTGCTCTCTCTGCCAGAGAAATGCTTTATTCAAATACCCATTTTTTCTTCATGGAGTATTGTGGAATCTTTCCTCTTCTTTTGTTAAACTTCATGGTCTGTTCCCTCCACTACGAACAGGAGCAGGAGTCATGATAGTCTTGTTGCTGATTAATCTATTCCAGTGTGTAGAACACAGCCAGTTAAAAGATGGGTGTTCTGAAAACAAATGAGTATCTAATTGCCTGCTAGATATAGCTGCTTGGTTGGCTCACAAGCACTTCAAATTCTACACGGTGAAAACAGAATACTCTTCCTTCCCTACCATGTATTCTTCCCCGGCTTCTAATCTCAATGAGGACATTACCATCCTAACTGCTCCCCCCAGGGAATTCTCTTTCATCCCTTCTCAGTCACCCCTTTATCCAGTCAACCAAATCACCAACCTCTCACTAATCACTTTGGTCATATTCTTCACACTATTTGCCACTATCAAAACTCTCTTAAAGATGACTGTTTTCTCCAAACTGTGTTCCATGCCTCTAATTTTTGCATAATAGTCATGCCTAGAATGCAAATCTAATAATACTTCTACTTAAAAATTTTCTGTGGCTTCTTCTTAGCTTTCAAAAGCTACTTTCTGCACATGGCATTCAAGGCCTTCACGATTAGACCTCTTCAGAAACATCTCTAGACACTCCCGAAACAGCATTATCTTCTTCACCCAACAGTCTCTCCAAAGTTTGCTTCCCAACCTTTTTCCTTATTGCTTCCTCTGTCTGGAAGGCCTTTTCCCAATTCCCTTACTAAAGCTAAGTGCTTCTCCAGTCCCATTCCATTGCCCCCTCCCAGGTGAGTAAGGAATTCCTCCTGTATGAGATTTCATAGTAGTCAGCAGTTTACCCTCATTATATTGAAGTTGCTTATTTTCCTGTCTGCATTCTATGGCATATTATCAATGAGAGCAAGGATTCCACAGCAATCATTAGCTGATGCTTATTCAAATGAAGTGCTAAGAAAAACCATACGACATAAAAAAACTGACAAATTTTTATCAAGTGAAGCATCAGAAATATTAAAAAGAAAAGTTATGGTTCCTATGCCATTTACTATGCTTCTATTTTAGGAAGAATGCTTTAATAAGTTATATCAAGACTTTACAAATCTTTACTACATCAGTATCACAAAGGGTAAATGTAGAATGATTACTTATCTGGGGCCACACAAAATCAGCGGGCAATATAGATTTCACTTAGGATTGGAAACTCTCCTGGATCAAACTCTTGGCGCTCAGATATTCCCAACTCCTAGACAGACATAGGATGCTAGAAGTTGTGCTGTTAGCAAGTTGGAAAAGCCACGTGGGAAAGTGAGTCCTAGGCTTATCTGTTAAAAACTTACCAGTGTGTTGGGTTTCTTAGCAAACCAACACAAGAAAATTAAATTCAAATTCATATGACCTTTACTTTGCAAACATCTCCAAATAAACTTCTGCTCCTTTCTTAATAAAATACAACAAAAATCTTGACATGCCAGCTACGGACAACAGATGTCTACCTCTGATGTGACAGTAATCCAAGGGAATTCAGCTACCAGTTATTAGGGTCTACAAACTATGAGACCATTGAAATGTTTTTCAAAAATAAGTCTAAGAATACGTACGTCTTCGTCATGAACCTGACTGCTTAGTTTATGCGAAGTGAAGGGCAGTCGTTGGTTCTTCCCCTTGTACCTTAACAGCAATTCCTGTCCCAGTCCGCCTTGTGGCAGCTAAGGCCACTTTAAGTGAAATCCTAGCCTTCCGACTGCCCTTCCGTCTCCCAGGACTCTACTAGGCAGCTCAGCTAAATCTCGAAGAAGTCCAATTCCCCGTCTCTCAGCGGCCATGTCGGAGAGAGAAGAGTTACCGCACTTTCGGCTTCCCAACTCCTAGCCCCCGCAGAGAGAGGCGGGAAGGCTCGGCTGGCAGCCGGGCGGCTCCGTCGCGCACATGGCCGGCCGCAGCTCCCACAGCCGTGCCGCGCAGGCGCCAGGCGAGCCGGGACTTGCGGTCGCAGAGAGTGGATCATTCCGCCGCTTTCTTTGTGTGGCTGAAGCTCTAGAAATGGCATATTTCCCGTTCCTCCGTTAAAAACAAAAACCCAGACCCGCTCGTCCCCATCCTCCCGCCGGAATGGAGCCGGGGATGGGTGGGAGAGAGCTCTGCTAACGGGGCAGGGGCGGAAAACCTCAGGCGAGAGCTGGCGAGGGCCGGTCCGGGAGGGATGCTGGGAGCTTTGACTCACTCGCACACCATGTGTCCCTCCGCGCGCAACACGGGGGACTTTTCGGTGGGGATTTTGGGCGCCGACCAGACGCGGCATTTTCGGAAAATAGCGCCCGGTGCAGCTGAAGCGCTCTGTGTGTAGCGGGGCCGCGTCAGCCCGGCCGCGTACGAGGCGCCTCGGGTGGCCGCACCACCTCCTGCTGCTCCCCGTCGCCGCTCCCGAAGCTTTTCCAGGTCAGTGCGGGTCTGTGTAGGGCCCTGTTACCACCGGATGTGGAAGTTGATCTCTTCGCTGGTAAAAAATAATTCCACTTCCCCCGGAACCCAGATCATCCCCGCGATTTCCTGTTTATTGCATTAAGGCGCCGGGTTTCCGGGGCTCCTGGCCCCGCTTATTCCGCGGGGGTCGGCGGGGTCGGCCTGGGCACCCGCTCCGCCCGCGCCGCCGCCGCGCTTTGTCCGCTGGGCACCCCGCTTCTGGGAGGGGCGGGCAGACATGGAGGCGGCCGCCGCCCCCTCGTAGGCCCCGGCGCGCCGCGGCCTCTCTGCCGCTCCCCGCCGGGCTGGTCCCGAACGGCGGCCCTGAGGCGGGGATGGGATTGGGCCGGGGCGGCGGGAGCTCTGCGGGCGCCGGGAGGCGGGCGGGAGGTGGAGGGAGGCCGGCCGCCCCGGTAGCCTCCGGCCTCTTTGTCTGGGAGGACTGACGGCCCGGCCGGGCTCTCCGGAGTGGGGAAAGGGCGGCGGGGACGGCCGGCCCCGGGCGCGCTGTGCTGCGGAGCCGGGCGGAGCTCGGGGAGCTGCGGCAGTGGCCGGCTCGGACAGGGTTAACGGGAGAGTCCAGCTCGTTCCGCGCGGAGCCACCGCGGCGACTGCCTCCGTCGGGGGGACTCGAGTTCCTACGGGGACAAAGCCAGCCGCTCTGGATGCTCGGGACTTTGGCTCTTGGGACCTGGCCGGCGGAATCTGCGAGTGCGCGGCTTCGGGAAAGAAGTTACAATTTTGCCAGGTCATTTGGGCCTGGGCACAGTTAATCAGTGTGTACTGAGTGTGTTTCTTTGACGCTGTCCTACCGTGTTGAATCAGCGTGCTAAGCCTCAGGAGTGCATCGTGAAAACTGAAACCAAAGAATGATATAGGCCTGTTTTGTGTGTGTATTCCCACTTCAAGCTTGTTTTCGGTACACATACTCTTGCCTTAAACCCGACTGGACTGTGGCGAGCAGACATCTGTTCAAAGGAGGGGTAGAGATACTTCTAAAGGGGGCTTGGTAATGTGGAAATATTTTACGTGCTGTCTCCAGACACTGGTTTATTGTCTCGATTCAGGCAAGTTACCTCCTGAAGTACAAATTTTATCGGAAAAATGTTTTGATGTAGTCAGTAAGTGATACGTGCAATTTGCCTTCCAAGAGTTAAAGATGCACTGTAATTTATTGTGCACAAGTTAGTGACCCGAAATTCTTTTTGTAGATAGTTTGCTTTAAGTCACGCATAGGACTTCCCAGCTTGGTTTAAATTTCTTATTTCTGACATAACTATCAGCCTTGACACTTCCACCTTTAGGCTCACACTATGAGTTTAAGGAAACTAAAGACGGTTTTGTATTTTTTTCTTAACTTTTCTCTATTTCCCCCCCCCCCCCCAAAATTACATATTAGCTTAAGTGAAATATTAGGCAAGAGTGACTTTTTTTTTTGCGTTTTTGCTTGTCTTTTAAATGGTTTAATAGGCAGCTGTATTTTTGTTTATTTCTGCATTCGATCTGTTGTGGTATCATACCATGTGACCTCTGGAAAATACTGTATGCTCAACGCCTTTATTGTTTTTCATTTTTCCTCTTAAATTGAGAAATGTGTCGTTTTTGTCTTCTCACCATACAAGTCAAGTAAGGATTTTAGGCAAGACACATTCTGAGAACTTGGATGAGATTGATTCCTATACCTTTTTCTTGGGCTCTTTTTTTCAGCTTGGGATTTAGATGCATAAACAGTATCACGACTAAGGATTGCATAAGCTTCCTATGATCCTGGAGACTCTAAGAACATTTTTAAATATTTTAAATGATTTAACATTTAGTGCCACAAGTTATTTTTAATTATGTACACTTTGTGAATTCCGTATTAGATGTGCTTGTGAAAACTTGTGTGTAAATGTAGTTTTCTAAGATAGTAAACTTTCAAAGCACTATAGGAGCTCTGGATTTGAAAGGAGTCCTGCAGTGAAACATTTGGTAAAACAATACGTTTGTAATGCATATACGAACCCTTTAGGTTAACTATCCTAACTTAGAGTTGAAGTTCTCTGTCTGAATCAATCTGGGTTTTCTAGATTGGAGACAATTACATTGTAAATGTGAAAATTTAAGGCCATACTTTGGCTTATTGGTTTTGAAATGAAGCTAAATTAATTTCCAGTTGTTTCTGTGAACTCTGGTCTGATTCTGTCTAGTTTTCTACTGTTCCATCAACAGGAAGCATCTGGTCAGTCGTCATGTAATTGTTACAAATGCCAGGTGTATTTGATGTTTGCCTCACAAAAATAAAGATCAGGTTGGATCTTGGTTAATTTCACTGGATTTTTGTTTGTCTTTTGACCCCTCCTTTTCCCTCTCAGATGTATTTATAAATGGGCCTCATCTCCTGTAGAATGACTACTTTTTTTTGCCTTTGATACTTAGTAAGTTAGAGATAGTAACAGGTAAGGTAATCAAGTCGTAAGGAATTCAGAAGTCATGACATGAAATTTGAAATTATGAATTCATTTAAAAAGTGCAGTGTCCCTTTGCAAATAGCCTGAATGTGGATAAACTCACGTGGACTCCATCTCTTTGCAAACATTAAAAAGCAAACTGAAAGCCTTAAAGTTCAGGACAACTTAGTTTTCTAACGAGTGTCATTTCTTTGGCCCTACAGCTTTCCAGCTAGTAATCATGTTTCTATAGCACTGATGTGTCTATCTTGGGACAGCTGTGATTGGTATTATACTTTTCTGAAGATGTTTGTTTCATCATACTCTCTAGAAGGTCAATCTGTTACTATTAGCATCAGGGCCTGTGTGTTTCCTCACAGTGTTGTCAACAGTGCTTTGCACAGCGAAGATGCTTTGGTGCAATCAGCTGTCAGTTCAGTTGTCTGTGGGCTAATGCACTTTTGTATGGGCTAAGTATTTCCATGACATAAGTGTGGAGGCTGAAGCATGAAGTGATTTCTCCATTAAAAGTAAATTCATATGCAGGGCCATAAATCTATTTAGAAATGGAAATCTAAAACTCTTTGGTTCTCTTCCCTTTAGTGGGAATAATTGTAAAGATTGGCAGTTATGGCCCAAGATGCTAATGCACAGAGAATGTGTAAAAGACTTGATCATTTTAACTGATTATACATTTAATATGAATCTACACTGGTATAATTTTTTAAAATGTAAATGTCATTTTGAAGTTGGTAGAACATACAGAAAGAGCAAGGTGTTAGCTCCACTGCTTTGTACTGGTTGTATTCTACCTGGGGTATTGTCAGCTTTTTAGATAGCACTATCACGATATTGGTGGGACCGTTTACCAATCGGTAACTATCAATTCACAAACTTTGTGTCAGAATCGTCGGGAGGGCAAAAACACAGAGGCCCAAGTTTAAGTAGGGTAGGATCTGAGCCACTATTTCCCCAAGTGATAGACAAGTTTAAAAACCACTGAACATAGGGCATATCCAGACTACCTTAATCATGGGGGAAATGGAAAGGAGGACATGTTGAAAAATGTGATGTTTGTCCCAAAGAAGAGAAGCTCATCTAAGAAGTGATAGCCGTCTTTAAATATTTGGAAATCTGTCACACACAGATCAGGTTTGATCTAACTAGAGGGAACTCCGGTCAATGGGTAGAAATTAAAGGAGGCCTATTTCAACATTCTTTCAAGAAAAATTTGTCTCCAAACAGTAAAATGTGGGTGGTTTGGGTGGTACATGGCTCTTACTGACAGTGTTCAACTTAAGGATTCTAGGGTAGAGGAACTGATGTGCTGAATGAGTATTTGGGCCAGGTGTCCTTCTTAATTTCCCTACAGACTTTGAGATTTTTTGAAATATGTCCAGGTTTGCAGATATGAAAGCAGGAGATCAAGAGCTAGTTGAGTGAAAAGCTGGTTAGCTTAATTGGATCATAGTGTTCACCTTGGATAAAGAGAAGTGAGTATTAAGTGAGAGAGCTATTTGATGAGGTCAGATGAACAGTGTCTGACATAGTTGATAGCTCAGTAAATGTTAGCAATTATTAGTATAGAATCATAGCCCACTAAAACCCTTGGGGTCTAGTAAGTTTTAGAATTAAGAATTTTTTGGACATAGGCAAGGTAATAATGTTATGTAACCTTTCAACAGAGACCAGTATGGTATCCCTTATTTTTCTCATTTTTTAAAATTAAGGTATTGATATACACTCTTACTAATGTTTCACATGAAAAACAATGCCATTCCTACATTCACCCATATTATGAAGTTGCAACCCATACTCCCTTGCAGTCACTGACCATCAGTGTAGTAAGATGCCACAGATTCACTATTTGCTTTCTCTGTGCTACACTGTCTTCTTCGTGACTCCCCACTCCTTGTGTATGTACTAAATATAATACCTCTCAATCCCCTTTGCCCTCCCACACCCCTCCCCTTTGGTAACTGATGGTCCCTTCTTGGAGTCTCTGAGTCTGCTGCTGTTCTGTTCCTTCAGTTTTGCTTTGTTGTTATACTCCACAAATGAGGGAAATCATTTGGCACTTGTCTTTCTCCACCTGGCTTATTTCACTGAGCATAATATCCTCCAGCTCCATCCATATTGTTGCAAATAGTAAGATTTGTTTCTTAGAGCTGAATAGTATTCCATTGTGTATATGTACCACATCTTCTTTATCCATTCATCTACTGATGGACACTTAGGTGGCTTCCATATCTTGGCTATTGTAAATAGTGCTGTGATAAGCATAGGGATGCATATGTCTTTTTGAATCTGAGAGCTTGTATTCTTTGGGTAAATTCCTAGGAGTGGGATTCCCCGGTCAAATGGTATTTCTATTTTTAGTGTTTTGAGGAAGCTTCATATTGCTCTCCACAATGGTTGAACTAGCTTACCATTCCCACCAGCAGTATAGGAGGGTTCCGCTTTCTCTGCATCCTCGCCAGCATTTGTTATTCTTAGTCTTTTCTATGCTGGCCATCCTAAATGATGTGAGGTGATATCTCATTGTGGTTTTAATTTGCATTTACCTGATGATTAGTGATGCGGAACATGTTTTCATGTGTCTTTGGCCATCTGAATTTTTTCCTTGGAAAAGTGTTCATATCCTCTGCCCATTTTTTAATCAGGTAATTTGCTTTTTGGGTGTTGAGGTGTGTGACTTCTTTATATATTCTGAATGTTAACCCCTTGTTGGATATGTTGCTTACAAATACATTCTCCCCTACTGTAGGATGCCTTTTTCTTCTGCTGATGGTGTCCTTTGCTGTACAGAAGCTTTTTAGCTTGCTGTAGTCCCATGAGTTCATTTTTGCTTTTGTTTCCCTTGCTCGAGGAGATGTGTTCAGGAAGAAGTTGCTCTTGTTTATATTCAGGAGATTTTTGCCCATGTTGTCTTCTAAGAGTTTTATGGTTTCATGACTTATATTCAGGTCTTGATCCATTTCGAGTTTACTTTTGTGTATGGGGTTAAAGAATAATCCAGTTTCATTCTCTTGCATGTAGCTGTCCAGTTTTGCCAACACCAGTTGTTGAAGAGACTGTCATTTCCCCATTGTATGTCCATGGCTCCTTTATTGTATATTAATTGACCATATATGGTTGGGTTTATATCTGGGCTCTCTAGTCTGTTCCATTGGTCTGTTGTTCTGTTCTTGTGCCAGTACCAAATTGTCCCAGCTTTATTCTTCCTTCTCAGGATTGCTTTGGCTATTCGGGGTCTTTTGTGGTTCCATATGAATTTTAGAACTATTTGCTCTAGTTTGTTGAAGAATGCTGTTGGTATTTTGATAAGAATTGCATTGAAATTGAATCTGTAGATTGCTCTAGGCAGGATGGCCATTTTAACAATATTAATTCTTCCTATCCATGAACACAGGATGTGTTTCCATTTATTGGTATCTTCTTTAATTTCTCTCAGGAATGTCTTATAGTTTTCAGAGTATAGGTCTTTCTATAGTACCCCTTTTCAAATGTTATTTCTGCAGCAAAACATAAACATTTACACTTCATAGGGTAAACAAAGATTATAAATAGCTTCATTTCAGTCTAGGTAAGGTTTTACTCCCAAAAGTTATTTTTGGTTTCAGAGTTTTTATATTTTGGAATTGCAGTTAAGGAACCTGTAGAATATTTACTCAATTTTGAGACCTATTTTAATGTTAGAACATACACCTTTTCCTGTTATTATATAGATTTATAATCCATGGTAATTTAAAAATTCAAAAGCAAATGAAATGTTCACTCCATTTCCTTTAATTAAAAAATATGCTAAGCCCATAGATACTGTTGATTTATTACATAGCATAGAATCTTTTCCAAACGAGCCTTATGAGTTCCTCTAACTAAGGTAGCTTTGTTTCTGTCTCACTGCATTTGAGGAATAAGACATATGTCCTATGGTGGCTTACTGCAGCAGTGATTCTTTTAAAGGAGGTGAATGGAGGCTGCCATGGTAACTCTCTTTAACATACCCTCCCATTCTGTGACTGTAGAAACTGAGGTGGCTATTTACTCCAGGTCATAATATTAATTATAGAACTGGACATTGGAATCAAGTTACTGCCTCTCCTGATACAATAATTGGATATGCAGTGTCTTTGGACTCCTGTACTCGTTTGTGTCTCTAACACCATGTATTCAAACAAGAAAAAAATTTACAGCATCTTACTCTCTTTCAGCTCTTATAACAAAATACCAGAGACTGGGTAGCTTATAAACAACAGAAACCTATTTCTCATAGTTCTGGAAATGGAAGTCCAAGATCAAGGTGCCAGCATGGTTGGGGCCTGGTAAAGACCCACTTCCAGGTTGCATAATTCTTTGTTGCCTTACACGGCTGAAGGGACAAGGGAGGTCTCTTGGGTCTGCTGTTAGAAGGGTGTTAGTCTTGTTCATGACCCACCCTTATGACCTAATCACCTCCAAAGGCCCCCACCTTCTAATACCATCACTGTGGGCATTTGGTACTTCATATAAAAATTTGGGGTAGAGGGGAGATATACAAGTGTTCAGACCATAGCAACAATATGGGGTATGAGAGAATAACCTAAAAAAATTCCCTTATATCCTACCTGCCTTGCATGACCTCTGATCTGTGTGCATGTGATTACTCTACCTATGTTCCTTTACTCATTCCATTCATTAGGGACCCTCAGTTTTTTCCCCTTAATTAGTTCTTTCCTGTATGCATTAAATATAATGTGAACTTGACATCAGTCATTTTCATATTTTCCTGTGTCCCTGTTGTCAGATCTTTCCACCATCTATTGCCTCTGTTTTTCCTCACAGGTTGTAGAGTATTTGTGGAAGAAGGTGGGTAATTATGAAGATTTCTTGGCCATTATAAATTTGTGCTGAACAATACCAGTGAGCCCTTGTTACTTCTTAGCAATCATTTATTAGTCTCATATTTTTCTTTTGTGTCATACATGTTTTTTCTTCTCTCAAAAGATGCTACTGACTTATACTTAATTGAAAAAGAAAATAGAGTATGAGCTTGCACATTTTATTTTCATTGTCACCATGACTGATTTCTATCTTTCCTACTTAACTTTATAAACTGAATGAAAGCAGAATCTTGCTACCACATTTAATTTTTCTTCTGATTGCTTTGATCATTATCTGCAATGGTTGGGTAAAAATCTAAAAGTGATGGAAATTGCTCTTTTTCTTTGTTATTTTTAGCTAAAGGTCATCATGCTTAAGTCTTAAAGATGCCTGTGATACATGTTTCACCTTTATTTCCTGTATCCTTCAGTCATCACAGTTCTTTAGATGACTGGTTCTCAGTTTGTCCTAGGACTCTGCATTGTCTGTTATTTGCCCTTTCTAACTTTAGAGTCTCTTTCCTCCAGTCCGTCCTACTTATGGCTGCCAGAATAAGTTTCCTAAAACTATTTTGAATCCATTTTACTAAACCTAAGCAGCCAGAGGAGAGAACATGGGCTTTTGACCTTTGTGTTCTCCATTTTGCCAAGCAATGTCAATTGAACTTGTGCTGAATAAACGTTTGAATGGATCACCGTTTGCTCAAAATGTTGAATGACTCCCAGTTGTTTGCAGAATAAAGTCCAAACTCTTACTTTCTGGCTTTCAAACCTTTTCATATTATTTTCTGCTGCTTCAACCTTATTTCTTACTCCTTAACATTATCAAGCTAGTGTTTCCTCTGTAATATACCACGTTCAGGCACAACTCCATGTGTTCTTCCTTTTCCTTTTCCTTGCTTGTCAAAGCCTATTCAGAAATGTTCGCCCTGTGCCAGGCACTGTTCTAATCCCTGGTAGTGTAGTGATGAACAAAACAGAAGACAAAGTCTCTGTTTTCTTGGACCTGACATTCAGGGGTGAGGGGAGGTGAGGCACAGTAAATAAATGTCAGGTGGTAATGAGTGCAATTGAAAAGGAATAAAACTCGATAAGGAGATAGAATGGTGGGAGGTGGTTATTATTTTAGGTGGTCAGGAAAAACTCTCTTTGGGTGTCCTGGAATGAGGGAGTAAACCATGCAGTTATCTAAGTGAAGAGCTTTCTAGGCAAAAGAAACAACATGTCCAAGACCCTAACATGGGAACATGTTTGGTTTATTTGAATAATTACCAGGACTGTTTGGCTAGAGCATATTTGACAAGGGGGAGTGAAAGATGAGATTAGAGAGGTAGTATGGAGCCAGATTATGCTTCAAATGTTGTCTTTTATCGAAGAAGCCTTCCTTGACTACATCCTTTTGTTGGTTAAAGCTTCTCTGAACCCACAAAACAACTATGTAAGTGGCTTGCAAATTATTTTTTATTGTGACCCACAGAAAGAAATGTATTTTACATCATTTACATATTATACCCATCATTGGATGTGTGTGTGTGTGTGTGTGTGTGTGCACATGTGCATGCACGTGTATAACTGCAACGAAGATTTCAGGAAACATGACTGGCCTTTAGTATGTTTGATATATGTGGGTACTTTTTAAATGTTAGCCTTAACTCACTAAATGATTTCACAGTCAACTAATGGGTCACAACCCACAGTTGAAAAACATTTATGGTATATACCCACTTAAAAAAAAAAGGAAAACCAAAAAATTGAACTACAGACTGCTTTTATTATAATCCACATATTCTTTCAGATCATAAAATATCTTCAGTTAAAGATAATGGCTTCAACTTTTGGGTGTGTAGGTTTTCAGTTTTTACTATAGTGCTAAATAGAGAGGACTTGCAAGAAACTGCTAGATAACTATAATACACGTAAGAATAAGGTGAACCCTGCCTGGCTTCCTGAGGCTTATAGGAGAGGAGAGCTTGTAAACAAATGATTTGTAATATGGTAGAATCCACATATTAATTGAAGTAGGTTCAGAGCCTGGTGGGAGAAGAGAGGAATGATTAATTCTTTTTGCTGAGAAGGTCAAGGGGAGCTTGTTGGAGGAGGTAAGTCTGAACTGGGTTTTGGAGAAGAATATGAATGCTTGGTTAGGTAAATTAGGGTAAGGAGAAGACTTCTCAGGCAGAATAACATAAAAGGAATGGTATCATAAGACAGAATAATATGTAGGGGTAATTATAGGTAATTGTATTGTTGGCTTAAAAATCCAAGGGGAAAGTGGTGAGTTGATGAGGCTGCAGTTAGGCATGGGCCAGATCCTTAAAGATCTAAAATGCACTGGAGTCACCACTTTTTCAATTATTAGGCAATTAGGTGAAAATTCTTTGTAGTCAAAATTACTTATAGGAAGTTGCCACATGGGAAGTAGAGATATCATCACTTAATGAAAGTCCAAGATAGCCAGTTTTTCCTCTCATGATAAAACGTAACACTGTTTCCTCAGTGCCCCTTGGAAAGTTGGTCTACATTTGTGGACAATGTTGTACCAAAAAAAGTCAGTCTTAAAATATTGAACTTTTACCTATTACAGTATGAAGTTCACTCTATAAGAAGCATTTGAGAACTGAGAACTGAGAAAACAGGAGATTAACATTTCAGGCTAATTCTGAGACTTATGTTTATGAAGTACTATTTTTCACTTCAAGTTAAATATTACCATATGGTTAGATGCTACTTAAGTGATTGGAATATATGATTGTATCTGTGTTTTAGAAACATATTTTGAAAATTTGACCAAACCACAGTTTAAGACTTTATAACTGTTCAAAATATAGAAATTTAAAACAGGAATATTTGCAATATATATAATAAACCAGAAATATACATAATGCACTCCTACAAAGAAACAGTGACATAGAAAAAGAAGTAAATAATACAAACAGGCAGTTTCAGAAGAGAAAACATAAGTGGCCAACAAACATTTAGTAAGATAATGTAATCTCAGTAGTAGTTTGAGAGATACATATTAAAACTTTTTTTTTTTTACCCATCTTACAGGCAAAAAATGGTAAAGCTTGGCAATATTAAGATTGGGTATATTGTGAAGAAATAATAAATATTAAAAGCTGTTGTTGGGAGTATAAGTTAGTGTAGCCCATTTGGGTGTTTAAATTGGTGTAGGCAGTTTGGTAGTATCTATTAATTTAAAATGCTATTTCCAACAAGTCTGTCCATTTGCTGCACTAGAGGAACACTTGTATACATGTGTAAGGGAGCATGTATAAGTATATTCATTGCAGCATTGTTTATAATAGTAAAAAAACTGAAAAAATGGACAAAACTGGTCATAAGTTGGAAAATGACTGCAAACTGGTATACTCATACTATGGAATAACATGTAACAATTTTTTTAAGTGAATAAATTACCTATACTATTGTGTGATAAGTTGTAGAACAGTATATAAAGTATGATACCAATTATATAAATAAGGAAAGAACTCCAAACATTATTTTTTTGGGGGGACGGTACGTACAGATACATGCAAGCAAATGGAAAGAATATGGTCTGGTAAGATAAATACTGTAGTGATAATAGTGCTTAACTCTTGGGTATTGGGTTTTGGGAGTAGAGATAGGGAAGGATGACCAGAATGAACTTTAGTTGTTTCAGTAATCTTTAGAATTTTTAAGTTAGAATATTATAGTGTATATTTAAAAATTCATTAAGAATCATAATGATCAGTTTGACAATAGATGGAAAATGGTTGGGGAAGGAGGGAGACCAGTTAAAGGGGTACCTCATTAATATAGACATGAGAATGCAGTAGCAAAGAGAATGGTGAGAAAAGGACTAATTAAAAAATGACGTGAGGGCAATTTGGCAATATCTATCAAAATTCCAACTGTATTTACCTTTGTCTCAACAATCCTACCTACTTCAGGGAATTTATCCTTCAGTCATGTGAAGTGAAATGATACTATATCCAGTTATTAAGTGCAGTGTTGTTTATAATAATAGTGTCAATCTGTAATAAACTAAGGCATATTATACTAAGCAATAGCACACTTAAGCAGCTGTACAAAAAAATGAGGAAGCTGTCTATGAACTAATAGGAAAACATCTCCAGGATGTGTTAAGTAAGAAAAGCAAGTACAGAACAGTGTATGTAGTAATGCTGTCTTTTAGTAGTTATAGAAATACTGGAAGGATACCCATGAAACTAGTAAAGGTGCTTACTTGTGGCTGGGAGGAGAGTGGGAATAATTGAAATGCTTCCATGAAGACTTTTCAGTGTATACATTTCTGTTTGAATTTTTGAGCTATATGAAAATTTGCCTGTTGAAAAAGAAATGAAAAGAGAAAGAGATGCAAAATATACCCTATAGGACTTGATGACTAACTGTATAGAGGTGTGGTTTCTAATTTGGGAGGTAAAGAGGATGGTAGCATCATCAAGAGGTACAGGAGGAAGATTAGGCTTTGGCATGTTTGTGGGGAGTTCTGGACATGTGAACTGAATTCTTACTGCTTTTCAGGGTTGTGTTTGTGTAATTTATGTGCTTGAGACATGGAACTTGAACTTATCCAAAACATGAATATAAAAGAGTCATCAGTAAAAATTTTTATCCTTAGATTATAGACATTTTATATTCTAGGATTATAGAGAACAACTTTGTAATAATGTTATAATCTTATAAATAGGGACATGAGTATGCACAGTAGAGTGTAGATAGAAAAATAGAGAATGTATACTGATAAATATATAGCTTATATGGGAAGTAGGAACTTAATTTATTAGTATGGTTCAAATTGAATGACATCTTTTGGTAGCTGAAATTTAAGGAAATTAAAATAATTAAAATAGCCTTGAATAAGGAAAGAAGTAATCTTTAGGGCAGATGAGATCATATTGTAATATTTAAAAGAATATTAAAACTGGTTTAGGGAGGTTTACAGTAGAGCATAAAAGTATTTTTTTTATAGTAATTTGGGAGTAACTGTATATAAGACAAAGAGGTTTAACCTAATAGAGAAAAGGAGTCACAATATGCTGGGTGGGTGCTGCCTAAAACAAGCTCTTGCTATGTAATTTGGGGTTTAAAACTTATTTGAATGAGTTACCTGTAACACTTTTACCTGATTTCTTTTGGCTACAGTAAAAAAAAAAAAAAATGGATAGCACAGATGAAGTATGTACACATCAGGGCTTGCAAGTGAATTTAGTAGTTCTTTTCTGGGTTTATGTTAATAAGAATTTGGGTATGGAATAAAAATAAAAAAAGCTGTTAAATAATTACTGCTTGACATCTTACTACGCTGATGGACAGTGACTGTGAAGGGGTATGTGGGGGGGGACTTGTTGAAGGGGGGAGCCTTCATGTAACCATAATGTCCTTCATGTAATTGTAGATTAATGATACCAAAAAAAATTATTGCTTGAGATTAAAATTTTTAATCCTTTTAGATATGAAGAGAAGATGTTTTACTGGCTATAGTTTTCTTTTTAAAATCACAAGTAATGTTTTTTTTTTTCAGTTTCAACTCTCTTTATTTCTTTTTTTGTTTTTTTTTTTTTGTAGATAATTATTTCTTTATTGAAGGGTAGTTGACACACGGTATTACATTACATTAGTTTCAGGTGTACAACATAGTGATTCAACATTTATATACATGACAATTCTAGGTACCAGCTATCACCATACCAAGCTGTTACAATATCTTGACTATATTCATTACATCCCGGTTACTTATTATTTTACCATTGGAAGTGTGTACTTTTTTTTTTTTCTTTTTGTGAGGGCATCTCTCATATTTATTGATCAAATGGTTGTTAACAACAATAAAATTCTGTATAGGGGAGTCAATGCTCAATGCACAATCATTAATCCACCCCAAGCCTAATTTTCGTCAGTCTCCAATCTTCTGAGGCATAACAAACAAGTTCTTACATGGAGAACAAATTCTTACATAGTGAATAAGTTCTTACATGGTGAACAGTACAAGGGCAGCCATCACAGAAACCTTTGGTTTTGCTCACGCATTATGAACTATAAACAGTCAGTTGAAATATGAATACTCATTTGATTTTTATACTTGATTTATATGTGGATACCACATTTCTTTCTTTATTATTATTATTTTTAATAAAATGCTGAAGTGGTAGGTAGATACAAGATAAGGGTAGAAAACATAGTTTAGTGTTGTAAGAGAGCAAATGTAGATGATCAGGTGTGTGTCTGTAGACTATGTGTTAATCCAAGCTAGACAAGGGCAAGAAAACATCCACATATGCGGAAGATTTCTCTCAGAACGGGGGGGTGAGGTTCTAAGCCTCACCTCTGTTGATCCCCAATTTCTCACCTGATGATCCCCCTGCGACTGTGCCTGTCTTAGGTTGTTCCTCCCTTGAGGAATCTTACCCGTCTCTGGCTAACCAGTCATCTTCCGGGGCCATACAGGGAAATGTGAAGTTGGTAAGTGAGAGGGAAGCCTTATTGTTTGAAAAGGTTAGCTTTTTACTTCTTTGCATATTTATGCCCTGTGGCTTCTTTGCCCAGCATTTGTCTTGAGGTATCTTTACCACTTGGAGGAGTTATGATACTCGGTAAATTTGATATGAGGCACAAATTCTATTTAAGGGTTGTAATTAGGAAGGAAGAAGAAAAGCTATAGAAGTAGCAGGCGGAAGAAAACATGGGAAGATTGATTATTTCTTTGACATATCTTCTTGTAGAGTAACTTCAGCATGTATAGGTTTTAAGTTACTACTTAAATTGCGCACACACATTAACATAATAGGAGTATAGTTACATAACCAAAGCATACCTGTAATTACCAGCCATCTCCAGTGAAACCAAGAAAACCAGTTAGGCACCTGAGGCATTTGTGAAAACTTATCTATGATATGGTGGATATTGTCCAACTGAACTTGAACAGTCTGAGAGAAATCAGACAAATTAAAACAACCCATTCCTGGGGAATGTTCACATCCCTTATGTTCTTTTAACAGTAAATAGTCTGTAGTTGTAAGATTTTGGAGCGCTACAATTTGCACTTCTCCTAATTCTTGGTTGAGTTCCAACAGTATAGATCCAGTCAAATTTGTTGTTTTACTGTACACACAGGCCAGCTTAGATATCTCCTTCTTCATTCCCATGGCAAGTCCAGGAGCTGGTGGGATGAGTGCATCTACAGCTGTAGCAGTGCGTGGATCTTTGTTGGGGTTTTTTGATGATCATCTTCTGGCATGAGTCTTCCAGAGAGTGCTGATGTTGGAAGTTCTCTTTCATATTGTATCTTAGTTCATTTTCGGGGTAGCCCAATTAGGCTTTGATCTTCTGTATAAACGCAAACAGACCCTATGCCTACACTTTTATATGCCCTTTATACCCTTGTGTAGAACTCATTGGAGGTTACCACACAGGAACTGCCCTTTTTTTGTTTTTTTGTTTTTTTGTTTTTTTGTTGTTTTTGGTATCACTATTCTACACTTACATGACGAATATTATGTTTACTAGGCTCTTCCCCTATACCAGGTCTCCCCTATAAACCCCTTTACAGTCACTGTCCATCAGCATAGCAAAATGTCGTAGAATCACTACTTGCCTTCTCTGTGTTGTACAGCCCTCCCTTTTCTCCTACCCCCCCTTGCATGTTAATCTTAATACCCCCCTACTTCTCCCCCCCTTATCCCTCCCTACCCACCCATCCTCCCCAGTCCCTTTCCCTTTGGTACCTGTTAGTCCATTCTTGAGTTCTGTGATTCTGCTGCTGTTTTGTTCCTTCAGTTTTTCCTTTGTTCTTATATTCCACAGATAAGTGAAATCATTTGGTATTTTTCTTTCTCCGCTTGGCTTGTTTCACTGAGCATAATACCCTCCAGCTCCATCCATGTTGCTGCAAATGGTTGGATTTGCCCTTTTCTTATGGCTGAGTAGTATTCCATTGTGTATATGTACCACATCTTCTTTATCCATTCATCTATCGATGGACATTTAGGTTGCTTCCAATTCTTGGCTATTGTAAATAGTGCTGCGATAAACATAGGGGTGCACTGGTCTTTCTCATACTTGATTGCTGCATTCTTAGGGTAAATTCCTAGGAGTGCAATTCCTGGGTCAAATGGTAGGTCTGTTTTGAGCATTTTGATGTACCTCCATACTGCTTTCCACAATGGTTGAACTAATTTACATTCCCACCAGCAGTGTAGGAGGGTTCCCCTTTCTCCACAGCCTCGCCAACATTTGTTGTTGTTTGTCTTTTGGATGGCAGCCATCCTTACTGGTGTGAGGTGATACCTCATTGTAGTTTTAATTTGCATTTCTCTGATAATTAGCGATGTGGAGCATCTTTTCATGTGTCTGTTGGCCAACTGTATTTCTGTTTTGGAGAACTATCTGTTCAGTTCCTCTGCCCATTTTTAAATTGGGTTATTTGTTTTTTGTTTGTTGAGGCGTGTGAGCTCTTTATATATTCTGGACGTCAAGCCTTTATCGGATGTGTCATTTTCAAATATATTCTCCCATACTGTAGGTTTTTCCTTTTTGTTCTATTGATGGTGTCTTTTGCTGTACAGAAGCTTTTCAGCTTAATATAGTCCCACTTATTCATTTTTGCTGTTGTTATCCTTGCCCTGGGAGATATGTTCAAGAAGAGGTCACTCATGTTTATGTCTAAGAGGTTTTTGCCTATGTTTTCTTCTAAGAGTTTAATGGTTTCATGACTTACATTCAGGTCTTTGATCCATTTTGAGTTTACTTTTGTATATGGGGTTAGACAATGGTCCAGTTTCATTCTCCTACATGTAGCTGTCCAGTTTTGCCAGCACCATCTGTTGAAGAGACTGTCATTTCGCCATTGTATGTCCATGGCTCCTTTATCAAATATTAATTGACCATATATGTCTGGGTTAATGTCTGGATTCTCTAGTCTGTTCCATTGGTCTGTGGCTCTGTTCTTGTGCCAGTACCAAATTGTCTTGATTACTATGGCTTTATAGTAGAGCTTGAAGTTGGGGAGTGAGATCCCCCCTACTTTATTCTTCTTTCTCAGGATTGCTTTGGCTATTCGTGGTCTTTGGTGTTTCCATATGAATTTTTGAATTATTTGTTCCAGTTCATTGAAGAATGTTGCTGGAAGTTTCATAGGGATTGCATCAAATCTGTATATTGCTTTGGGCAGGATGGCCATTTTGACGATATTAATTCTTCCTAGCCACGAGCATGGGATGAGTTTCCATCTGTTAGTGTCCCCTTTAATTTCTCTTAAGAGTGACTTGTAGTTTTCAGAGTATAAGTCTTTCACTTCCTTGGTTAGGTTTATTCCTATGTATTTTATTTTTTTTGATGCAATTGTGAATGGAGTTGTTTTCCTGATTTCTCTTTCTGTTGGTTCATTGTTAGTGTATAGGAAAGCCACAGATTTCTGTGTGTTGATTTTGTATCCTGCAACTTTGCTGTATTCTGATATCAGTTCTAGTAGTTTTAGGGTGGAGTCTTTAGGGTTTTTTTATGTACAGTATCATGTCATCTGCAAATAGTGACAGTTTAACTTCTTCTTTACCAATCTGGATTCCTTGTGTTTTTTTGTTTTGTCTGATTGCCGTGGCTAGGACCTCCAGTACTATGTTAAATAACAGTGGAGAGAGTGGGCATCCCTGTCTAGTTCCCGATCTCAGAGGAAATGCTTTCAGCTTCTCGCTGTTCAATATAATGTTGGCTGTGGGTTTATCATAGATGGCCTTTATTATGTTGAGGTACTTGCCCTCTATTCCCATTTTGCTGAGAGTTTTTATCATGAATGGATGTTGAACTTTGTTAAATGATTTTTCAGCATCTATGGAGATGATCATGTGGTTTTTGTCTTTCTTTTTGTTGATGTGGTGGATGATGTTGATGGACTTTCGAATGTTGTGCCATCCTTGCATCTCTGGGATGAATCCCACTTGGTCATGGTGTATGATCCTTTTGATGTATTTTTGAATTCGATTTGCTAATATTTTGTTGAGTATTTTTGCATCTACGTTCATCAGGGATATTGGTCTGTAGTTTTCTTTTTTGGTGGCATCTTTGCCTGGTTTTGGTATTAGGGTGATGTTAGCTTCATAGAATGAGTTTGGGAGTATCCCCTCCTCCTCTATTTTTTGGAAAACTCTAAGGAGAATGGGTATTATGTCTTCCCTGTATGTCTGATAAAATTCCGAGGTAAATCCATCTGGCCCGGGGGTTTTGTTCTTTGGTAGTTTTTTGATTACCGCTTCAATTTCATTGCTGGTAATTGGTCTGTTTAGATTTTCTGTTTCTTTCTGGGTCAATCGTGGAAGTTGTCCATTTCTCCTAGGTTTCCCAGCTTGTTAGCATATAGGTTTTCATAGTATTCTCTAATAATTCTTTGTATTTCTGTGGGGTCCGTCGTGATTTTTCCTTTCTCATTTCTGATACTGTTGATTTGTGTTGACTCTCTTTTCTTCTTAATAAGTCTCGCTAGAGGCTTATCTATTTTGTTTATTTTCTCAAAGAACCCGCTCTTTTTTTCATTGATTTTTGCTATTGTTTTATTCTTCTCAATTTTATTTATTTCTTCTCTGATCTTTATTATGTCCCTCCTTCTGCTGACCTTAGGCCTCATTTGTTCTTCTTTTTCCAATTTCGATAATTGTGACATTAGACCATTCATTTGGGATTGCTCTTCCTTTTTTAAATATGCTTGGATTGCTATATACTTTCCTCTTAAGACTGCTTTTGCTGTGTCCCACAGAAGGTGGGGCTTAGTGTTGTTGTTGTGATTTGTTTCCATATATTGCTGGATCTCCATTTTGATTTGGTCGTTGATCCATTGATTATTTAGGAGCGTGTTGTTAAGCCTCCATGTGTTTGTGAGCCTCTTTGCTTTCTTTGTACAGTTTATTTCTAGTTTTATGCCTTTGTGGTCTCAAAAGTTGGTAGGTAGGATTTCAATCTTTTGGAATTTTCTGAGGCTCTCTTTGTGGCCTAGTATGTGGTCTATTCTGGAGAATGTTCCATGTGCACTTGAGAAGAATGTATATCCTGTTGCTTTTGGATGTAGAGTTCTATAGATGTCTATTAGGTCCATCTGCTCTACTGTGGTGTTCATTGCTTCCGTGTCCTTACTTATTTTCTGCCCAGTGGATCTATCCTTTGGGGTGAGTGGTGTGTTGAAGTCTCCTAGAATGAATGCATTGCAGACTATATCCCCCTTTAGTTCTGTTAGTATTTGTTTCACATATGCTGGTGCTCCTGTGTTGGGTGCATATATATTTAGAATGGTTATATCCTCTTGTTTGACTGAGCCCTTTATCATTATGTAGTGTCCTTCTTTATCTCTTGTTACTTTCTTTGTTTTGAAGTCTATTTTGTCTGATATTAGTACTGTAACCCCTGCTTTCTTCTCGCTGTTGTTTGCTTGAAATATGTTTTTCCATCCCTTGACTTTTAGTCTGTACATGTCTTTGGGTTTGTGGTGAGTTTCTTGTGAGCAGCATATAGATGGGTCTTGCTTTTTTATCCATTCCATTACTCTTTGTCTTTTGATTGGTGCATTCAGCCCATTATCATTTAGGGTGACTATTGAAAGATATGTACTTATTGCCATTGCAGGCTTTAAATTCGTGGTTACCAAAGGTTCAAGGTTAGCCTCTTTAGTATCTTACTGCCTAACTTAGCTCGCTTATTGAGCTGTTATATACACTGTCTGGAGATTCTTTTCTTATCTCCCTTCTTATTCCTCCTCCTCGATTCTTCGTATGTTGGGTGTTTTGTGCTGTGCTCTTTCTAGGAGTGCTCCCATCTAAAGCAGTCCCTGTAAGATGTTCTGTAGAGGTGGTTTGTGGGAAGCAAATTCCCTCAGCTTTTGTTTGTCTGAGAATTGTTTAATCCCACCATCATATTTGAATGATAGTTGTGCTGGGTACAGTATCCTTGGTTCAAGGCCCTTCTGTTTTATTGTATTAAATATATCATGCCATTCTCTTCTGGCCTGTAGGGTTTCTGTTGAGAAGTCTGATGTTAGCCTTATGGGTTTTCCTTTATAGGTGACCTTTTTCTCCCTAGCTGCCTTTAAAACTCTTTGTTTGTCTTTGATCTTTGCCATTTTAATTATTATGTGTCTTGGTGTTGTCCTCCTTGGATCCTTTCTTTTGGGGATTCTGTGTATTTCCGTGGTGTGTTCGATTATTTCCTCCCCCAGTTTGGGGAAGTTTCCAGCAATTATTTCTTCTAAGATACTTTCCATCTCTTTTCCTCTCTCTTCTTCTTCTGCAACCCCTATAATACGGATATTGT
Source organism: Manis pentadactyla (assembly GCF_030020395.1). Classification (NCBI taxonomy): domain Eukaryota; kingdom Metazoa; phylum Chordata; class Mammalia; order Pholidota; family Manidae; genus Manis; species Manis pentadactyla. The sequence goes on along the minus strand of NC_080029.1, from coordinate 99,389,746 downwards.
TCCTTTTGGATTGGTCACACAGTTCTGTTAACATTGTTTCATTCCTGGAGATCCTTTTGTCTCTCTCTATGTCAGCTTCTATGCATTCCTGTTCTCTGGTTTCAATTCCATCAATGGCCTCTTGCATCCTATCCATTCTGCTTATAAACCCTTCCAGAGTTTGTTTCATTTCTGTAATCTCCTTTCTGGCATCTGTGATCTCCCTCCGGACTTCATCCCATTTCTCTTGCATATTTCTCTGCATCTCTGTCAGCATGTTTATGATTCTTATTTTGAATTCTTTGTCAGGAAGACTGGCTAGGTCTGTCTCCTTCTCTGGTGTTGTCTCTGTGATATTTGTCAGCCTGTAGCTTTGCCTTTTCATGGTGATAGGAATAGTTTGCAGAGCTGGGATGAGTGACGGCTGGAAGAACTTCCCTTCTTGTTGGTTTGTGGCCCTCCTCTCCTGGGAGAACAGCGACCTCTAGTGGCTTGTGCTGCGCAGCTGCGCGCAGACAGGGTTTCTGCTTCCTGCCGGGCTGCTATGGAGTTTATCTCCGCTGTTGCTGTGGGCGTGGCCTGGTTCGGGCCTCTGCTCCAAAATGGTGGAGTCGCGTTGGAGCAGGAGCTGCTGGGAGGCTATTTATTTCTGTAAGTGGCCTCCCTGCTCCCTGAAGCCCAGGGGTTAGGGTGTCCAGAGATCCCCGGATTCCCTACCTCTGGATTAAGTGTCCCACCCTGCCCCTTTAAGACTTCCAAAAAGCACCTGCCAAAACAAAACGACCACCAAAAAAAAAAAAAAAGTGTCCGCTCGTTTTTCTTTATTCTCCGGTGCCAGCCTCAGGCATGTGCTCACCGGTCTTGGTGCCCTGTTTCCCTAGTATTGGGGGCCCTATCCTTTTAAGACTTCCAAAAAGCGCTCGCCAGAACAAGAGAAAAAAAAAATGGTCGTGCACTTTTCTTATGTCCTCCGGCACCCGGCCTACGGTACCCGCTCACTGTTCTTGCTGCCCTGTTTCCCTAGCATCCAGGGCCCCCTGGGCACGTACTGTTTCTGCACTCTGGTCCGGATGGCTGGGGCTGGGTGTTCCGCAGTCCTGTGCTCCATCTCTCCCGCTCTGCCTATTCTCCCGCCGGGAGCTGGGGGTATGGGCGCTCGGCTCCCACCGGGCCGGGGTTTATATCTTACCCCCTTCGCGAGGCACTGGGTTCTCTCAGGTGCGGATGTGGTCTGGATATTGTCCTGTGTCCTCTGGTCTTTATTCTAGGAAGGGTTTTCGTTGTTATATTTTCATAGATATATGTGGTTTTGGGAGGAGATTTCCGCTGCTCTACTCATGCCGCCATCTTCCGCCCCTCCACAAGTAATGTTATATATAGAATTCCATAACAATTGGAGGTTGTCTTGGCTAAGTAAGAGTGAAACTGTTCTATCACTTCCAACATATGCTTTCCCCTTTACCCACTCACTGCCTTTCTCAGTGCTGCAGTCAGCTGAATCTTTGGGAAACACAATTTGAGAAACACTGGGTTGGGCTGGGTTACAGTTTGGGTTTGGATGGACTCCAACCTCTTGTATATCTTTGATCAGTCCAGTTGAGTGACAGGATGGTAATAGCACAGTATATAGAAGTTAACTTTAATTCAAGAAGCATTTAATTAGTGGTTCTCAATTGGGTGATTTTGCCCTCAGGATGCTTGCCAGTATCTAGAGACATTTTTTGATGTCATAAAATAGGACCGAGGGTGGTGCTACTGATATCTGAAGACCAAGGATGTATACAGCAGAAAAAGATTTTCACAGGCAACCTATGTTAGAAGATATATGATAAAATAAGTGTGCTTACTGTATTTATGGAAATAAATGACAAACTTGAATACAGGAAACAGGGAAATAGAAGAAGTGGCATTGTAGATTAAAAAAGCAAAAACAGTTTCTGGATATAAAAAATACAATAACTGAATTAAAAACTTAACAGTGCAGTTTGCAGCAGATGGGACACATCCAAAAAGTTACTGAACTAGAGCATAGATCAGACAGAATTATCCAGGTTGTAGCTTAGAGGCAAAAAGATGGAAAATGAAGAAGACAGAGTAAGAGATATGGAGGGCAGAATAAGAAGGCTTAATTGGAGTTTCAAGAGAGTAGAGAGAAAATGGGGCATTTCAAGAAATGATGGTTGATGTTTTTCAGAACCAATGAAAAATACCAAACCAGGATTCAAAAATCCCAATGAATCTTAATTACGATTAAAATAAATCTACACCCAGACACATCATAATGAAATTTCAGGAAGCCAATGGCATAGAGAAAATTTCAAAAATAACTAGAGAAAAGATCACCATCTGAGGAACAAGAATTAGTCTAACAGATGACTTCTCAACAGCAGCAATGGAAGTCAGAAGATAGTGAAATTATGTCTACAACATGAAATTAAAAATCCTGCTAATCTACAGTTTTACACCCAGTGAAAATAAGGAATTAATGGTGAAATAAAGATATTTCAGACAAAAACAGATTACCAACATCTCTCCCATTAAAGATAAGTTAAGCCAAGACTGTTCAATAGAAGTTTCTGTGGTGATGCAAAATACTCTTTATTTGTGCTGTGTAGTATTGTAGTCATAAGCCACAAGGGCTATTGAGCCCTTGAAATGTGGCTAGTGTGATAAAAAAACTGAATTTTTAATTAATTCTGTCACCACTGCCATCTTACATTATGATTGAGAATTTTGGGGGCTCCTTTATCCCCCTCACCCTGCCTACCCACCTCAACCCCTCCCCCACGGTAGCCATCAGTCATTTCTCAGTGTCTTTGAGTCTACTGCTGTTTTGTTCATTCTGTTTTGTTTTGTTTTTATATTCTACAAATAAGTGAAATCATATGATATTTCTCTGGCTTATTTCACTGAGTATAATACCCTCTAGGCCCATCCATGTTGTTGCAAATAGCAGGATTTCTTTTTTTTTGTGTGGCTGAATAATATTCCGTTGTGTATATATACCACATCTTTATCCATTCATCTATTGATAGATACCTAGGTTGCTTCCATATTTTGGCTATTGTAAATAATGCAGCAATAAACATAGAGGTGCATATATCTTTTTAAATCAGGGATTTTGTTTTCTTTGGCTAGATTCCTAGAAGTGGAAATACTGAGTCTAATGGTATTTCTATTTTTAGTATTTTGAGGAACCGCCATACTGCTTTCCAGAGTGGCTGCACCAATTTACATTCCTTCCAACAGTGTAGGAGGGTTCCGTTTTGTCCACATCCTTGCCAACACTTGTTATTTCTTGTCTTTTGGATAGTGGCCATTCTAACTGATGTGAGGTAATATCTCATTATGTTTTGATTTGCATTTCCCTGATGATTAGTGATGTGAAGCATCTTTTCATATGCCTGTTGGCCATTTGTATTTCTTCTTTGGAGAAATGTCCATTCAGGTCCTATGCCCATTTTTTAATCAAGTTATTTGGTTTTTTGGTGTTGAAGCTTATGAATTCTTTATATACAAAATGACTTTTTTAAGACTTAATTTTTTAGGTTCATGACAAAGAGGTTCATTGAGGAGAAAGTGCAGAGATTTCCCATACACCATCTGCCGTGACACATGTACAACTTCCCCCATTATAACTATGCCCACCACAGTGGCACATATGTTATAATTGATGAACCTACATTGACAAATCATAATCTCCCTAGTCCATAGTTTGTGATTCATTTTTTGGTGTTGTACATTGTATGGGTTTGGACAAATGTGTAATGACATTATTATGGTATACTCAGAGTATTTTCACTACCCCCTAAAAAATTATTTTAAAAAATTTACCTTTAAGGTTTTTTAATAGTCACATTAAAAAAACAGGTGAAATTAATTTTAATCCTTTATTTTATTTAGTCTCAAATATCCAAAATATTACCATTTTAATATATAATCAATAGAAGTTATTAATGACGTATTTTACATTCTTTTTTTGGTAGTATGTCTTCAAAAACTGGTATGTTACACTTATTGCACACCTCAGTTTGGACTAGCCACATTTAATGGTCAGTAACCTCATATGACTAGTGGCTGCCATATTGGATAGCCCAGTTCTAGAACATACTCATTTGAATCTTTGAACTCAGTTTGGAACTGCTTTGACTAACTAGTATTGAGGGTGGCCCTGAGCTGATCGTGCTTCACAGTCCTGTTGCTCGTTATTAGAAAAGTTCTGGCTTCCTGTCCAGACTTTTCTGTACTAACTTGGCTGGTCCAAGAGTGATTCTGAGTATTCTAGACAAAGACATCCAGATTTCCTGATTATGTTCATAATTTTCCCTTTTGTTTCAGAAAACAGAACTAACCTCAAGTTTTTTGGGTCAAATCTGTCATTTTGAGTTGCTGCCAATAAAAAGAATGTTCAGTCGAGTTCCAACCTCAGTCAGTTATAAGTAATTTAGTTACAACAAGGGTGACAGAAATTTAGTGAGCATTCTGTTGATTATGGTATTTCCTAGAATTTGTGAAGCTTTAAGCTTAATTTACATTTAAAAAATGAAATGTTATGATTTTATCGGTTATCCCAACTATTTCTGGAGTTTTTACTTGTGGTACATGTTTATTTATCTTGTGAATGAGTATTTTGTTGAGCATTTAGCAGGTTACCATAGTCCAGGTACGGTGAGAAGCTGTAGCTCAGTAAACAGACAAATATAATGTGGCATAATAAATAAATGCCATGATAAAGATAAGCTTAGGTTGCTGGAAGAACATATAGAAGGGACACTTGAGTTAATTTTGGGGGCTCAGGGAAGGGTTCACTGAGTAGATAAGCTGAATTCTGAGGGACAACTAGGAATTAATATGGTAAAGGTGGACGTGGAGAGAAGAACATTCTTTCTGGCAGAGGGAATGTTTTGTATAGGTGCCCAAAGATGAGAGAAAGAACCAGCATATTATCTGGAGTGTGGAGGTCAGTGTGAGAGGTGATGACACACGCACACACACACACATACACTATGCTAGATCCTACTGTGCTCTACCCACTAAATATACATATGCATGTGTGTATGTGTTAGGAATTGGCATCATTTAATAGTTGGTGAGTTGGTAGGTCAAATGAGGGCCCATGTTTTGGAGGGGATATGTAGGCAGTGGAGGAGAAGGAATTCCCTGAGAAGGAATGTTCCCTCTGTGGAACCCAATGTGCACTTTGGTCAGGCTTTCACTGGTAATGTGGGTGAAAAAATGACATGAGAGAATCTAAGGGCATTTTCCCCGATTCTTAGTTGGAGGCAAAGAATGCCCCTCTAGTAGAGGCTTTAAAGATATTAAAGAGGTATGTCTTATTCTTCCTAAGTGTGCTTCCTAAGAATTTCCTCAGGTTGCGGTTCCTGAAACAGTTATTTTGCCGCAAGTTTTTCATCAGCTTTGTGAGTATGATTTCCCTAGATCCTTGGTATTGACTTTAGGAAGACCTAGATTTGAGATCAAGGTTCTGGCTTTGGGGAATGGGAACCTTGGTGAGAAGCAGTTATTCCTTTTTTTTTTTAATGCAAAGTGGTTTTTTTGGTATCATTAATATGTAATTACATGAGCAACATTATGGTTACCAGACCCCCCATTATCAAGTCCCCACCACATACCCCATTACAGTCACTGTCCATGAGCATAGTAAGATACTATAGAATCACTACTTCTCTCTGTTGTACAGCCTTCCCTGTGACCCCTGCTATATTATGTGTGCTAATTGTAATGCCCCTTTTCCCCCCTTATCCCTCTCTTCCCACGCATAGTCCCCAGTCCCTTCCCCTTTGGTAGCAGTTAGTCCATTCTTGGGTTCTGTGAGTCTGCTGCTGTTTTGCTCCTTCACTTTTTTCTTTGTTCTTATAGTCCACATATGGGTGAAATCATTTGATACTTGTCTTTTTCCACCTGGCTTATTTCACTGAGCATAATATCCTTTAGCTCCATCCATGTTGCAAATGGTAGGATTTGTTTTCTTCTTATGGCTCAATAGTATTCCATTGTGTATATGTGCATCTTCTTTATCCATTCATCTACTGATGGACACTTAGATTGCTTCCATTTCTTGGCTATTGTATATAGTGCTGTGATAAACATAGGGGTGCATATGTCTTTTTCAAACTGGGCTCCTGCATTCTTAGGGTAAATTCCGAGGAGTGGAATTTCTGGGTCAAATGGTATTTCTAATTTGAGTTTTTTGAGGAACCTCCATACTGCTTTCCACAATGGTTGAACTAATTTACATTCCACCAGCAGTGTAGGAGGGTTCTCCTTTCTCCACATCCTCACCAACATTTGTCGTTGTTTGTCTTTTGGATGTTGGCCATCCTAACTGGTGTGAGGTGATATCTCATTGTGGTTTCAATTTGCATTTCTCTGATGATTAGCTATGTGGAGCATCTTTTTATGTGCCTGTTGGCCATTTGAATGTCTTCTTTGGAGAAGTGTCTGTTTAGATCCTCTGCCATTTTTTAATCAAGTTATTTACTTTTTGTTTGTTGAGATGCGTGAGCTCTTTATGTATTTTGGATGTTAACCCCTTATTGGATATGTCATTTATGAATATATTCTCCCATACTGTAGGATGCCTTTTTGTTCTACTGATGGTGTCCTTTGCTGTATAGAAGCTTTTCAGCTTGATATAGTCCCACTTGTTCATCTTTGCTTTTGTTTCCCTTGCCCGAGGGGATATGTTCATGAAGAATTTGCTCATGTTTATGTCCAAGAGAGTTTTGCCTAAGTTTTTTTCTAAGAGTTTTATGGTTTGATGACTTACATTCAGATCTTTGATGCATTTCTAGTTTACTTTTGGGTATGGAGTTAGGCAGTAATCCAGTTTCATTCTCTTACATGTAGCTGTCCAGTTTTGCCAACACCAGCTGTTGAAGAGGCTGTCATTTCCCCATTGTATATCCATGGCTCCTTTATTGTATATTAATTGACCATATATGCTTGGGTTAACATCTGGACAATCTATTCTGTTCCACTGGTCTATGGGTGTGTTCTTGGGTCCCTTATGTTGGGAGATCTGTGGGCTTCCATGGTCTGAGAGACTATTTCCTCCCCCAGCTTGGGGAAGTTTTCAGCAATTATTTCTTCAAAGACACTTTCTATTCCTATTTCTCTCTCTTCTTCTTCTGGTACCCCTATAATGCAAATGTTGTTCCATTTGGATTGGTCACACAGTTCTCTTAATTCTTTCATTCCTTGAGATCCTTTTATCTCTCTGCCTCAGCTTCTCTGTATTCCTGTTCTCTGATTTCTATTCCATTAATTGTCTCTTGCACCTCATCCAGTCTGCTCTTAAGTCCTTCCAGAGATTGTTCCATTTCCATAATCTCCCTCTGGACTTCATCCCTTAGCTCTTGCATATTTCTCTGCAGGTCCATCAGCATGATTATGACCGTTATTTTGTATTCTTTTTCAGGAATATTGATTATATGTATCTCCCCAGGCCCTCTCTCTGGGGTTGTCTGAGTGATTCTTGACTGGACCAGATTCTTCATGGCAATAGAGTGGTGTAGGCAGGTGGCGTGTGTGTCAGCTGGGAAAACAAAGTCCCTTCCTGCTTGCTGGTCACCTTGCCCTTCTTTGCTGCCTGTGTTGGGTACCCGCACACAGGGAGCAGACTCTGGGGCAATCTCCCGAGCTGTCATGGGCAGGGCAGCCCTCGGGAGAGCCCAGAGCCCTGTGGAGAGTGTAAGGCTCACCGGGTGTGTTCTCCTGTGATAGCAGTGCCCCTTTGTGCCTTGCTCTGGCTTCCTCTGTCTGTGCCAGGCAGCTACACACCTGCGGCAGCCTCTGGGTCTGTCCTGGTTAGCTGTGCACTGGGAGGAGACTCTGTGTGGTTGCTCTGGGCGGGGCCTCTCTCTGGCTGCTCAGCCACTGTGGCGGGTCAGCCGGTCTGCTTGCAGCGCCGGTCGGTGGGGGGAACGAATGGCAGGCTGCTTATCACCATGAGGGGCTTCAGGGCTGGGTTACCCCCAGAGGCTGGGGCACCTAAAGTTCCTTAGGATCCCCAGCCTGCTGGGCTGAGTGTGCCAGGATGATTCCATCTAGCTGTTAAGCCCTTGTCCCTTTAAAACTTTCAAAAAGCACCCACTTTTCTTTTGTCTCAGGGGAGCTGGCTGTGGGGACCCGCTCACAGTCTCCATATTGGATTTTACTTTTCTGTTTCTGTAATATCCAGTACACTATGCAATGTGTCTCTGTGCTCCCAGTGCAGATTTCTAGAGCTGGTTACTTAGCAGTCCTGTGCTTCCACTCCTTCCCCACTCTGATTCTTTTCCTCCCACCAGTGAGCTGGGGTTGGGGGAGTGCTCGGGTTCCGCTGGGTCACAGCTTTCTATCTTATGCTTTTTGTGAGATGCTGAGTTCTTGCAGATGTAGATGCAGCCTGGCTGTTGTACTGTATCTTCAGGTGTAGTTGTATTTGTTGTATTTTCAAAACTATATATGGTTTTGGGAGGAGATTTCCGCTGCCCTACTCATGCCGCCATCTTGAGCCTCCCCCTATGGGTCTGTTCTTTTGCCAAATTGTCTTGATTACTGTGGCTTTGTAGTATAGCTTGAAGTCAGGGAGCACAATCCCCTGAGCTTTATTCTTCCTTCTCAGGATTGCTTTGGCTATTTGGGGTCTTTTGTGGTTCCATATGAATTTTAGAACTATTTGCTCTAGTTCATTGAAGAATGCTCTAGGTATTTTGATAGGGATTGCATTGAATCTGTAGATTTCTTTAGGTAGGATGGCCATTTTGACAATATTAATTCTTCCTACCCTAGAGTATGGGATTAATTTACATTTATTAGTGTCCTCTTTAATTTCTCTTAAGAGTGTCTTGTAGTTTTCAGGGTATAGGTCTTTCACTTCCTTGGTTAAGTTTATTCCTAGGTATTTTATTCTTTTTGATGCAGTTGTGAATGGAATTGTTTTCCTGATTTCTTTCTCTGCTAGTTTGTCATTAGTGTACAGGAATGCAACAGATTTCTGTGTATTAATTTTGTGTCCTGCAACTTTGCTGAATTCAGATATTAGTTCTAGTAGTTTTGGAGTGGATTCTTTAGGGTTTGTTGTGTACGATATCATGTCATCTGCAAACAGTGACAGTTAGGCTTCTTACTTACCAATCTGGATGCCTTTTATTTCTTTGTGTTGTCTGATTGCTGTGGCTAGGACCTCCAGTACTATTTTGAATAAAAGCGGGCAGAATGAGCATCCTTGTCTTGTTTCCCAATTTTAGGGGAAAAGCTTTCAGCTTCTCGCTGTTAAGTATGATGTTGGCTGTGGGTTTGTCATATATGGCCTTTATTATGTTGAGGTATTTTCCCTCTATACCCATTTTGTTGAGAGTTTTTTATCATGAATGGATGTTGAATTTTGTCAAATGCTTTTCCAGCATCTACGGAGATGATCATGTGGTTTTTGTCCCTCTTTTTGTTGATGTGGTGGATGATGTTGATGGATTTTCGAATGTTGTATCATCCTTGCATTCCTGAGATGACTCCCACTTGATCATGGTGTATGATCCTCTTGATGTATTTTTGAATTCGGTTTGCTAATATTTTGTTGAGTATTTTTGCATCTATGTTCATTAGGGATATTGTTCTGTAATTTTCTTTCTTTGTGGTGTCTTTGCCTGGTTTTGGTATTAGAGTGATGCTGGCTTCATAGAATGAATTCGTAAGTATTCCCTCCTCTTCTATTTTTTGGAAAACTTTAAGAAGAATGGGTATTATGTCTTGTCTAAATGTCTGATAAAATTCAGCGGTGAATCCATCTGGCCAGGGGATTTTGTCCTTGGGTAGTTTTTTGATTACTGAGAAGTAGTTATTCTTGCACACTGTTGTGGGAGTGTAAATTGGTATAATCTTTTGGTAGATAATTTGGCAGTGTCTATCACAATTAAAATGTGATTTTAAAAAATCTTGCAATTATACTTAAAATAATTCCCTTAAAATGGGCAGAGGATTTGAACAGACACTTCTCCAAAGAAGACATTCAGATGGCCAACAGGCACATAAAAAGATGCTCCACATAGCTAATCATCAGAGAAATGCAAATTGAAACCACAATGAGATATCACCTCACACCAGTTAGGATGGCCAACATCCAAAAGACAAACAACGACAAATGTTGGTGAGGATGTGGAGAAAGGAGAACCCTCCTACACTGCTGGTGGAATGTAAATTAGTTCAACCATTGTGGAAAGCAGTATGGAGGTTCCTCAAAAAACTCAAATTAGAAATACCATTTGACCCAGAAATTCCACTCCTCGGAATTTACCCTAAGAATGCAGGAGCCCAGTTTGAAAAAGACATATGCACCCCTATGTTTATCACAGCACTATATACAATAGCCAAGAAATGGAAGCAATCTAAGTGTCCATCAGTAGATGAATGGATAAAGAAGATGCACATATACACAATGGAATACTATTGAGCCATAAGAAGAAAACAAATCCTACCATTTGCAACATGGATGGAGCTAAAGGATATTATGCTCAGTGAAATAAGCCAGGTGGAAAAAGACAAGTATCAAATGATTTCACCCATATGTGGACTATAAGAACAAAGAAAAAAGTGAAGGAGCAAAACAGCAGCAGACTCACAGAACCCAAGAATGGACTAACTGCTACCAAAGGGGAAGGGACTGGGGACTATGCGTGGGAAGAGAGGGATAAGGGGGGAAAAGGGGCATTACAATTAGCACACATAATATAGCAGGGGTCACAGGGAAGGCTGTACAACAGAGAGAAGTAGTGATTCTATAGTATCTTACTATGCTCATGGACAGTGACTGTAATGGGGTATGTGGTGGGGACTTGATAATGGGGGGTCTGGTAACCATAATGTTGCTCATGTAATTGTAGATTAATGATACCAAAATAAAATAATAATAATAATAATAATAAGAATAATTCCCTTAAAAGGACTAACCTGTATGTATGTGTGTCCTGCAGTATTATTTGTAAAAAACTGAGAAATCAGAAAATGATTGAATAATTATGTACTCATACTTCATATATTTGTTTCCTATTTCTAGAGTGTAATAGTTTCATTTCTCTGTATCAACTTACCACAAATTTTGTCCTTAAACAACACAAAATTTAATACTTTACAGTTCTGGAGGTCAGAAGACCTAAAATTAAGATTTTAGCGGGGTGGTTCCTTCTGGAGGTTCCAGGGGAGAATGCATTTTCTTTCCTTTTCTAGTTTTTAAAGACTGCCTGCATTTCTTGGCTGGTGCACCCCTCCCTGCATCCTCAAGGCAATCAGCCATAGCCTATTCAAATCTTTTTCTCTCTCTCCCTGATCTCTGCTTCTTTCTCTCTGATTCTGACCCTTCTACCTCCAAGGACCCTTGTGACTGATTATGTTAGGCCCGCCTGGATAATCCAGGATCATCTTCCTATCTCAAGATCTTTAATCACATCTGCAAGTCTTTTGCCACATAGGTAAGCCAACATATTCACTGATTCTGAGAATTAGAATCTAGACATTTTGGGGAGTCCATTATTCAGCCTACTGCACTATATAACACTGTGTGGCCAGTAAAAAGAATGCTTAAATCTGTGTACTTACATAGAAAGATGTCACTTATAAGACAAGGGTATCCTTGTTAAGTGAAAAAAAGCAGATTACAAAAAAATATAGTATGATCTTTTTTGTGTGTATTTTTATTTGTTTAAAAAGAAATAAGCCTTGTGCATATGTATGTTTTTAACACATATAAAATACCTGGAAGGACACACATGAAACATTTAAGTGGTTACTTCTGAGGAATAAGACCACAGGGCAGTGTGGGGATGACTTTAAATTTAAAGTGTGTATTTCTTATATACCATGAACATGTATTTGTTTATCGTAATTTTATTTTTATGAAAATATATATGTACATAGTTGAGAAAGTAAAAAATAACAAGGTTTATGGAAAAAAACAAAATAAAACACCCACAGTCCCTTCCTATCAATTCCCACCCAGAACCCTCCTTTCCAGAGGCATCTCTTTTGTTTTTTGCTAGTTTTCTATACTTATCTCCATATTTCTAAATAACAAGCTAATATATTTTTTCACTTTTCTATATTAGATATGTTTTACTTCCTACTTATGAAGATGAAGCTTTGACTCTTTTAAGCCAACCCACACCTACGCTTATTTTTCCTTGCCCATCATCTTCTTAATAGAATTTTACTAAAAATCTTGCTTGGATTATTATTCAGTAGTTATTACAATCCTGAAACTTCTATTCTTCACTAACCCATTCTGTATGTATATGGACTACATTCCCTTTTTTGTTTAGTTTTCTCTTTGAAAAATAAATTGTCTAGCTTTTTCTTCTGCTTAGTATTCTTGTATTCATCATTAACTCATCTCAAACTCTCCATTGGAAGTTTTGCTCTTTTTTTAGGAGACTTTTCAACCTGTCTTTGACTTGGAGACCTTCCTGGAATATTTTGTCCTCTCTCTTCAAATCTGGGTTTACTTCCCAGGTGTGTGGCACAGCTGTTATGGGGTCTCTCTTTACCGTCATCGGGGGCATCCTCTTCCACTCTATGCTGGGTCCCTTATTTCCTGAAGCCCTTGATTCTTCTGGTTTACTTCTGGTTTTGGTGGAATATATCTTTTTGAAATTAGGGTATATGGGAGATAATTTTTTAAAAGATATTTTATATTTGGAAATGTTATTTTCTTTAAAGTTAAAAAGAAAAGTAAACAAAACCAAACAAAAAACTCACTAGATAAAATGGGAATGGGAGAAATTCCAAATATACTAGAGTTCATATGATGATTTTTTTCCTTCAAAGGAATTACACAGAGAGAGACTAAGTTTAAATCCTTAAAGGGCATACTGTTTTTTTTTATTAAGTTATTATTGATATACATTCTTATGAAGGTTTCACATGAAAAACAATGTGGTTACTACATTCACCCATATTGAGTCCCCTCCCACATCCCATTGCAATCACTGTCCATTAGTGTAGTAAGATGCCACAGAGTCACTGTTTGAAGGGCATACGCTTTTATATCCCAACAGATTCCCAATGTTCTTTCGTTCAGAACACAAGAAGAGTTAAGAATATAGGTCTTACCTTTAGACCAAAACTAAAGTTCTTTTTATTATCCTTCGCCTCCTTTGCAAAATGGAGACAATAACTCTTAATAAGGCTGTTCAGATTAAATGAGACAATGTAGCAAAATGCCAGGCATTGCTTTTCCTTATTATCTTAGTTGTTTTCTTATGAGAATGGAAGCAACTAAATTCTGATACCCAAGAATATTTTCAAACATATAGTTATACACATGGTTATAATATGGCTTAATTTTACATGGAGTCACATTTGCATCCTTCTATACTATTTAAAAAAATACTCTTTCAATAGCTATTTCTTAACCTTATAGGCTTATTAAGTTTATCTTTAATTTTGGTGAAAAGTTTTAAATAAAAGTTCATTTTTAATTTCATGAGTAATATGTGCTCATTATAGAAAACTTGTGTAAAGAATAATAGAAGAAGGGAAATCTGTAATTTTCATTATCATGGTATATTGTTAGCAGGTACTTTTTTATGCATTTTTTACACAGTTAAGATCATATTCAGTTTAAAGTCCTGGTTCTTACACCGTTATATACTTGTTGTAAATAACATTTTTAAATGATTATAGTATTATATGTAAAAGATATCTTTATCTTTCGTAGATACATATTAAAATATTTACAGGTAAATAATATGTGTAATATTATCTTCAAAATAATATGTGTGAGTGGGAAATTGGCCATAAATTAACAGTGCTGGTTGTGTGGGAGGTCATTATACTATTTTGTCTATTCTTGTTTTTGCTCAGAATTTTCCATAATAAAAAGTAAGAAAATAAAAATAAATAAGACTGCAATATTCCACTATGACCTATCTTAACTTAACTATCATTTGTAGTAGGGCATTAACTTTTTCCCTATTTTAAATAACATTTCTATTAATATATTAATGTTTCAGATAGTTTATGATAGATTTATGTGTGTAGAATTACTAGGTCAAAGAGTGAACATTTTAAAGGCTTTTGATGGATACATAAGTTCTAAATTGCTTGATGAAAAACTTGGTTTTGTTAGATTTACAATTGTACTCATTGAACATAGGAATGTTAGTGCAACTTTATCCTAAAATTTTTAATGAGACCATCAAGGGTTAAGTATATCATAAATAAGGTTATATATTCTAAGTGTTTTTATTCATATTTTTAAGAGTGTTAGTAACAATTCACAGGGAACTAGTACTTTACAGTTTTATAGGTTCCATCTCCAGTAGTGCTGTAACCCTTCAACAGCTCTGTGAGCTATGAATTACAGATATTCAAAACAAAATAGATTCAGGTTTTAAAAATGTTATTATTGGTAGTAATTCCTGTTACCACTAGATGGCCCTCTCAGCATATACTTTTGAGCAAAAGGAACTAGTTGGCAGACATTTTGAAGTTACCCTATAGTTCTTACTAAAATACATTTTAATTGTAGTTAAAAAAATAATGGTCTAACAGATTGTGATAAACTTTTTTGGAAGTAGTTAAGAAATTCAAGGTGTAATTTATTATACTGGGTTTTGGGTTACTTTTCTTAAAAAGAAAGTAGTATTGAAGTTGATGGTTGATGGCATTTGGTGCCATACACATAGTATGTTTTCACTAAGTATTTTTAATATTCATTAAAATTTATTGACTCATGCTTCTTTATTTGACTGGGGAAAAGTTATTTGCCATACCAAAAAAAGCAACATTTATTGATAAGTCTTTAAATGATTTTATTTAAATGTATCTTTATGTCTGAGACTTTAACACATAAATAATGAACTAAGTAAATTGAGCACTCAAATAAGCCTGGAGCTGTGGTCCTATGGGTCAGTTTTGTTGTCTTAATGCAGTTATGTGCCTCTAATCAGAATTATTCTGCTGTGATGAGTGGTTCACCTCGTGCAAGAATCAGGAGTCATGTTGCTACATTTGGTATTTTTGTTATTTTAGGTTTTACTAATTATCTTGACAAGAAAATTAGAGCACGTCTGATTTTGGTCTTACTCTGGATTTAACATGTATTTTCTCCCATTGGTTTTCAATCTTAGTAGATCCATTGCTGTCTTTGTATAATGTTTTGTATTGCCCATTTTGCTAATTTGAAAATCATAGTTAATATTGCCTATCTGCATAATTTCAAAAATCATTATAATGCCTTAACTATAGTAAAAAAGAAATGGAAGAAAAGCAATTTATATTAAAATGTGTGTTATTTCAGTGTAAACACTTAAGCCCACCATACTGAATGACACAGGGGGTAATCTATGCTTGCACCTCTGCATAGAATCACTGTGAATGTAATAGCTGTGAAAGGCTAATTGATAGTGTTATGTTGCTGATCCAGATACGCAAATGGCATAATCATTGGTGACATGATTTTCCAAAATAGTGAACAACTTTTAGTAAAGTTTGAACAAAACAAATACATTTATATAGTATGACTTATTCTGGAAAATTTGGGATGCATTAGTAATAGTAAAAAAATGTTTTATTTACATATTAGCTAAGTTCTAGCCTTAGTGGAATTTTGACAGTCATCCAGAACATGTGACAGTTCTTTGCCATACCGGATTGTTCCCAGTATTGCTGGACCTCTAGTACCTATGGCATTTGCCCATTAAATGCTAGTAGAGCCTTCACCCTCACCTCCTATTCCTGTCCATCCCTCAAATGTCTCCATAAATATTCAAAGGGCCCTCTAGGGGGCAGCGCTGCTACCTTTGAGAAGCATTGATTTAAAACTATCCAGCTATGTTAATTAATCTACACGGCTATATTGCTCATGGAATTCTAAAGGCACAGTAACTTATGTATCCAAGGTCCTTAATATGATGTTTTGAATAATTGAGAAAATTGAAGAACTGTGGAAGAAGTTGATTTATTCAAATGCATCATTGTTGGAATTCTTATAAGATCAGTAACTTTGCTATTTTAAGTCCCCAGTGTCCTGAGTTTTCTTTATTTTTCCACTCTTCCTGTTGAGTAAGGCAGTGGTATTTAACTTTCCTAATGTCAGCATTTACTTGGCTGACAATCATACAGTGTAATTTATCTCTTTATAAATAACTTTTTAAATTAGGAAGATAATGTAGTAACATTACAGAAACTTTGAAAAATGGAGGTAAAATTTCTCATCATACCACTCCAACAGTCACTAATATTTTTCAGTATTTTGTTCTTCATGTTCATATTTTGACACTCAAAACTAGTTTTGTATCTTTTCACTTAATGTGGCATAACTTCTTTGTTATGTGACTTCAAACTATTATTTTAAAATTACTTCATCTTCTGTTAGATTCCACAAATTAACTATTTTCCTACCTTTACGTTGTTCACATTATAAAACCAATTATGTATATATATATATATATACCCATTTATATTGCTAATAACATATCTATATTGCATTAAACATGTCAGTATATCAGTTTCACCTCATTGTTGACTACATCAAGAATTACTTTTAAATTATTTACATTTATTTGACTATTACTGGAACCGAATATTTTTTGTGCCTGTGAATTATTTATTTTCCCTTTTGGAAAATGTATGATCATGTCCTCTTTTGATCTGTTGGGTTCTTGGTGGTTTTATTTATTTATTTATTTATTCTTTTATTAAAGTATTATTGATACGCACTCTTACGAAGGTTTCACATGAAAAACAATGTGGTTACTACATTCACCCATATTATCGAGTCCCCTCCCCATACGCCATTGCAGTCACTGTCCATCAGTGTAATAAGATGCCACAGAGTCACTATTTGCCTTCTCTGTGCTACACTGTCCTCCCCGTGGTCCCCCCCACCATGTGTGCCAATCATAATATCACTGAATCCCCTTCTCCCTCCCTCTCTACCTGCCTCCTCCTCCCCTCCCCTTTGGTAACCGCTAGTCTCTTCTTGGAGTCTGAGAGTCTGCTGCTGTTTTGTTCCTTCAGTTTTGTTTTGCTGTTATAATCCACAAATGAGGGAAATCATTTGGTACTTGTCCTCTGCCTGGCTTATTTCACTGAGCATAATATCCTCCAGCTCCATCCATGTTGTTGCAAATGGTAGGATTTGTTTGTTTCTTATGGCTGAATAGTATTCCTTCGTAATCTGTACCACATCTTCTTTATCCATTCATCTGCTGATGGACACTTAGGTTACTTCCATATCTTGGCTATTGTAAATTGTAAATAGTGCTGCAATAAACATCGGGGTGCATATCTCTATTTGAACCTGAGAACTTCTATTCTTTGGGTAAATTCCTAGGAATGGAATTCCTGGGTCAAATGGTATTTCTGTTTTTAGTTTTTTGAAGAACCTCCATATTGCTTTCCACAATGGTTGAACTAGCTTACCATTCCCACCAGCAGTATAGGAGGGTTCCTCTTTCTATGCATCCTCGCCAGCATTTGTTCTTAGTCTTTTGGATGTTGGCCATCCAAACTGGTGTGAGGTGATATCTCATTGTGCTTTTAATTTGCATTTCCCTGATAATTAGTGATGTGGAACATCTTTTCATGTATCTGTTGGCCATCTGAATTTCCTCTTTGGAGAAGTGTCTGTTCATATCCTCTGCCCATTTTTTAATCATGTTATTTAATGTTTGAATGTTAAGGCATGTGAGTGCTTTATATATTTTGGATGTTAACCCCTTGTCGGCTATGTCATTTACAAATACATTCTCCCATACTGTAGGATTCCTTTTTGTTCTGCTGATGGTGTCCTTTGCTGTACAGAAGCTTTTTAGCTTGATGTAGTCCCATGTGTTCATTTTTGCTTTTGTTTGCCTTGCCCGAGGAGATGCATTCAGTGAAAAGTTGCTCATGTTTATATTAAAGAGACTTTTGCCTATGTTGTCTTCTAAGAGTTTTATGGTTCGATGACTTACATTCAGGTCTTTGATCCATTTTGAGTTTACTTTTGTGTGTGAAGTTTAGATGATAATCCAGTTTCATTCTCTTGCATGTAGCTGTCCAGTTTTGCCAACACCGGTTGTTGAAAAGGCAGTCATTTCCCCATTGTATGTCCATGGCTCCTTTATCGTATATTAATTGGCCATATATGCTTGGGTTTGTATCTGGGCATTCTAGTCTGTTCCTTTGACTATTGTTCTTTTCTTCTGCCAGTACCAAATTGTCTTGATTACTGTGTCTTTGTAGTAGAGCTTGAAGTCAGGGAGAATAATCCCCCCAGCTTTATTCTTCCTTCTCAGGATTGCTTTGGCTAGTCAGGGTCTTTTGTGGTCCATATGAATTTTAGAGCTATTTGCTCTGGTTTATTGAAGAATACTGTTGGTATTTTGATAGGGATTGCATTGAATCTGTAGATTGCTTTAGGCAGGATGGCCATTTTGACAATATTAATTCTTCCTATCCATGAGCATGGGATGTGTTTCCATTTATTTTTATCTTCTTTAATTTCTCTCAACAGTGTCTTACAGTTTTCAAAGTGTAGGTCTTTCACTTCCTTGGTTAGGTTTATTCCTAGGTATTTTATTATTTTTGATTCAACTGTGAATGGAATTGTTTTCCTGATTTCTCTTTCTGCTAGTTCATCATCATAAGTGTATAGGAATGCAACAGATTTCTGTGTATTAATTTTGTATCCTGCAACTTTGCTGAATTCAGATATTAGTTCTAGTAGTTTTGGAGTGGATTCTTTAGGGTTTGTTAGATACAATATCATGTCATCTGCAAACAGTGACAGTTTGGCTTCTTTCTTACCAATCTGGATGCCTTTTATTTCTTTGTGTTGTCTGATTGCTGTGGCTAGGACCTCCAGTACTATGTTGAATAAAAGCAGGGAGAATGGGCATCCTTGTCTTGTTCCCAATCTTAGGAGAAAAGCTTTCACCTTCTTGCTGTTAAGTATGATGTTGGCTGTGGGTTTGTCATATATGGCCTTTATTATGTTGAGGTATTTTCCCTCTATACCCATTTTGTTGAGAGTTTTTTATCATGAATGGATGTTGAATTTTGTCAAATGCTTTTCCAGCATCTACGGAGATGATCATGTGGTTTTTGTCCCTCTTTTTGTTGATGTGGTGGATGATGTTGATGGATTTTCGAATGTTGTATCATCCTTGCATTCCTGAGATGACTCCCACTTGATCATGGTGTATGATCCTCTTGATGTATTTTTGAATTCGGTTTGCTAATATTTTGTTGAGTATTTTTGCATCTATGTTCATCAGGGACATTGGTCTGTAGTTTTCTTTTTTTGTGGTGTCTTTGCCTGGTTTTGGTATTAGAGTGATGCCAGCCTCATAGAATGAGTTTGGGAGTATTCCCTCCTCTTCTACTTTTTGGAAAACTTTAAGGAGGATGGGTATTAGGTCTTCACTAAATGTTTGATAAAATTCAGTGGTGAAACCATCTGTTCCAGGTGTTTTGTTCTTAGGTAGGGTTTTGATTACTAGTTCAGTTTTGTTGCTGGTAATTGGTCTGTTCAGATTTTCTGTTTCTTTCTGGGTCAGCCTTGGAAGGTTGTATTTTTCTAGAAAGTTGTCCATTTCTTGTAGGTTATACAGTTTGTTAGCATTTAATTTTTCATAGTATTCCTTCATGATTCTTTGTATTTCTGTGGTGTCCGTAGTGATTTTTCCTTTCTCATTTCTGAATCTATTTATGTGTGTAGACTCTCTTTTTTTCTTGATAAGTCTGGCTAGAGGTTTATCTGTTTTGTTTATTTTCTCAAAGAACCAGCTCCTGCTTTCATTGATTCTTTCTATTGTTTTATTATTCTCATTTTTATTTATTTCTCCTCTAATCTTTATTATGTTTTTCCTTCTACTGACTTTGGGCCTCATTTGTTCTTCTTTTTCTAGTTTCATTAATTGTGAGTTTACACTGTTCATATGGGATGTTCTTCTTTCCTGAGGTAGGCCTGTATTGCAATACACTTCCCTCTTAGCATGGCCTTCACTGTGTCCCACAGATTTTTGCACTGTTGAATTATTGTTGTCATTTGTCTCCGTATATTGCTTGATCCCTGTTTTTTTATTTGGTCACTGATCCATTGGTTATTTAGGAACTAGTTGTTAAGCCTCCATGTGTTTGTGGGATTTTTGGTTTTCTTTGTGTAATTTATTTCTAGTTTCATACCTTTGTGGTCTGAGAGGATGGTTGGTACAATTGCAATCCTTTTGAATTTACTGAGGCTCTTTTTCTGGTCTAATATAAGATCTATTCTTGAAAATGTACCTTGTGCGTTTGAGAAGAATGTGTATCCTGCTGCTTTTGGGTGGAGAGTTCTGAAGATGTCTGTTAGGTCCATGTATTGTAATGTGTTGTTCAGTACCTCTGTCTTCTTACTTATTTTCTGTCTGGTGGATCTATCCTTTGGAGTGAGTGGAGTGTTGAAGTCTCCTAGAATGAATGCCTTGCATACAATATCCCCTTTAATTGTGTTAGTATTTGTTTCACATAATGTAGGTGATCCTGTGTTGGCTGAATATATATTTATAATGGTTATATCCTCTTGTTGGACTGACCCCTATGCAAGGCAAACAAAAGCAAAAATGAACACATGGGACTACATCAAGCTAAAAAGCTTCTGTACAGCAAAGGACACCATCAGCAGAACAAAAAGAAATCCTACAGTGTGGGAGAATGTATTTGTAAATGACATATCCGACAAGGGGTTAACATCCAAAATATATAAAGAACTCGCATACCTTAACATTCAAAAAGTAAATAACCTGATTAAAAAATGGGCAGAGGATATGAACAGACACTTCTCCAAAGAGGAAATTCAGATGGCCAATAGATACATGAAAAGATGTTCCACATCACTAATTATCAGGGAAATGCAAATTAAAAGCACAATGAGATATCACCTCACACCAGTTTGGATGGCCAACATCCAAAAGACTAAGAACAACAAATGCTTTGTGTTTGTAGCTGCCTTAGTTTGGGCTTCCTCTGGCTGGTGTGATGCCAGGGCAGAGGGTGCCAGTTTGTGAACCAGGTGCAGGCTGGCCAGGAGAAAGGCACATCATAGTGGGGTGCGTTTGAACTGGGTAGCCAGCCAGTGGGATGGAGCACCTGAATCTCCTGAAAGTTCCCAGCCTGCTGGGCAGAGTGAGCCTGGACAATTTTGTTTACCTGTACTTTCTCCTGAGCCGTAAGGTCTGTGCAATCCTTGCCCCTTTAGCCGCCCTCTCACTGTTAGGAAGTCTCTCAGACTGCTTGCCTTTCTTTTGTCCCAGAGCAGCTGGATATGGATCCCTGCTTTTCACAAGTAGCTGGAGTCTCAGTCTTTCCAGGTATTCCTCCTGTCTTATCTTTCCCACCCCACTAATCACCAGAGCACCATGCAATGTAGGTTCGTGCTCCCAGAGCAGATCTCCATGGCTAGGTTTTCAGCAGTCCCAGGCCTCCACTCCCTCTCCGCTCTGTTTCTCTTCCACTAGTGAGCTGTGGTGGGGGAGGGGCTTGGGTCCTGCCCTTCACAGCTTTGGTACGTTAGCCTGTTCTGTGTGAGGTCTGTTCTTTTCTCCAGGTGTATACAGTCTGGGTCAGCCTTTGCTGTTGCTCTTTCAGGATTAGTTGTATTAATTATATTTTCATATTATACATGGTTTTGGGAGGAGGCCTCTTTCTCACCTCTCATGCCACCATCATTAATCTCTCCCACAGTCTTGGTGGTTTTATTTTTTCCCTTCATTTTGAATCAGATCTTTCAAATAATTAAAATATTAATGTTTCTTACATTCATTTGTGTGGCAAACATTACTTTGCTGTTTTTGGTTTTATTTTATTTTACTTTTATTTTTTCATACACAAGTTTCATATTTTTTATGAGACCCAACACTTACTATCTACCCATGGAGATAGTGTGCGATAACAAGAAACAACATGGGATAGAGTCTAGTGTTGGGGGTCCTGGAAAGAGATCTTTATAATACATATTGTATCTGACAAAGAACTCATATCCTTAATGTATATAAGAATTAAGATAAAGGCAGACAACCCAATTTCTGAAAATGACAGATAGCCCTTAACCACCACTTCATAAAAGATATCCAGATGTCTAAACCATCTGGCAGTTTGTGGGCTGAATGAATCCAAACTGATTTTATATTACCTGCATAAGACATATTGTAAAATGCATGTTTTGGGGAAAGAGTTATCTCATTATAAAATGACACTTATATTACATTTTGGTTATCCATATTATAGACACTATATTTGTTTATGTGGCCAGCTTAAATTTTACTATACTTCTGTGGAAGAGAAATCAGCTTTTTGCCTTACCCTTCCTTTAGTAGGAAATTATTATTGGAGGTTCTTTGCCTATTGAATACGATGTTAATTTTTCTACCCAGCTGGTACATATTCCCAAGGAAAAATCCTTCATTAGAGACCAGTAACCTCTAGATTTAATGCCTTTAGCAGGATTAAGCAGTATCTTGGGTTCCAGTGACTCCACAGGATATGAGAGAATGAGGGGGAAAAGGGAAAGGAAATCAAAAATTCAAGGGTTGAAAATGTTGCAAAGTGTCACACAAAAGCATGTTAAAAAAAAAACACATAAAAACATAAAACCTGCGTGCATTTCTTCTTCACCATAGGATATATTACGAATCATTTTATCCTTAAAAAAGAACAACTATAAGAAATTCTTCCCTGCCTGTGACAAATGCCAGTTTTGGATGTAACACATCTCACTGTTCATTGTGCAGGCCTTCCAGTATTAGCATCTGTCCCTTGTTACTCTGTGTTTGGTTGTTGCCATGTTATGGAATCTACTAAGAAATACAGTAATTTAAGCATAGTCTCTGTTCTTTCAGGGACATTTTTCTTTTAATCAACCCTTTTAGAGTCCCTAACATCTCTTCTAATTGTATAATGCATTCTATTCCTCCCTGGCCTAAATAACCTCTCTGAGCTCTGTCAACTTCCTTCTCATATATGTACTCCTCTCCCCTCTTTCTTGAGTAATACCTGTTGATTACAAGATTGGCTTACGCTAATCAACATAACATTCCCCTCATAACTTATTTCCTCTTGACTAGTTACCCAACCCTCAAAGAGTATTCAGTTTGGGGGCAGATCATACCATAGGTACATTTTTTTCTTGTGAAAACCTCAAGGGTTGCATATCTTCCTCACAGACCTCAAATTCTACCTGTTTGTCTTTCCTCAGGATATTAAATAACAACACTGAATAGTCCTCCAACTCAATAGTCTTTCTGGATTTGGGAACTTTCTTCTCAGAATTATCATCCCTTGATTTTGAGCATCTCTGATGAATTCACATCTTTCTTCACCTGTGTACTCCTGTCATGATCTTTCCTTAAAATATATTTCAGTATTTCTTATTCAAGAAGACACACAGACAGACAGACTGATATACACAATGCACACACATATCCTGGGCTGTGACACTGGTCTTTTCAGATCTTGAAATCAAGGTATTAGGTATACTTAAACTTTCTAGCTTCTTAATGAGACACATACTCTACTGATAATGCTGTTAAGACTGTCTTTTTAGTATTTTTATTGAATAAGTGCCTTTTTCTGGAAGAACTTACATGTATATTACCTATACAAGGGTAGAATACTTATTTTAAAATTCTGAACCCAGTAACTGTTGCAAAAAAAAGTTATGGTAGATTTATATAATTTGCACCAGTTACAGAGGACAGTATCTTGCCTTATTTCTATTTACTTTTGTGAAAACTTTATGCTTCAATTTCTCCAGTGAAAACAATTCTTTGCCAGTTTTAAATTTGAGATAAGATTTCTTTGCCACTTCCCTCTTCTATCTTTTAGCAGCTTTATTTTGGAGAATTCAAACTGATTTTTTTATCCTCAGTTAAAACTTGATGAGAAAGGAAAATCTGTTCCCCAAATTCAAATATAAAAGCTTTTTGTGTGATCTAGAGTTTCAGATCAACCATATTACAATCTTTTGAAGGAATAACTGAGAATTGACTTATTAATAAAGATAGAAGGGGGAAAAAGTCATTTCATAACATGTAAATGGAGGTGTCATACTTGCCTATGTTTTGTTTAGATGTCCCTGGTAGATTTGGGGAAGAAGCTTTTAGAAGCAGCACGAGCAGGTCAAGATGATGAAGTTCGTATTTTGATGGCAAATGGAGCTCCTTTTACTACAGACTGGGTAAAGAATGATTTTAATATTGTGGGTGCTTTTTTCTTTCTTCTCATTTTTCCAGATAAAAATTTATTCAGTATTGTGTTTATAAGTGGTAAAAAATTAAATTTTTTTGGCAATTTTTTTGCAATTTTAGAATTATCATCCTCTTTTAAAGGGAATGTTTCTTTTTTTTTTATATTGGACAACTTTATCCAAATATTCTGTCTATAAAAGGTTTTTTTCTTTTAAACTATGGAGTTCAGTATAATAGAACAGATGTAAAATGTAGTTGCTTGGCATTTAGCTGAAAGGTCTTTTCAGATATCTTGAATTCAAGGTATTAGGTAGAAATTATAATTCAGAAAATGACAAGTAAGATTGGGGTTAATGTTGCAATTATTTCTGAAAAGAAGTTTGCATTTCAATTTATACTTGTATAACTATTGCAAAGGTGACCAAAAAGAAAGAAAGGAATGGGAACAAGTTTTTAGTGACTACAGAAGGCTACTGTGGGGAAGACAAAAACTAACTCTATTTAATTCTGCGGGCAATGAAAAGAGATGGTCTTGGGAGGATTAGGCATCTGACTTAACCCTCCCAACTGGTTAACAACTAAAAATTTCAGATTTTTAATTTTGTTGTTTGGCTTACATGTCCTGTGTTCTTTTTTACTTTTCATTAAAAACAAAACAAAATAAATTTTTTTATTATGGAAAATTTCAAACATGTATCAACCCCTGCATATCCTCATTCAACTCCAAAGATTATCAAATCCTGTTTTTTTTATAACCCCATCCATTTTTTTGTTATCTATTATTTTAAAGCAAATTCCAGGAACCATTTCATTTCATAAATATTTCAGCATCTGTTTATACAAAATAAAGATTTTTTGATTAAACATTAAAAAAAATTCTAATGAGCTAGAAAGAAAGGGATTATCAAATTGAAAAACTTCAATGAACCCAGAGAAATTTCACCCTGAGAACATTTGCTGAACTCAGTAAGTTTGCTTGTTGGTTTCCCCACCTCCTTGGCATGTATTACTGAAGACAAAGACCTGAGACTGCTCGTAAAGAGAAATCTCCCAGAAGATCCTCCCCCCATAATTCTGGAATCCCAAAGAGATGCACCTTCAGTGTAAGGGTAAACTAGAAATAACCCCACCCTCCTCCTCTCTGCTCCTGCTCCTGTTGTTAGCATACTGCAGGGAGAATGAACTGATTTGAACCAAGTCACCAAATAGAGAGAGGAAAACGTTTGTTGATGAGATTAGAGCCCAAGCCATTCCTTGCACATATTTGTGGCCTGAATACATAAATACTTGTGCATTCTGCAAAACCCTGTACAATGAAAAATGAATTTAAAATGATCTGTAGACTAGAGGCTACCCTCGGTTCCTGGCAGAGGCAAATGAATATCCTTTCTGCAGGAACCTGCCTTCATTCCCAGATTTCATATACACAAACGAAATTCCAAGGAAACTGAACAAAAATACCTAAACCCTCAAGGACACAGGACAACTTGGATAATAACCCACAAAACAACTGACAATAGAAACAGACCAACGAGGACTTTAGATAAGATTTTCATAGCAGGTTAGGAACAGCTGAAAGCTATGAAAAAAATCATCTAGAATGCAGCACGGAGAAAAATTGTTAGAAAATTTAAGAGATGTCAGAAGTCGTGAAGGCTACTACTGCAAGGAGGTCTAACATCTAATCATAAATCCACAAGGAAAATGAGAATAGAGATGAAATAATTTTAAGAGATAATGGCTGAGATTTTTCCACAACTAATGAAAGGTGGCAGCTCACAGATTCAAGTACAATAAATCTCCAGCAGGATCAATAAAAATGTCCATATCCAGACACATCATAATGATATTGTACATCAAGACAAAAGGATCTTAAGGATTGTTATCCGTAATATATAAGAAATTCCCATGAGAGTAATAAAAAGACAAACAAGACAAAGATGACTGGACAAATGACTTACATGGTACTTTAGCAGAGAAAAAGTTCAAATGACCAATAAACATGAAAAGGTGCTCAACTACATTAATAATTGGGCAAATGAAAAGTAAAATTATGAAATACTTTTGCATATCCACCAGATTAGTTAAAAAAAAAAAGTCTGATAGTACCAAGCATTGGTGAAGAGATGCTTAATTGGTGTAAACGCTTTAGGGGACAGTTTGGCAGTACCTTTGAATATGTAAATTTGAATATGTGCATATCCTATGATGTAGCCATTGAACTTGTAAAAATATGCCCAAGAAGAACTTTTGTTCATGTGCATGAGATGTGTACAAGACTGTTTTTAGCTGCAGTGTTATTCATACATAAGTTGTTTTACAAACAACCCAAATGTTCATCAATAAATTAGTTAAATGAATTGTGATGTATTAATTCAGTAGACTGTTATAGGATAGAGAAAATTAGTGAACTATATCTATGATTACACTTGCCAAAATGGGTGAATCTTACGAATACATTGCTAAGCAAAAGAAGGCAAGTCACAAAGAAATATATGCAGTATGATTCTATTTAAATAAAGTTCAAAAAAGGCAAAACTAAAGTATATTATTTATAAATGAGAAACAGAAAACAAAGCAAAGTAAAGCAGTGCTTATTATAAATTGAAAGTAGTAAGTACCTCTGGGGCTGAGGTAAGGGTTTGTAATTAGGGAGTGACATGTGGGAAGATTTTTGAATTGTATATCTAGACTGTGGTGGTGGTTTTACAAGTGTTTGCCTTATTTTTTTTCTTTAGACAAAAATATCTAGACATCAAACAACAAAGGTAAGGTCTGAAGAAGAAAAAAATATAAAGTAAACCCAAATAGTGCATAACTCATGACTGTTAAATGGACTGTTGAGATACTTTATTAAATATTAGAATTTAAGAGTATACAAAGGGCCAATTACAGGAAAACATGATAAAGCCTGGAGAGAGAAAGAATTGTTTGAGAATCTTTGATCTGTTAGAATGACCCTCCCTTAAAAATACAAGGCTTTTAATAGTAATAAAATAATTATTCCCAGGATAAATGGTTTCCATTTTTACCATGTATTGAGAGCACATGCCTAGCTTTGCATTAATTCTTACTTGTTGTGTGACTTCAGGCAAATTAGTAGCCCTTCTGTGGCAAAGGAGGATAGTAGTGGTGGTACCTGTGTTATGAGAAGATTGAGATAATATGTGTAAAAGTCTTAGATTAGTGCTTGCCATGGAAAGTGCTTACACAAAAACCTTTCTTGCTATTAGTACAGTAGTGGTCTTAGTAAATTTCGTATTCTACTGAACTATATTGGTTCTTTGGAACGTTAGTGCCTTGGTAATCAGAGAATTGTAGGGACTTAATAGGCCTCAATGCATGTGATGTAACTTTATTCAAATTTTCACCTATTAAAAGTTATGCTTCTAATAAGGCTCTTCACTCACATTTTAGTACTTCCATTGTATATTATGATTGTAGCATTAATGTAGCTCCTCAACCACGTGGAACCAATTTCAGAACTGGGCTCTGTTATGGTTCTGTCCTGACTTACCTTTGGTAAGTATAACTCAGATAAAAATTTCCTCCTAAGAAAATGACTATATGATCTCCTTTAAAAAGAACCCTGAGGTGTTTTAGTTTATTTCTGAAGTCCCATAAAACAGTTTAATGTAAAAAATGTACATACACCATTATGTGTTCTTGATAGGAATTCCATACATTAAAAGAAGTTTTGTGTGGTTGGTATGAGGAAAACATCCCAGTACTCAGAAAAATTTCCAAACCCTAATTATCTCTAATTCCTGCTGAAATTAATTTTGTGTAGGATAAACAAAATGAAGAAAGCAAGTTTGAATTAAATGTAATACTGGCTTTTTTCCTCACTGAGAAGTATATGGGAATTCTTGAAGGCCTCTATGAAGAGAATATGATAAGCATAAATTCTTTCTTTTGCGTTTTGAGCTACTGTATAAACAGATGATATAATCTGTTTGCTCTGTAAGCAGATAATGTAAAATATGAGGTAGTAGTGGAAGTGTATTACAAGTGACTATAAATGTGGATTTTTTTCTTGCATTATAGCTGGGAACCTCTCCCCTTCACTTGGCGGCACAATACGGGCATTATTCCACCACAGAAGTACTGCTCCGAGCTGGTGTAAGTCGGGATGCAAGAACCAAGGTGGACCGAACGCCATTACACATGGCAGCTTCTGAAGGCCATGCCAGCATAGTAGAGGTTTTGCTTAAGGTACATTTCTCTTTTTGCATTTTGTTTTTAAAGTAAGTCCCCAAAGAACAGGGAGAGGAGAAGTAATTTTATTGAATGTCTACTTTTTTCCCTATGTTATCTCATTTTTTGTATTTAAGTCCATTAAATGAAAATTAAGATTTCCTTTGTTAGGGGGAAAAAAACTTTCTCTAGGTATGTTCTTTTAGTTAAGTAAAAACAATTGATTTCTTAGACTTTGGTCTCCCCTGTGGTGCAGTACTACAGTTTTGACTTACTCAACACAGTTAAAATGCTCTTGGAAGGGAATATTAACTAACAGATAATATTAACGGGAACAGGGGTTTTTCTTTAATTATCTAAATGTCAAAGAGAAAATTCTGAAACAGAGTGATAGATTTAGTCATTCTTATTCCTTTTTATTCTAGCTTTTAAAAGCAGCCTGTTTAAAAGAACTACAGTGTAAATCACAAATGTGAATCACATGTAATTCTAGATTATCTAATAGCTACATTAAAAAAAGTATTAAGTAATTTTAATATATCTTATTTCACCAGTATATACAAAGTACCATTTCAACATGAAATCAATATAAAAATTATTGAGATATTTTACTTCCTTTTTTGGTGTTAAGTCTTGGAATTCCAGTTTGTATTTATACATACAGCATGTCTCTATTCCAACTAGTCATATTTCAAGTGCTTAATAGCCACATGTGCCTAGTGGCTACAATATTGGAGAGTATACCTTTGATAAATCACTTTTACTTAGTTATTTCACTGCTTTTGAAAACAAAGGACATTTTTGTGTAAATAAGGATCTAGAATTAAGGAGTTTTTGGAGGAATCCTCATAGTTTTCCTTCACTTCTTATGGATGCTCATGCTCATTGTAGCTTCATGCTCACTGTAGCTGGGTGACTGAAAAAAATAATTGCTGCACTCCTAAGACATTAGAAAGAATTAGGCAAGTCAGCATGATAGAAAACTGATGAACTGACAGATGCATGATGATTCTTAGAACATATAGATTATTCAACACAAAAAAATTAAGAGTTGATCATGTTAATAGTAAATTCTTGCTTCGTAACAGCGATATTTTCATATCAGCAATTCTTTGTATTTCATATTTCTGAAATCTCTTATTTTGAAATATTTTTGTAGCATGGTGCTGATGTCAATGCAAAGGACATGTTAAAGATGACAGCTCTACATTGGGCCACAGAACATAATCATCAAGAGGTGGTGGAACTTTTAATTAAATATGGTGCTGATGTACACACACAAAGTAAATTTTGTAAAACTGCATTTGACATTTCAATAGACAATGGGAATGAAGATTTAGCAGAGATATTACAGGTAACTTTTGGTTTTTAATTTAAGAAAATAAACAATGATCTCTGTGTTGTGGATGATTTGAACTATTTAGCTTGTAGCTTTCATTTTGGTCTTGATTATTGTGGACAGGCCTTTTCCTCTTTCACTTCCTCTTTGTTCATCACTGTTCATTTTCTGGATTGTAAGACCATAGTCTGCATGTAACATTAGAAGATTAGAGAAGGTGGTTACTTTCTGTGTTTTAAGTTCCTATATCCCCCCCCTTCTAGACATTTTACTCTGTTAATTATTTTTATTTGGATGTTTGCATATTTTGATACTATATGGTTTTTGAAAGTCTGTTGTACTAAATTTTTTTGTGTGTGTCATTAATATACAATTACATGAGCAACATTATGGTTACTAGACTCCCCCCATCATCAAGTCCCCACCACATACCCCATTACAGTCACTGTCCATCAGTGTAGTAAGATGCTGTAGAATCACTACTTGTCTTCTCTGTGTTGTACAGCCCTCTCTGTGCCCCCCACCTGCTACATTAAGTCTGCTAATCGTGATGCCCCTTTCCCCCCACTTATCCCTACCTTCTCACCCATCCTCCCCAGAACCTTTCCTTTTGGTAACTGTTAGTCCATTCTTGGGTTCTGTGAGTCTGCTGCTGTTTTGTTCCTTCAGTTTTGTTCTTTGTTCTTATACTCCACATATGAGTGAAATCATTTGATACTTGTCTTTTTCCACCTGGCTTATTTCACTGAGCATAATACTCTCTAGCTCCATCCATGTTGTTGTGAATGGTAGGATTTGTTTTCTTCTTATGGCTGAATAATAGTCCATTGTGTATATGTACCACATCTTCTTTATCCATTCATCTACTGATGGACACTTAGGTTGCTTCCATTTCTTGGCTATTGTAAATAGTGCTGCGATAAACATAGAGGTGCATCTGTCTTTTTCAAACTGGGCTGCTGCATTCTTAGGGTAAATTCCTAGGAGTGGAATTCCTGGGTCAAATGGTATATCTATTTTGAGTTTTTTGAGGAACCTCCATACTGCTTTCCACAATAGTTGAACTAATTTACATTCCCACCAACAGTGTAGGAGGGTTCCCCTTTCTCCACATCCTCACCAACATTTGTTGTTGTTCGTCTTTTGGATGGTAGCCATCCTTACTTGTGTGAGGTGATATCTCATGTTTTTAATTTGCATTTCTCTGATGATTAGCGATGTGGAGCATCTTTTCATGTGCCTGTTGCCATCTGAATGTCTTCTTTGGAGAATTGTCTTTTCAGATCCTCTGTCCATTTTTTAATCAGGTTATTTGCTTTTTGTTTGTTGAGGTGAGTGAGCTCTTTATATATTTTGGATGTCCATCCTTTATTGGATATGTCATTAATGAATACATTCTCCCATTCTGTAGGATGTCTTTTTGTTCTATTGATGATGTCCTTTGCTGTACAGAAGCTTTTCAGCTTGATATAGTCCCACTTGTTCATCGTTGCTTTTGTTTCCCTTTTCCGGGGAGATATGTTCATGAAGAAGTTGCTCATGTTTATGTCCAAGAGATTTTTGCTTATGTTTTTGGTTTCATGACTTACATTCAGATCTTTGATCCATTTTGAATTTACTTTTGTGTATGGGGTTCGACAATGATCCAGTTTCATTCTCTTACATGCAGCTGTCCAGTTTTGCCAACACCAGCTTTTGAAGAGGCTGTCATTTCCCCATTGTATGTCCATGGCTCCTTTATCATGTATTAATTGACCATATATGTTTTGGTTAATGTCTGGACTCTCTATTCTGTTCCACTGCTCTGTGGGTCTGTTCTTGTGCCAGTACCAAATTGTCTTGATTACTGTGGCTTTGTAGTAGAGCTTGAAGTTGGGAAGTGAGATCCCCCCTGCTTTATTCTTCCTTCTCAGGATTGCTTTGGCTATTCAGGGTCTTTTGTGCTTCCATATGGATTTTGGAACTATTTGTTCCAGTTCATTGAAGAATGCTGTTGGTATTTTGATAGGCATTGCATTGAATCTGTAGATAGCATTAGGCAGGATGGCCATTTTGACAATATTAATTTTTCCTAAACAAGAGCATGGGATGAATTTCCACTTGTTAGTGTCCTTTTTAATTTATCTTAGGAGTGTCTTGTAGTTTCCAGGGTATAGGTCTTTCACTTCCTTGGTTAGGTTTATTCCTAGGTATTTTATTCTTTTTGATGCAATTGTGAATGGAATTGTTTTCCTGATTTCTCTTTCTGCTAGCTCATTGTTAGTGTATAGGAATGCAACAGATTTCTGTGTATTAATTTTGTATCCTGCAACTTTGCTAAATTCAGACATTAGTTCTAATAGTTTTGGAGTGGAGTCTTTAGGGTATTTTTTGTTGTTGTTGTTATCATTAATCTACAATTATGTGAAGAACAATATGTTTACTAGGCTCCCCGTTTCACCAAGTCCTCCCCACGCACCCTGTTACAGTCACTGTCCATCAGTGTAGTAAGATGCTGTAGAATCACTACTTGTCTTCACTGTGTTGACCAGCCCTCCCCATGCCCCCCCTACATTATACATGCCAATCGTAATGCCCCCTTTCTTTTTCCCCACCCTTATCCCTCCATTCTCCCCAGTTGCCTTCCCTTTGTTAACTGTTAGTCCATTCTTAGGTTCTATGATTCTGCTGTTGTTTTGTTCCTTCAGTTTTTCTTTGTTCTTATACTCCAGATATGAGTGAAATCATTTGGTATTTGTCTTTCTCTGCCTGGCTTATTTCACTGAGCATAATACCCTCTAACTCCATCCATGTTGTTGCAAATAGTAGGATTTGTTTTCTTCTTATGGCTGAATAATAGTCCATTGTGTATATGTACCACATCTTCTTTATCCATTCATCTACTGATGGACACTTAGGTTGCTTCCATTTCTTGGCTATTGTAAATAGTACTGCAGTAAACATAGGGGTGCATCTGTCTTTTTCAGATTGGGCTGCTGCATTCTTAGGGTGAATTCCTAGAAGTGGAATTCCTGGGTCAAATGGTATGTCTGTTTTGAGCTTTTTGAGGAACCTCCATACTGCTTTCCACAATGGTTGAACTAATTTACATTCCCACCAACAGTGTAGGAGGGTTCCCCTTTCTCCACAACCTTGCCAACATTTGTTGTTGTTTGTCTTTTGGATGGAAGCCATCCTTACTGGTGTGAGGTGATATCTCATTGTGGTTTTAATTTGCATTTCACTGATAACTAGCGATGTGGAGCATCTTTTCACGTGTCTGTTGGCCATCTGAATTTCTTTGGAGAACTGTCTGTTCAGCTCCTCTGCCCATTTTTTAATTGGATTGTTTGCTTTTTGTTTGTTGAGTTGCATGAGCTCTTTATATATTTTGGATGTCAAGCCTTTATCGAATCTCTCATTTATGAATATATTCTCCCATACTGTAGGGTACCTTTTTGTTCTATTGATGGTGTCCTTTGCTGTATAGAAGCTTTTCAGCTTGATATAGTCCCATTTGTTCATTTTTTCTTTTGTTTCCCTTGCCCAGGGAGATACGTTCATGAAGAAGTCGCTCTTGTTTATGTCCAAGAGATTTTTGCCTATGTTTTTTTCTAAGAGTTTTATGGTTTCATGACTTACATTCAGGTCTTTGATCCATTTTGAATTTTCTTTTGTGTATGGGGTTAGACCATGATCCAGTTTCATTGTCTTACATGTAGCTGTCCAGTTTTGCCAGCACCATCTGTTGAAGAGACTGTCATTTCACCATTGTATGTCCTTGGCTCCTTTATCAAATATTAATTGACCATATATGTTTGGGTTAATGTCTGGAGTTTCTATTCTATACCACTGGTCTGTGGCTCTTTTCTTGTGCCGTCACCAAATTGTCTTGATTACTGTGGCTTTGTAGTAGAGCTTGAAGTTGGGGAGCGAGATCCCACACACTTTATTCTTCCTTCTCAGGATTGCTTTGGCTTTTCGGGGTCTTTGGTGTTTCCATATAAATTTTTGAATCGTTTGTCCCAGTTCGTTGAAGAATACTGTTGGTAATTTGATAGGGATTGCATCAAATCTGTATATTGCTTTGGGCAGGATGGCCATTTTGACAACATTAATTCTTCCTAGCCAAGAGCATGGGATGAGTTTCCATTTGTTAGTGTCCTCTTTAATTTCTCTTAAGAGTGTCTTTTAGTTTTCAGGGTATAGGTCTTTCACTTCTTTGGTTACATTTATTCCTAGGTATTTTATTCATTTTGATGCAATTGTGAATCGAATTGTTTTACTGATTTCTCTTTCTATTGGTTCATTGTTAGTGTATAGGAAAGCCACAGATTTCTGTGTGTTAATTTTGTATTCTGCAACTTTGCTGTAATCTGAGATCAGTTCTAGTAGTTTTGGAGTGGAGTCTTTAGGGTTTTTTTTTTTTTTTTTTTTAAATAATTATTTTTTATTGAAGGGTAGTTGACGCACAGTATTACATTACATTAGTTTCAAGTGTACAACACAGTGGTAGAACATTTATATACATAATTCTAGGTTCCAGCTATCACCCTACCAAGCTGTTACAATATCTTGACTATATTCCTTATGCTATACATCCCGGTTACTTATTTATTTTACCATTGGAAGTCTGTCCTTTTTTTTTTTTTTTTTTTTTGTGAGGGCATCTCTCATATTTATTGATCAAATGGTTGTTAACGACAATAAAATTCTGTATAGGGGAGTCAATGCTCAATGCACAATCATTAATCCACCCCAAGCCTAATTTTCGTCAGTCTCCAATCTTCTGAGGCATAACAAACAAGTTCTTACATGTAGAACAAATTCTTACATAATGAATAAGTTACATAGTGAACAGTACAAGGGCAGTCATCACAGAAACTTTCGGTTTTGCTCATGCATTATGAACTCTAAACAGTCAGTTCAAATATGAATACTCATTTGGTTTTTATACTTGATTTATATGTGGATACCACATTTCTCTCTTTATTATTATTATTTTTAATAAAATGCTGAAGTGGTAGGTAGATACAAGATAAAGGTAGAAAACATAGTTTAGTGTTGTAAGAGAGCAAATGTAGATGATCAGGTGTGTGCCTGTAGACTATGTGTTAATCCAAGCTAGACAAGGGCAATAAAACATCCACGTATGCAGAAGATTTCTCTCAGAACAGGGGGGGTGAGGTTCTAAGCCTCACCTCTGTTGATCCCCAATTTCTCACCTGATGGCCCCCCTGCGACTGTGCCTGTCTTAGGTTGTTCCTCCCTTGAGGAATCTTACCCGTCTCTGGCTAACCAGTCATCTTCCGGGGCCATACAGGGAAATGTAGAGTTGGTAAGTGAGAGAGAAGCCTTATTGTTTGAAAAGGTTAGCTTTTTACTTCTTTGCATATTTATGCCCTGTGGCTTCTATGCCCAGCATTTGTCTTGAGGTATCTTTACCACTTGGAGGAGTTATGATACTCGGTAAATTTGATATGAGGCACGAATTCTATTTAAGGGTTGTAATTAGAAAGGAAGAAGAAAAGCTATAGAAGTAGCAGGCGGAAGAAAACATGGGAAGATTGATTATTTCTTTGACATATCTTCTTGTAGAGTAACTTCAGCGTATATAGGTTTTAAGCTACTACTTAAATTGCGCACACACATTGTCTTTAGGGTTTTTTATGTACAATATCATGTCATCTGCAAATAGTGACAGTTTAACTTCTTTACCAATTCGGATTCTTTGTATTTCTTTGTTTTGTCTAATTGCTGTGGCTAGGACCTCCAGTACTATGTTAAATCACAGTGGGGAGAGTGGGCATCCCTGTCTTGTTCCCCATCTCAGAGGAAAAGCTTTCAGCTTTTCACTGTTCAGTATGATGTTAGCTGTGGGTTTATCATATATGGCCTTTATTATGTAGAGGTACTTGCCCTCTATGGCCATTTTGTTGAGAGTTTTTATCATGAATGGATGTTGAATTTTGTCGAATGCTTTTTCAGCATCTATGGAGATGATCATGTGGTTTTTGTCCTTCTTTTTGTTGATGTGGTGGATGATGTTGATGGATTTTCGAATGTTGTACCATCCTTGCATCCCTGGGATGAATCCCACTTGGTTGTGGTGTATGATCCTTTTGAAGTATTTTTGAATTCGGTCTGCTAATATTTTGTTGAGTATTTTTGCATCTACGTTCATCAGGGATATTGGTCTGTAATTTTCTTTTTTGGTGGGGTCTTTGCCTGGTTTTTGTACTTGGGTGATGTTGGCTTTATAGAATGAGTTTGGGAGTATTCCTTTCTCTTCTATTTTTCGGAAAACTTTAAGGAGAATGGGTACTATGTCTTCTCTGTATGTCTGATAAAATTCTGAGGTAAATCCATCTGGCCCCGGGGGTTTTGTTCTTGGGTAGTTTTTTGATTACTGCTACAATTTCTTTGCTCATAATTGGTTTTTTTAAAATTTTGTGTTTCTTCCTTGGTCATTCTTGGAAGGTTGTATTTTTCTAGGAAGTTGTCCATTTCTTTTAGGTTTTCCACCTTGTTAGTATATAGGTTTTCTTAGTATTCTCTAATAATTATTTTTATTTCTGTTGGGTCTGTCGTGGTTTTTCCGTTCTCATTTCTGATTCTGTTGATGTGTGTTGATTCTCTTTTTCTCCTAATAAGTTTGGCTAGAGGTTTATTTATTTGGTTTATTTTCTCTTAAGAACCAGCTCTTGGTTTCATTGATTTTTTCTATTGTTTTATTCTTCCTAATTTTGTTTATTTCTTCTCTGATCTTTATTATGTCCCTCCTTCTGCCGACTAGGCCTCATTTGTTCTTCTTTTTCCAATATCGATAATTGTGATGTTAGACTATTCATTTGGGGTTGTTCTTCCTTTTTTAAATATGCCTGGATTGCTATATACTTTCCTCTTAAGACTGCTTTCGCTGCGTTCCACAGAAGTTGGGGCTTTGTGTTGTTGTCATTTGTTCCCATATATTCCTTGATCTCTATTTTAATTTGTTCGTTGATCCACTGATTATTTAGGAGCGTGTTGTTAAGCCTCCATGTGTTTGTGAGCCTTTTTGTTTTCTTTGTACAATTTATTTCTAGTTTTATACTTTTGTGGTCTATAAAGTTGGTTGATAGAATTTCAGTCTTTTGGAATTTGCTGAGGCTCTTTTTGTGGCCTAGTATGTGGTCTATTCTGGAGAATGTTCATGTGCACTTGAGAAGAATATGTATCCTGTTGCTTTTGGATCTAGAGTTGTATAGATGTGTATTAGGTCCATCTGTTCTAGTGTGTTGTTCAGTGCCTCTGTGTCCTTACTTATTTTCTGTCTGGTGGATCTATCCTTTGGAGTGAGTGGTGTGTTGAAGTCTCCTAAAATGAATGCATTGCATTGTAATTTCTCCCTTAATTCTTTTTTTTTCTTTTTTTTATTTCTAGGAGATCAAGGTACAGGTGTCTATGTAGAGATAAAGTGAAAGGACAGGGCTCTGAGGTCATGCTAGGAGGGGACAAGAGATTCCCTCCTTTAATTCTATTAGTATTTGTTTCACATATGTTGATGCTCTTGTATTGGGTGCATATATATATGTATAATGGTTATATCCTCATGTTGGACTGCCCCCTTCATCATTATGTAATGTCCTTCTTTATCTCTTGTTGCTTTCTTTGTTTTGAAGTCTATTTTGGCTGATACTAATACTGCAACACCTGCTTTTTTCTCCCCATTGTTTGTATGAAATATCTTTTTCCATCTTTTCACTTTTAATCTGTGCATGTCTTTGAGTTTAAGGTGAGTCTCTTGTAAGCAGCATATAGATGGACCTTGCTTTTTTATCCATTGTATTACTCTGTGTGTTTTGATTGGTGCATTCAGTCCATTTACATTTAGGGTGATTATTGAAAGATATGTACTTGTTGCCATTGCAGGCTTTGGATTCGTGGTTACCAAAGGTTCAGTGTTAGCTCCTTTACTATCTAACCATCTAACTTAACTCTCTTAGTAAGCTATTATAAACACAGTCTGATGATTCTTTACTTCTCTCCCTTCTTATTCTTCCTCCTCTATTCATGTATGTTATGTGTTTTATTCTGTACTCCTTTGTTTCCTTTGACTGTTTTTGTGGATAGTTGATTTTATTTTTTGCCTTTAGTTAGTATTTGGTCAGTCTGCTTTCTTTGGTGTGATTTTGTTTTCTCTGTTTGTTGACATCTATTTAGCTTTAGGAGTGCTTCCATCAAGAGCACTCCCTTTAAAATATCCTGTAGAGGTGGTTTGTGGGAGTCAAATTCCCTCAACTTTTGCTTGTCTGGGAATTGTTTAATCCCTCCTTCATTTTTAAATGACAATTGTGCTGGATATAGTATTCTTAGTTCAAGGCCCTTCTGTTTCATTGCATTAAATATATCATGCCATTCTCTTCTGGCTTGTAAGGTTTCTGTTGAGAAGTCTGATGATAGTGTGATCGGTTTTCCTTTGTAGGTGACCTTTTTTCTGTCTCTGGCTGCCTTTAGTACTCTGTTCTTGTCCTTGATCTTTGCCATTTTTATTATTATGTGTCTTGGTGTTGTCCTCTTTAGGTCCCTTGTGTTGGGAGATCTGTGGGCTTCCATGGTCTGAGAGACTGTTTCCTCCCCCATGTTTGGGGAAGTTTTCAGCAATTATTTCTTCAAAGACACTTTCCATCCCTTTTTCTCTCTCTTCTTCTTTTGGTACCCCTATAATGCGAATATTCTTCCATTTGCATTGGTCACACATTTCTCTTAATATTCTTTCATTCCTGGAAATCCTTTTATCTCTCTGTGCGTCAGCTTCTCTGTATTCCTGTTCTCTGATTTCTGTTCCATTAGCAGTCTCTTGCACCTCATCCAGTCTGCTCCTAAGTCCTTCCAAGGATTGTTCCATTTCTGTAATCTCCCTCCTTACTTCATCCCTTATCTCTTGCATATTTCTCTGCAGGTCCATCAGCATGGTTTTGACATTTATTTTGCATTCTTTTTCAGGAAGATTGGTTATATGTATCTCCCCAGGCCCTCTCTCTGGGGATGTCTGAGTGAGTCTTGACTGGACCAGATTCTTCTGCCTTTTCATAGCGATAGAGGTGGTCATAGGCAGGTGGCATGTGTGTCAGCTGAGAGAACAAAGTCCCTTCCTGCTTGCTGGTCGCCTTGCCCTTCGTCGCTGCCTGTGTCAGCTACCTGCACACCAGGAGCAGACTCTGGGACAATTTCCTGAGCTGCCGTGGGTGGGCCACTCTTGGGCTGTCCTAGAGCACTGCGGGGAGTCAAAGCCATGCCAGGTGTGTTCTCCTTCAAGTACTGCAACCCTTCGTGCCCTCTGGGCCTTCCTCTGGCTTCCTCTGTCTGTGCCGAGCAGCTTCGCGCTGGCAGCAGCCTCTGGGTCTGTCATGGTTAGCTGTGCACTAGGAAGAGATCTGTGTGGTTGCTGTGGGTAGGGCCACTTTCCGGCCACTCTGCAGATGTGGTGGGTCAGGTTGTTTGCCCGTACCTCCAGCCAGGGGTAACGAATGGCAGGCTGTTTGTCACTGTGAGGGGCTTCAGAGCTCCTTTACCCCCCAGGGGGTTAGGGGGCCCAAAGTTCCTCAAGATTCCCAGCCTGCTGGTCTGAGTGTGCTGGGATGATTTTGTTCATCTGTTGAGCCCTTGTCCTTTTAAGACTTTAAAAAAGCGCCCGCTTTTCTTTTGTTCCAGTGGAGCTGGGTGTGCGGACCTGCTTGCAGTCTCCATCTTGGACCCTATCCTTCCGTTTCTCTAATATCCAGCACACCGTGCAATATGTGTCTGTGCTCCTGGTGCAGATTACTAGGGCCAGAGAGCAAGAGAACATCTTTCAACTGTGTTCTATAAAATACCCTTTCAGATACTCATTTGTTGTTTCATGGGATTATTTAGCAGTCCTGTGCTTCCACTCCCTCCCCACTCCAACTACTTCCTCCTGTCAGTGAGCTGGGGTTGGGGGAGTGCTCGGGTTCTGCTGGGTCACGGCGTTGTATCTTACCCACTTCGTGAGATGCTGAGTTCTCGCAGATGTACATGCAGCCTGGCTGTTGTACTGTATCCTCTGGTCTCTCTTTTAGGAATAGTTGTATTTGTTGTGTTTTCAAAAATATGTATGGTTTTGGGAGCAGATTTCTGCTGCACTACTCATGCCACCATCTTGAGCTGGAATCCTAAAGTATTTTTTTTAGCAACCATAATAATGTCCCCTGAGTGAGTGAGACAGTCTTTATCATTATCATTGGTTTCTTTTATTTTTCACCATCCTGAGTGAAATCTGTCTGTGGGAATAACTACCTATGGCTTTTGGGCAAGTTTTTCTAATAACCAACATTGCTTCTCTTTTCTTCAGCTAGACCACATTGATGTAAATTATCTCCTTTACTTTCTGCCTCTTCTGACCTTT
Source organism: Manis pentadactyla (assembly GCF_030020395.1). Classification (NCBI taxonomy): domain Eukaryota; kingdom Metazoa; phylum Chordata; class Mammalia; order Pholidota; family Manidae; genus Manis; species Manis pentadactyla. Next base: position 99,349,641 of record NC_080029.1, on the reverse strand, counting down.
TTGTTCTCCTAACCAGGAGAACTATTGTTCTCTAAGACTATCTGACTCTACTGAACTTCAGCTACTTATTTAGAAGATCTTATATGTTCAGGAATATGGATTTTGCCGTGCCTCTTCCAATTCCCTTACTCCTAGGAGTGCAGTTTGGAATTAAGGTTGCAGATTGAGAACAATTAGTTGGGAAGGCCATGCTTTATATAGGTAGTGTTATATACTGCTGAATATAATAGAGGAAATAATTTGATTTATATAATTTAATATCTGTAGCCAGAGAGCAAGAGAATATCTTCCAACTGTGTTCTATAAAATACCCTTTCAGATACTCATTTGTTGTTTCATGGGATTTTGCTGCTTTACCTAATAGGGGAACTTAAGATAAAAATTCATACCTATGGTTTACTACTATACTCTGTGTAGAATGTAAGCAAAAATTTCCATTTGTATTATATGATTCTTCTTAAATTACAGAATGTTCCTTTCTGTTTGTACTACATTGAGAGTCTGTGCTATAAGTCCTGGTTGTAATTCTGAAAACATTGTGGTGATTTGTGCCCTAGATTGCCATGCAGAACCAAATCAACACAAACCCAGAGAGTCCCGACACTGTGACGATACATGCTGCGACACCACAGTTTATCATTGGACCTGGAGGGGTGGTAAACCTAACAGGTCTGGTATCTTCAGAAAATTCATCCAAGGCAACAGGTATTGAGATGCATATAGGATAGCTGCTGGGATTTTATGCTTTAGTAGGTATTCATCCTTTTAAGCAAGGACTGTTGAAGACTGAGGGTAAGATTATTTCAGGTACCTTGGTTTTCTTTGTTATAGTTGGCTAAAAACAAATTTTTACGAGAAAAAATCTACAGAAAGGTGATATTGCAAAATGTAGTGCAATATTATCTTTCAAAAACTAATGCTATCCAGCTTGTTTTTCACAAAACTAATATTATCCAAGCTTCGTTTGAGTTGAATGAAGTATAATAGAACATCAGAAAAATGCATTAGATTGAGCTCCTTAAAAATGTGTATCTGTTATCTCTTTTCTCATAGATGAAACAGGTGTATCTGCTGTTCAGTTTGGAAACTCCTCCACATCAGTATTAGCTACATTAGCTGCCTTAGCAGAAGCATCTGCTCCATTGTCCAATTCTTCAGAAACTCCAGGTTAGAAAAACAAGTTGAATGTGTATTTTAAAAGTTGGGAGATTCCAGTATTTACAAAGGTCAGAAATGTAATATAAAAGGCTAATAAAGTGGATAGGGTTGAGGTTATGGCCACCTGAGGAGAATGGGGTGGGGCAGAGGGGCATCTGCTACTCAGCTATAGCTGGTTATAGTCGTATGCTCAGTGTTGCCAGGTTCTGTTTTTTAATGGGAAGCTGAAAATCTGGGTTTTAAAAGAATATTTAATTAATTGCCCCTTGGTAATTAATTAAAATTTAGTTAAAATTTAAAAATAAACTTGTGTGGTTCACAGAAGAAATGTTGGTGTATCCTCTTTGGCTTCTGTTTTTCTAGTCTCTGACTTTTTGTATAAATAAAGTAGATGAATGTATATGAACTTGCTCTCTTTTTTGTAACTTTTAATTTTTGTCAGTTCTACTAGAATGACATAAAATCTTAATGACTGACAGAACTAGGAAGTAGCATACTAACACCACCATTAAAGGATGACCTGATGTTAAATGATGACAAAGTATCTATCAAAAGCTGGTTTAGACAAGGTTTACCTTTAACGTTCCAAAATAGTTCCTGTTATAATTATTATATAGGTAAAAAATATTTTTAATTAGGTTCTTTTAAAAACACAAAATTATTGTTACTGTAGTTTAAGCCATTATATTTGGATCAATGCTTATAAAAGTATGGTTTGTTGTCATTCTTTAAATTAGTATTTTTTTAAGTGTGAATAATAATAATAATTCATTGAATGCTTACTGTGTGTGCAATGTACTGTGGTAAATGTTTTAGCTGTAATCTCCTTTAATCACTTTCAAGAAGCTTGAGAAGGTAGATATTACCAGATTTGATTTTTTAAGGTCCTACTTATTGACAGAGATATTTTTGTCAAGGAAGGGATGGCTTTCCTACCTCTCTTCTCTCTCTCTCTCTCTCTCTCTCTCTAGTATGATAATAAACATTTATCCATTCCGTAGCTCCTTTAACATCATAATCAGTGTTTGAATCTAGCCTGTGGATGTGGGGTCTTAGGATTATTCTGAGTCACTTTTGGCTGTCAGCAGTGATGTGCACCATCATGTTGACATGCAGTTTTTATAACCTATGCCTGGGTCTCTTTAGTGTTTTGTAACTGCATAAGCATTTCAAAGAAAATTAATTTCCTTGGTGTTTTCTATTCAGTTAAATTTGTAAAATTTTTGTCTTTAATTATAAAGTACATATCTCTGAAGATTAAACAACTCTTCTTGAAAGTAAGCTGGAAGTTTTAACATTTAGGCGTTTGAATGCATGAATTGGTCATATCAACTTTTCTTTCACCTATGAAAATGTTACTTATGGTCCAGTCTGAGAGAATTAGTAATTTTGGTTGATTTTCATTGCATGTGACTTAGTCTTCCATAAGCACAGTAATTTTTCATTTAATGCTATATCATAGTGGAATCTTTTCAAAGATATCTTAAGAACTGGAATTAAGTTGAAGTTCAGGTGAGTACATTGCCACCAGAATAAACAACTCAGTCAGGGTACATAAGCAAAGATATATCTTCTTACAACTCAATTTGCACATGCGTAGGCTAATTATTTCTCTGTCTTAGCTGTCTGGTTTCTTTTAACATCAGGTTGCCAGGCTCATCCTGATTTTAGAAATGTCTATATTTATTTTTCCAAGGACATCATAACATCTGGGAAATAAAATATTACTCCCATTTTATATATGATGAAACTGAGGTTAGTGGAGGCTAAACAATATTGCCCCAAAGAAGGTCTGTGCTCAAGGCTCAAGGTCTTACTGAATCTCAAGTTGTATGTCTGTGACCACTATAATACACTGTCTTCTCTATTCTTCAGGTGATCAGTCAACTGGTCTCTTGTAGAATGTTTATAATTTGGCTGGTGATAACAATAAGTATTTGTGTAATTACCATTTTGTCTTAAATCAAACAAAAGCATCACAGTTCCTACTTTTACTCCTAAGGTGCATCTGTTGAAGCAGTCTGTTGAAATACGTGTTCTGCTCATCTTTTGACATTTTAAAGTGATGGAAGACCAAAATATAGCCATTAGTACACTAATTGGTACTGCTCCTATTGTTTTTTTTTTTACCAGCTAAATGGTACAATAAACACATCTCTTAGATAACAAATAATCAGAATGTAATAGCAGATAGACTGCATTTGAAATGGAGACTGGCTGACAGATGGTAGTCCATTTGAGAAGGTATTTGTAATAGTTTAGGACAGTATACTTTGTTTGACATATGAAACAAATCTTAATGTTAGTCCAATGGGAACCTCATAAAGGAAATCAGCCTAATGCTTTCATTGTGAAATCAGATGTTTCTTGATGTAACAAGCAAATATAACTACAAATTGTTAATGTTTGATGATTAGACTATTTCATTTGAATTGCTTCCTTACTAGCATTTTTTTCATGTAAATACTTAGTTTTATTCCTCATGAATCTTAATTTTTCCAAGTATTTAACTTGTTTGATTAAAGTTTTAAATCTCCATGCATAGTTTTATTGACTCTTTATATCTTTAACAGAAGTATAGAAAAGTAGTTTGGTAAGTCCCAATATACCCTGAAGAGTTTGTGGCTAATGGGATCCCTGGTTTTGTTGGGAATTAATTTATTTCAGTTCCTGAGCACATGGGCTTATGCTAATGTGCATAGATGAATTAATAATCATTAGTTGTATCTGAATCCAGACCATGCCAAAAAAATATGATGTAACAGTTGATATTAGCCATAAATTTAATTCGGCATAATGAATTATAGAAAAATAATGGTAAATATTTATTGGGGTCTCACTATGTTCTTGTTACTGTGCTAAGTGCTTTACCTGCGTCATCTCCTTTTGTTCTCACAGTCGTCATCTACAAAGCTATCACTGACCAAGGTTTGTTTTTCAGCTTTGAAGCTTCACAAATGTTTTCTTATGATATCATGAGTTGATGTAAGGGACTGACTTAGAAAGTGACTAAGAAGGTGATAAATAAATCAAAATGCTAAGTTACTTATTTTTAAGGGAGGATACAACTCAGTTTGGAGATGAATCACTGAAGAAATTATAACTTTTGAAAGCATACACACATAATTTTCAAAATACTTATTTAAACTATGCTTCAGAATTTTGGAGTGGGTTAACTCAGGAGAAATATCAGTCAGCTCAAACATGAATATAATGATTGTTATTCTCTTTTACATTATTAAAACAAACTAATAGAAATTTTGCTTGGAAATTAGCTTGTTACTTTATGTACCCAATGATTCAAAGGTTGTATTCCTTTAAATATTCTACTAATTTGAATTCTTAATTAATTTGAGTTAATATGATAATGGAAACAAGAGCAGGGTCCTTAAATTTCATGTGAATCAAAATCACCTTCCTAACAATTCATTTGTCCCAAATCTATCCTGGTAGACTCTGATTCATTAAGTTCGAGATGGGGCTCTGACATCTGTATTTTTTTTTTTTATAGTACATGTCTTTATTTTAAGAAACATACATACAGAAAAGTGCACATATCTTAAATGCACAGCTCAATGAGTTTTCAAAATATAAGTAAAAAACACCCATATCAAACATTAACAAAATCCCCAAATTCCTCATTTCCCGCTACCAATTATTACCCAACTCCCCCAAGTTAACCAGTCTTGACTTCTATGATTATAATCAGTGTTTCCAGTTTTTGACCCTTGTGTAAATGTAATTATGTAGCATATACTCTTTTCTAAAGACTCCTTTTATTCAACACTGTTTGTGAAATTCATTCACGATTTTTTTTTTTTGAGAGGGCATCTCTCATATTTATTGATCAAATGGTTGTTAACAACAGTAAAATTCTGTATAGGGAACTCAATGCACAATCATTAATCAACCCCAAGCCTAACTCTCAACAGTCTCCAATCTTCTGAAGCATAACAAACAAGTTCTTACATGGTGAACAAGTTCTTACATAGTGAATAAGTTCTTACATGGTGAACAGTGCAAGGGCAATCATATCACAGAAACTTTCAGTTTTGATCACGCATCATGAACTATAAACAATCAGGTCAGATATGATTATTCATTTGATTTTTATACTTGATTTATATGTGAATACCACATTTCTCTCTTATTATTATTATTATTATTATTTTTTAATAAAATGCTGAAGTGGTAGGTAGATGCAAGATAAAGGTAGAAAACATAATTTAGTGCTGTAAGAGGGCAAATGTAGATGATTAGGTCTGTGCCTATAGACTAAGTATTAATACAAGCTAGACAAGGGCAACAAAACATCCACGGATGCAGAAGATTTCTCTCAAAACAGGGGGTGAGGTTCTAAGCCTCACCTCTTGACATCTGTATTTTTAACATGCCCTCACACTTGACTCTGACAACACAATAAAGTTTAAGAATTTGACCCAAATTTTAAAAGATCTCTTACTATTCCTCAATTGAGTACAGTTAATAGTAAATATCCAAAGGTTAACAGTGTACTAAAGTAAATATTTGTTTGAAAAATACACATTAAAAATTTTTTTCATATGTAATATAGTATTAATTTAACTATGGGGTGAATAGGTGAATGTCTAGTAAGGAAAAGATGTGGGAGAGAGGAATGACTTTCTTAGTAATTTTAATAGTTAAATATACCTGAATGACTGCTACTTAATCTTGTCAAGAGTTGAATAATTAAGGAGCAGGCTTAAAGTAATTAGGATATAATTAAAATTTAAATGTGACACTGATTATCAAGGCCAGATTTCTCATATTGAGATGAGAAGAACATTATCATGTTGAACACTTTAAAAGCAAAACATAGTAACTACTGCCAACAATGTATAGACCCAGTAGGGTTTACTTATCTTTAATTTATGTGCCTATTTAAGTTTTCCTTATTTATATATACTGTTATCTAACATGTGATTTTTGCTCAAACGGATGAGACAAATTTTGTAGATTATGGAAAGTCTTATGAAATTGTATCTCTAACAGATGATGCTGATCAATGAGCATTGACAAAATTGTGGTTTAAAGAAAATTAATATTACTGTCTATAAAAAATGTTTGAGGGAACTAAGTGGATGGTTATCTACTTAAATTAAGGTAATATTTGTCTTTCTCATCTTTTAACTTACTCTAAGTTAAGTAGATGTCTTCCGTATTTGCTGGAAGTTCCCATCATTAGGCTTGATAATTTGAGGAATTAGACTTTTCTTTTGACTGGTATTTCATCTTCTTGTACCAAGTTTGTAGTTGAATTTGCAGTCTATTTTGGCTCCTTTTTTCTCCTTGGTTTTTGGGTTCTTTTGCTTTATTTGATTTGTCACAATAATTACCCAGCCATGTAGGAGATTTAACAGCAGAAAGTAATGTACAAGTTCTATGTGTTCAGGCGCAATTGAACATTTCATTTAACTCGCAAGATTTGCAGACGTTCCATTAAAATATACTTCATTATTTTTTCTCCTATGCTCTCATTTCATTAATTTTGGAAAAAGCAAGCATCTTTCTGAAACCTACATATTTGAAATGTTTTCATAGTATATTTTCCTGTGCATGAAACTTAAAGGGATTAAACTGTGACTGATTTATTTATTTTTTAAGGTACCTGAGCATATATTCTGTGCTGTTTTATGCCCGCTATGTGCAGAAACAAAAATTTGAGCTACTCATGAATCACTGCTTCCCACTGCCATTTCTTACTGTATTTCTTCCTGAGCCATCAAACTTTACAAATGCCTACAGGTATTACACACCAAGGAGGTTTTATTTCCTTTCAAGGTTTTAAGCTTTGAGCTTAGATGTCTCTGTTTCAGAAGAAGAATGACCAGGCAGCTCTTTTGGAGCCAGCTTAGCTTCCATTTTTCTAAAGAACTGTCCACTTTGAAGTTTAGTATTCCAGTTTAGGGAATGTAGGAGCGAGCCTGAAGCCAGGGAAGAGGCCCAGGGGGAGAGTTACAGTAGCAGGAATATACAGTCTTGTTAAAGAAATGAGAAAGAAACATGAAAAAAGTTGAAGAGTAGATTAAAAGTGCTTAAAAATTATGTAAGTGATGTGTAAAGAAATTTTTTAGACAATTACTATCATTACTTTTTAGAGGACAGATTACTTTTTGCTGGACTTGGGGGTATAGTGCAGTTGAACCGTGCCCTCAGGAATGAATGGAATATAGGGATTTAGATGGAAACTCTTTCCAATGCATTCCACTTTGAAAGTTATTCCAAAATGAAGATAAAGAAAAGTAAGTTTTCTTTTGGGGAATGTAGCTGCCTTTTTCCTCTCAAGGAAAACCACCGTGTAGTACACTATTAAGAAGTAGAAGCAACCACATTATTCTTTATTTCTGCCAAAGCTTACAGGCCTCTCTGTTACAGGTATTTCCTATTTGAAAAATCAGAATTCCAGGAAACTTGAATCCTTACTCCTTTCCTACTTTAAAACAAAATAAAGTTGGAAATAATAAAAGTTCATGGTGGGATATATGATATTTTGTATTGAAGAAATAACTCAAAACTGGTCTGGTACTTACATTTCCATTTATAGTTTGTTTCAAACAGCTATTATTTTGTAATGAGAAAAGTTATTCGTTGAACAGATTTTTGTTTGAATATCTCTTATGTCCTGGGTACTATGCTAAGTGCTAGAAAGAAATGGTAAACAATCAGATATAGTCCCAACCTTTTTGGAATATGTATATAGAACATGATATTAAACAGTTATTCACACAGATTAGTAATTGTGGTTAGTGCTACATATAAAGACTGCAGTATTTTAACCTAGTCTGGTGGGTCAGGGAATCTTCCTAGATGAAGAGACATTTAAACTAAAGGTCAAGTAGGAATGAGTGGAGCAAAAATTGGGAGAAGAAGCTTTTAGAAAGAGGGATTCATGTGAAACTTCTGAGACAGAAAAGAGCTTGTCCTTTCAAGGGACTCAGCGGCCAATGTGGCTGAGCCCAGCAAGGGGAAAAGTAGCTCATGCATGGTGGTTGAAGGTAAGATTATACCGGATTTTTGAAATGATTACTTTGGCAGGCTTTGAAAAGAGTTCAGTTAGGAGTCTAATGTGATGGTAGCATGGGTTAGGATTTGGCAAAGAGTTAAGAAGGAATAGATTTTATATTTATCTGGGATGTAGAATTGGAAGTTATAATTGGTTAGATTTAGGTCTTATATCTGCAGTATAGTTTGGTCCTTTTAAAATGAACTAATAAAAAACTGCTTTATGTCTCCAACTTTCAATTTTATATTGATTTTTGCATTGCTTAGGCTTATTTTTCCTGTGGACACTTGTATGATCTCTTGATTAAACAGAGATCAGTGACCACCTTTCTTTTTGTCTTTAGAGCAACTTCTGCTACTTATTAATAAGGTGGTGTTTCCAAAGGTGCAGTGCATTTGGCAGTTGTTTCCTTCTTTTCTCCTAATAGTGAAATTTAAATCAGGTCTCTTTTGCACATTGTTTTTGCTTTTGTTTTGTTTTGTTTTTGTCTGTTCTTGAAACAGAGCAATAAAAGCGAATTTACTTTAGGGATAAGTTACTAGACTTCATAAGATTATTTTGTTTTTGCTTTTTTGTTTTTAATTTCAGATTCAGTTGCAGGCATAATACCTTTGAAATGTTATTTTTCTCTTCAGTAAACACAGTTTCTGTTCTATTGTTGAAATATTTATATATGGATTTTCAATCTTTTAGAAACATCTTAAAGGTAGTTTCCCCATCTTATTTTAATTTTTTTGACATTATAATTCAAAAGTCATGTTGAACAAGAGATGTTAGATGTTTTCAAAGATGCTATAGATTATCTAAGCTCTCCTTGTATATTACATCTTGATTTTTGAATTAAATCAATGCATGTTCATTAGTTGTTTTTTTGGGGGGGTTACATTTGAAGATATGTCTATGTTTATTTAAAAAGTAACAGTCCTTTAAAAAAAGTTTTTAGGCTTTCTGTTTTATTCTGATATGTTTCAACATTTCACTGTTGGGTTGTCCTTAGTGTTCCTGGGGGGTACTTTGTCTTCCTCTGTAATTTCTTTCCTTATAATTTTTCTTAAATTCCTTACTGTGACACAACTTAAAAAGAAAGCTTTTTAGATAAAAGGCAAGAACTCTATTATTTTAATGACAGTCATTGCAAGTAGTGCAAAGATGAAAGTTCTTGAGTTGTGCCTTCCTTATGTGTGTGATCTCAGAAATTTCTTGCATATGATTATGCTTTGAAATACTTACTATTTGCAGTTAGCATTCAACCAGAGTGAACATTTCTTTTTCATATGGATATTTTTTTAAAAAATCAAAGCAATAGTTAATGGGTTTTAAAACCTTAGTACTATTGAACATACTACTATTTTATTCCCTACATTTCATTTTATAATTATCCTCCTGAATTTTTTAAAGTGCTTGGTGATAAAGCCTAATTATAGTTTAAGACAAACAAAAATGAGAGAACTCAATACATAAAGGTTGTTTGCATTTTGAGTAATATCTTCTGTGGTTTGTATTGTGACCCTTGGTTACCAAATAACACAGTAACAGGGTTGTAGCCAGGGCCTGTTGCCAAGCGTACGTCCTTAACAACTAGGGTCCCAGTACTTATTTTGCCTTTTCTCAGGAGTTCATATATTTAGGGTCTCTCTGTCTTTAGTAAATTGTGTGGTCATGGATAGCCGTGATGTTCTGCTGGAACTTGGCAGCAGGTTCAGCATGTTCAGGGCAGCTGTGTATCTGAACAGCAGCATGAGTTCAGGAGATCAGGGTTTTACTTTACTACACTTTTTGTAAAGCACTGTCTTGAATAACAAAAAAACCCATGTCATTTAAAAATGGTTTTTATGTCATTTCTTTTTTCAGAGCTAGTTATATTAAAACACTTTATGTTTTTTTCAAACATAAAATTGAAGGATGAACTTTATACCTTTAGCCTCTATTCACCAATAGTTAACATCTTTCCATACCTGCCTGTTCAGACACACACACACACACACACACACACCACACACCACACACACACACACACACACACACACACACACACACACACACTTTTATTTTGCCAAATTATCTGAAAGTAGATTATAGACCTCATGACATTTCATCCTCTTCAGCATGTACCTCCCAAGAACAAGGACAGCATCCTACATACTCACAGCTCCATTGTATTTCCTAAAAACATCAACATTAATGTAGTAACATTGTCTTATATATGATCTGTATACAAGTTTCCCCAGTTATCTCCCAAATGTCCCTTATAGCTGTTTGTTCTTCATACAGGATCCAATCAGAATTCATACACTGTATTTAGTTATTGTGTCTCTTTAGTCTCTCCCAATCTAGGACAATCCCACTGCCTCCCTTGTTCTTTATAACATTTTGAAATCTTTGTAGAGTCTAAGCCAGTTGTCTACAGGATCACCCACATTCTGGATTCATTTGTTTCTTAATAGTTAGATTCAGGTAACACATTTCCAGGAAGACACAAGTGAAATTTTGTAATGTCTTGTTTCATCACACCAGGAGGCACATAATGTCAGGCCGTTCTCACAATGACTGCTTGGTGAGAGTGGGTACTGCCAGGCTTTTTAGGCAGGTTTCCCCTGTATAGCTCAATACTGATCTTTGGGGTGACACTTTGAGAACATCTGAGTATCTCGTTTCCTCAAAACATTTTACCAATGGTCTTAACATCTATTAATGATCCTTGCTTGAATCAGTCAATATACATTGGGGGTTATACTGATAATTTTTCTTATTTTGTTGATTAGATGACATTCTTCTGTCAAGAAGATCTTTCCTCTTTCCCCCCTTTTGTCCTTTTTCATGAGGTATTGTCATGGATAAATGGATTTTTAAAGATTCAATGTGTTATAATTCATTACTGTCATCATTCATTTTGATGATTTTTTTGTTGAAGTATGACATATAGAAAAGTACACAGATCATATGAATTATTGTAGTGGTCACTCCTGTATTATCAATGCTCTGTTCATAAATGGAAAGTACCCAGTATATGTTTTGTGTCTGATTTACATCACTCAACATGATTTTTGTCATATTTATCCATCTTTTGCATTTAGTCCATTTGATGCTCTGACTCTACCACAGATTATTTACCCTACTTTTGATGGATATCTGATTTGTTTCAAGTTTTTTTTATGATTATGTATAAAGCTGCTATGAATATTCCTTTGTATGTCCTTTGGGCAGTAGTTGGGCATAGGATTGCCTATGAGGAAGGATTTTGACAGCATTAAGTTGTGATATTTTTACCCAGGGAAGTCCAGGAGTGCTGTATTGGGCTGCCATAATCTTCTCTGAGCCTGTCATAAAATATTAAAAATAAAAGTTCTGGATTTTACATATATAAATGTGAATATATTGTATTATTCACTATTGTACAGTCCCATATCTTTATGTCATTTATTATCAAGGCAGCCCTTGCTCAAACAATCCAAAAAGGGAATACTGTTTATTCTACTTGAAAAATACAAAGATCCATGTTACATTGGATATGGAAATGTTTATCAGCTCATAGGGAAATGTGAATGGAGTATAACAACATACAAAATTCCTCTTGAATTGTGGAATTTTATTACGCAGGTGTTAACTTTGTCATATCTGTGGCCTTAGGAGAGCTTGCAAATTTTGTACCTCATATAGCTAAATGAAGATAAATTGTTTATTTAAACACACACTTGCAAAGATAGTTGGAATTCACTTAGTTTAAGTTGTGGGACTTGTAGTTAGTTGTTTACACAGATAAGCACATTGATGCTTTTTTATTGATGACTGGAGAACTTACTGGAGACTACATTTAAAAACCATGTAAAACTTTTTCTGTATAAGAAAGAAGCAGAGAAAGCAAAGGTACAAAGCAAAAATCAACTTCTTTTCATACTTATATGTATGTGCACTGATTGTTATTGTTATTTTTTTTTCCAGTAGTGGCAACAGAAGAAGTAGTTACTGCAGAATCTGTGGATGGTGCAATTCAGCAAGTAGTTAGTTCAGGGGGTCAGCAGGTCATCACAATAGTTACAGATGGGATTCAGCTTGGAAATTTGCACTCCATTCCAACCAGTGGAATAGGCCAGCCCATCATTGTGACGATGCCAGATGGACAACAAGGTTAGTAGTGTTGTATTTACATAAAGTTTGTGTTTATACTCAATTCTCATCAAGTTGTGATGTGTTTTTCAAAGCATTTATTTTCTTCTTGTTATATTTTTGTAACCTTTTGCAACAGACTTAATTGCTTAATTTTATTTGCTTACACAAATATTAAAATTTGCTTTCTCTGTCAGAGAGGAATTGGCCCCAAAGTATTCTGGTTGGAGAATGAGTTTAAATAAGTAATTCAAAATCAGCTTTGGACAATAATTTCCTAGGCCATGTAATGCAATTAAGATATCCTATGGGCTTTTAAAAATACCATGTAAGAAAAAGCTACTTAAAAAGAAGCTAGACTTAGAACTTGTAGTAGGAATGTGGTGGCAAGTTTTAGCAGCTTTTTTGATAGTTTTCCCATTTTTTCCTCTTGGAAACTACAGGGAATAATAAGATGGATAAAACTAAAGCAACAGCTACATTCTCATTGAAAATAAGAGGCTGAGAAAACTACAAAATTCTGTATTTGTAGTGTTGTCAAAAATATCTTAAGACCATTGTAGCCAGGACAAGAGAACCCTCATGGAACTTCACACTGGTGCATCAAGCAAAGAAAAGGGGTTAAGATAAGAAATCAGCAGTAAATATACACTCCTAGCAAGGCAGGGCCCAGTCTGAGTAGAAAGTGTTACAAGCATGGCCAAGATGAACTAAGGCATGAATACTGGAGGAAGCAGAAGGAGAAGGTACAGAAAGTTCCTATATGAGTAAGCATTATCTTGCACTCAGTCTCTGGAAAAAAAAAATGTGTGCACACACAAATTTTTAAAAAAATGAATGGGATTATAGAGACCATGCCTCTTCATGGCCAGTGAAGGAACTGGGGAAGGGAAGAGCTGGAGGTAGAAATTTTCTTAACCGAGGTTTGGTTTAGAGTAACAGGAGGTATGGCACTACAGAGAAACCACATCTCTAAGGAGAGTGTGTTGCTCTAGCAGTAGAGGAAACGCTGGACCTGAAGCCTGGGAGGTGTTTCCCTCCTGCTTTGCAGAAATCCTGTGCTGATAGCTGGTCCAAGATTTGCATCAGGCCCAGGTACTTTGACAAAGCTTTAAATAACTAATTCAAATTATATGGAAAAGAAGAAACCATTCAAAGTATTTGTATTAAGCAGATACAACATTGTTTCCCAAACCTGATGCTATACAGACTAATCTCATTGATGAAGAAAAGGAAAGGAACTCATGGTTTTGGATGTAAAGACTCACTATCATAAAATTTTCAATTCTTCCTGAATTAGTTTATAAATATAATGTGATATGAAAAAAGACTGTATTGGTTTGTCAGGGCTTCCATAATAAAATACCAGCTTAGTTGACTTAAATTACAACAGAAGTTTGTCTCCTCAAACTGGAGTTTGAAGTCCAGATCAAGGTGTCAGCAGGTTTGGTTTCTCCTGAAGCCTTTCTTCTTGGCTTTTAGATGGCTGTCTTTGGGCTATGTCCTCACACGGACAGCTCTCAGTCTGTGTGTTTGTGTCCTAATCCCCTTTACTTATAAGGATATCAGTCATATTGGATTAGGACTTACCCAGATGACCTCATTTTACCTTTTTACTTTTTAAAGGCCTTATCTCTTAATATGGTGAGGTGCTGGGGATTAGGACTCAAACATGTGAATTTTGAAGGGGGCACAATTCATCCCATCACAAAGACCAGCAGTTTTTTTCTGGGAATAACCAGATTCTGAAGTTTATATTTATATGGGGAGAAGGGAAGAAAAAGAATAAGAAAAACTGGAAAAAAGAGCAATGAGAGGAACCTACTAAATATTTGAATAAAATTTTAAAGCCTCTGTAATTTAAAATGTGTAACTGACATGAATATATGGACTATGCAGATAGTCCAGTGAAACATAAAAGGTTCTCAGTTCTTCTTGAGTTAATTTATAAGTGCATAATATGACATGATTTAAAAGAAAACAATTTAGTTCTCAAAATTTCTAATGTTTTAAATAACATTGTACTAAATAAATATGAGATCTGTATTTTTCATTTCAGTTAATATTTATAAGTTACATTTTTAAAAATATTTTAACAAAAAACTTTAAAATCTGTGAAACTGTAAATTTCCCCATTGGTTATTAAGGTTCCTTTGCATGGTTCCAGCTGGCACAGTAATTTTTATGGTCCTATACTGCTGTGCAAAGCAAGAATAGCCTCTCTCTGCATATATTTGCATTTATATAAAGAAATACTAAAAATTGGAACAAAGTCCAACTACCTAATAAAAAATAAGCTAACTTATGAAGAGACAAACCTTCATAATGGTGTATTCACACAGTGGAATACTATGCAGCTAAATAAAAGAAAGCCTTCTATGTACCTTAGCCCTCTATAAAAGATATCTTAGATATATAAGTGAAGAAAGCAGATGCAGAGCAACATATCTATTGTTTGTATGTTAGAATGTATGTTTTGTATGTATGCTACCTTTTGTGTAAGAAAGGGAAAAGTAAGAATATGCACATCTGTTTTAACATAAATTAAGAGCAATGCACAAGAAACCAATAAAAGTCATTATGTGTTAGCAGGAGTGAGAGAGATGTCTCAAAATATGCTTTTTAAATATGTTTGGATTTTGAGCCATATGAACGACTATATATATAAAATTTGAAGAAAAAAAAAGTAAGTCATTTAAATAGTAGTTTTTAGTAAAAAAAAAAGCAAAAGGTGAAGACAGGGACATCCAGATGAAAAGCAAATCAGTCTTTTAAAAGTATTGTTTTGGGACATATTTTAGATGAGCTGCATCAACAATGTCAAGACTAGTTTTATTTCTACTAAGCCTATCTGAAAATAGAGTAACATGTACATTTTTTTCATTTTAGTATTAACAGTACCAGCAACGGACATTGCTGAAGAAACTGTGATAAGTGAAGAACCACCAGCTAAGAGACAATGTATTGAAATAATTGAAAACCGGGTGGAATCTGCAGAAATAGAAGTAAGGAGTCTTTTACCTGGTGTGTTTTGCTGCAGTCATCCAAAACAAATTCAGTGTACTTTTCTTTTTTTTTGTCTTTTATATTTATTACTGACAGTGTTGCTTTGATCCAGAATGAAAGTACAAAGTATTACTTTGTCTGTTTGCTTTAAATATATAACAAGCCCTCAATAAATAAATATTGAATGAATGAATGAATGAATGAGTGAGTGAGTGAGTGAAGAATTTATAACAAAGCCTGTCATGGTAACACTGGAATGTCTTGTTTTTTGCCCTCTATCCTCTTATCTTCTATTAAATCCACATGAATCATTCTCACAAGTCACTAACATAAATGTCCCTATAGACTAAAAAATTTTTTTCTTAAAAAAGTGAAATGCAAATAAATGCCTGTTTAGACTGGAGGATGCTCCTTAGGAAGGATGTTGTCAACTGAGTTACTTTTTAAAAAGACATTAATAACTGCTTATTTCACTGTAAATCCTTTAAGGAAATTAAATTTAGACTAGTTGTTGATAGGATTCAATTTTTTTTTCCCTCTCCCAAACTAGTTCATAAGTGTAAACTAGTTTGTTAGTGTAACCAAACCAGAGTTACCTCCTAGGTCCTCATAGGTTTTTTTTCTTATATGACCGTAAATATAACTATATCCCCCAAATCCCAAAAGAAGGAAATCATTTGGTATTTGTCTTTATCTGCCTGACTTATTTCACTGAGCATAATACCCTCTAGCTCCATCCATGTTGTTGCAAAATGGTAGGATTTGCTTCTTTCTTATGTCTGAATAGTATTCCGTTGTGTATATGTACCACCTCTTCTTTATCCATTCATCTACTGATGGACACTTATGTTCTTTCCATATCTTGTCTACTGTAAATAATGCTACAATAAACATAGGGATGCATATGTCTTTTTGAATCTGAGAAGTTGTTTTCTTTGGGTAAATTCCTAGGAGTGGAGTTCCTGGGTCAAATGGTATTTCTATTTTTAGTTTTTTGAGGAACCTCTATATTGCTTTGCACAGTGGTTCAACTAATTCCCTGATAATTAGCGATGTGGAACATCTTTTCATATGCCTGTTGGCCATCTGAATTTCTTCTTTGGTGAAGTGTCTGTTCATATCCTCTGCCAATTTTTTAATAGGGTTATTTGCTTTTTGGTTGCTGAGGCATGTGAGTAATTTTTATATTTTGAATGTTAACCCCTTCTCGAATATGTCATTTACAAATATATTATTCCATACTGTAGGATGCCTTTTTGTTCTGCTGATGGTGTCCTTTGCCCTACAGAAACCTTTTAGTTTGATATAGTCCCATGAGTTCATTTTTGCTTTTGTTTCCCTTGCTCGAGGAGATGCATTCAGGAAGAAGTTGCTCATGCTTATATTCAGGAGATGTTTGCCTGTGTTGTATTCTAAGAGTTTTATGGTTTCATGATTTACATTCAAGTCTTTAATACATTTTGAGTTTACTTTTGTGTATGGAGTTAAACAATAATCCAGTTTCATTCTCTTGCATGTAGCTGTCCGGTTTTGCCAGCACCAGCTGTTGAAGAGGCTGTCATTTCCCCATTATATGTCCATGGCTCCTTTATCATATATTAATTGACCATACATGCTTGGGTTTATATCTGGGCTCTCTAGTCTATTCCATTGGTCTATGGGTCTGTTCTTGTGCCAGTACCAAATTGTCTTGATTACTGTGGCTTTGTAGTAGAGCTTGAAGTTGGGGAGTGTAATTCCCCCTGCCTTATTCTTCCCTCCCAGGATTGCTTTTGGCTATTTGGGGTCTTTTGTGGTTCCATAGGAACCTTAGAACTGTTTGCTCTGTTCGTTGAAGAATGCTGTTGGCACTTTGATAGGGATTGCACTGAATCTGTAGATTGCTTTAGGCAGAATGGCCGTTTTAACAATATTAATTCTTCCTATCCATGAGCATGGGGTGTGTTTCCACCCATTGGTATCCTCTCCAGTCTCTCTCAAGATTGCCGCACAATTTTCAGAGTATAGGTCTTTCACCTCCTTGGCCAGGCTCATTCTTAGGTATTCCATTCTTTCCGATGCAGCTACAAATCAAACTGCCTTCCCAGCTTCCCCCTCTGCCAGTTCATCATCAGTGAACAGGAATGCAACAGACATCTGTGCATCAATAATGCATCCTGCAACCTTGCTGAATTCAGACACTAGATCCAGTAGTTTTGGAGTGGATTCCTTAGGGTTTCCCACATACAGCACCGTGTCATCCTCAAACAGGGACATCCCAACCTCCTCCTCACCAATATGGATGCCCTTCATTTCTTTGTGTTGTCTGATTGCTGTGGCTAGGACCTCCAGAACCATGTTGAATAAAAGTGGGGAGAGTGGGCAACCCCGCCTCACCCCTGATCCTAAAGGAAAAGTTTTCAGCTTTCTGCTGTTAAGCGTGATGTTGACTCTGGGTTTATCATATATGGCCTTTATGATGTTGAGGTGCTTGCCCTCTATACCCATTTTGTTAAGAGTTTTTATCATGAATGGATGTTGAATTTTGTCAAATGCTTTTTCGGCAGCTATGGAGATGATCATGTGGTTTTTGTCCTTTTTGTTGATGTGGTGGATGATGTTGATGGATTTTCTAATGTTGTACCATCCTTGCATCCCTGGAATAAATCCTACGTGATCATGGTGGATGATCTTTTTGATGTACTTTTGAATTCGGTTTGCTGATATTTTGTTGAGTATTTTTGCATCTATGTTCATCAGGGATATTGATCTGTAATTTTCTTTTTTGGTGGTATCTTTGCCTGGTTTTGGTATTAGATCTTGGGTATTAGATCATCACTAAATGTTTGATAAAATTCAGCAGTGAAACTGTCTGGTAGAGGAGTTTTGTTCTTAGGTAGTTTTTTGATTACCAGTTCAGTTTCCTTGCTAGGAATTGTTCTCTTCAGATCTTTTGTTTCTTCCTGGTCAGCCTTGGAAGGTTGTATTTTTCTAGAAAGTTGTCCATTTCTTCTAGGTTATCCAATTTGTTAGCATATAATTTTTCATAGTATTCTCTCACAATTCTCTGTATTTCTGTGGTGTCCATAGTGATTTTTCCTTTCTCATTTCTGATTCTGTTTATGTGTGTAGACTCTCTTTTTATCTTGATAAGTCTGGCTAGGGGTTTATCTAGTTTGTTTATTTTCTCGAAGAACCAGCTCCTGCTTTCATTGATTCTTTCTATTGTTTTATTCTTCTCGGTTTTATTTATTTCTGCTCTAATCTTTAGTATGTCCCTCCTTCTACTGACTTTGGCCTCATTTGTTCTTCTTCTTCTAGTTACATTAATTATGAGTTTAGACTGTTCATATGGGATTGTTTTTCTTTCCTGAGGTAGGCTTGTACTGCAGTATACTTCCCTCTTAGCACGGCCTTCGCTGCGTCCCACAGATTTTTGCGGTGTTGAATTATTATTGTCATTTGTCTCCATATATTGCTTGATCTCTGTTTTTATTTGGTCATTGATCCATTGATTATTTTGGAACATGTTATTAAGTCTCCATGTGTTTGTGGGCTTTTTCCTTTTCTTTGCATAATTTATTTCTAGTTTCATACCTTTGTGGTCTGAGAAACTAGTTGCTACCATTTCAATCTTTCTGAATTTACTGAGGTTCTTTTTGTGGCCTAGTATATGATCTATTCTTGAAAATATTGTTCCATGTGCGCTTGAGAAGAATGTGTATCCTGTTGGTTTTGGATGGAGTGTTCCATAAATGACTGTTAGGTCCGTCTGTTCTAATGTGTTGTTCAGTGCTTCTGTCTCCTTACTTATTTTCTTGCTGGTTGATCTATCCTTTGGAGTGAGTGGTGTGTTGAAGTCTCCTAAAATGAATGCATTGCATTCTATTTCCCCCTTCAATTCTATTAGTATTTGTTTCACATATGTAGGTGATCCTGAGTGGGGTGCATAGATATTTATAATAGTTATATCCTCTTGTTGGAATGACCCCTTGATATTAACTTTTTATCAAATGAAAATTAAAATTGTTATTAAGTAACTTTGGGAGAGCAACTGCAGTGTAAAGAACACTGGACTTGAAATTAAATGAACCTTATTTTAATTCCACTCTTGCCCCCATTAACTTTGAGGCAGTTATCTTATCTTTCTAAATTTCAATTTTATTTTCTCCCAAGTAGGAATTTAGGATAACAATATCTCCATTTTGGGGTTTTATGAGCATTGATACCATAGAAAAGAGGATTTTTTTTTTTAAATCACTAGAAGGCAACATAAGTCTGACCAAGGACAATTAGAAGATATCATTGCCCAAATTCATTTAAGTGTAAGACTAGTGCATGTTTGGCCACAATCGAAAAGAAAATATTATTGAATTAAAAAGAATCCAATTCATGGTTTAACCAGAATGTTTGGTAAAATTATGATTTTAATTATTAAAGGTTGTTTTATTTCCTCAAAATTGAAATTTATACTTACTATACTGAAGTTCTTACAAGCTAACAGTTTATTCCTTTGAACATTATCTGTAACTTATCATTTAATAACCTTTTTAATATCTTTCTGATATGTTAGATGATTTCTTCTGGCATATAAGGTGAAAAAAGTTTTGTCATGTACTTTGCTTAAAGTGTTTAAAAGAACATTATTTTTAAATTACTTGAATTTTTATTGAACATAAACTTACTCAATTCAACAAACTGTATTTCTAAAACAGTGAACATGCAGCCTGTACCTTTATTTTTCTAACAGCCAGTCAAAGTTGCTCTGTTCCTCAAAGTTCAGCCTGTTTCCTCTTACAGTCTTCAGAGACCAGGGAGAATAATTGCAGATAACAGAAAAGAATGAATTGGGGTATAACTAGAACCAAAGAGATAGAAATTCTGGTAGATGGAGTTTTAGCTTAGTGTAGAGAAGAGTGTTTTTTTTTTCCTTGCTTTGTTTTTACTTAAGAGTTTTCTGGTGTTTAATTTGATGTAGACTTTGTTCTAAGGCTAACATAAAGTTTTTCTGTAAAGGGCCAGATATCAAATATTTATGTTTTTATGGGCTGTATGGTCTATGTTCCGCTACTCATTACTGCCATTGTAAGCAGGAAAGCAGCCATATACAATTTGGAAATGAGTAGGCATGGCTATATTTCAAAAAAATTTACTTATAAAAACAGGACCATATTTGGTCTGTGGCATTTAGAAAACTGATGTTTGCACACATGCTAACAGCTCACACACCCAGCCCAGTTTTTCTCTTTTAAAAAAAATTTAATGGTTAAAAATGAGTCTGGAATCAGATTTATGTTGAATTATAATTTTCTGATGTGTGATCTTGTTCACTTATTTAATCTCCCTGTCAGAAAAAAGGAGGAAATAATAGTACTTACATTATCACACTGTTGTAAGGGTTAAATAAGAATGCTTGTGAAGGACTAGGACAATGATGGGCATATAATAATGCTCGGTAAATGTTAGTTTCTTCTAAAATTTATATTGAAGTATGATAGAGAAATCATTGTTTTTTTCTTTATAATAGCTAACAAAATAAAATTGAATATTAGAAAATTATATATTAAAATGGATAAAACTGTTGAGATAATTTTTCTACCTGAAGCAGAATTCAATCATCTTGTTTGAAAAAAAAAAAAAAAAAAAAAACAACTCAAGTCTTTCCATGCTCTATTTTTCCATTGCCTACTGTAACTGTAATTGCTTGGCTTTGGAGTTACAGTATAAGATAAATATCTTGATTATTATCAGAATTTATTTTCCTTATAATTCCTCAATGTTAAATGGTTATAGGAAAAATACTTCAATGTTACTTATTAGTAGGCTAAGTATTTTTATTTTAAAGTGTCAGAATCCTTTTTATTGTGGTTTTATTGCAAAAGGTCAAAGCTTTTGGCATTTCTATATAAATATGAATCTCAAATGTTAGTCTGTTGCACTGTTCATGTGAGAAACAACCAAGTTACTGTTTCCATTAAGGAATGTCTTGCATTTAATACATGTTCAGTAAACATATGACAAATAAATTTGGAAACAAAGGATCCCTGAGTAAAATGAGATATTTTATTTATTTGAAAAGTGAGTGGGCAGAAAGATTCTTTCCCCAAATACCTATATACCTGAGAAAGAAAAATTAAAAAACTTTAACAATGTTTAACTAGGTTTCAACCTTGAGGATTAAATGTATTCAAAGAATAGTGCTAATGATTTTTATCTTTCAGATTTTACAGATTTAGTTAAGAAATGCCGATTAAATGAGGCCTCTATTTGGCCTAGGAGAAGGGAGCTATCTTTTCATTTATATTAAGATCTAATCAAAATAAAAATATGCACTAAGAAAAATAGGATTAAACTGTATTCACTGTTAGACTGTTTACGTCTCTTAGTTTGCTGTCATCTTCTGAAATAATTGTGAATTCCTTCCTGTTTCTAAATGTTAATAAATAGCTAATACTAGAGAATGACTGAGAGTTAATGCATTCCAATACTTCCTACCAAATCAGGGCAAGTTTTTATCCATATTCAAAACTGGCTACCCAAGGATCTAATTTCTTAACACATGCAAATTTTAAAACACTCTATGTGGCTGTTAGTAGCCCCGCGAGAGGCTGGGGTTCAGCACCCGGGAAAACAGTGCGCATCTCCCACCCTTCCTTTTGGTGTGCTCAAAGTTCTCCAGTTTCCTGCCAGGGTCCTGGCACTGACTGCTTACATGAGGCTCATCTCTTGGGAGTCCTTTCTGACCTTTCCTACTCTGTCATTTTGCCCGGAGTATGGGTAAGAAGTGGGTTGAAAAGGGGTAGCAGGGTATGGCTTTGATATCTTTAACTTGGAGATGAGGGGCACGCCTTCCTTCTGCTTGTACATTTTGTGTAATTGGAAGGTTTGAGACTACTTGTTTCATCAATGACTCCCACATTTGCTGGACCCAGGGGAAAAATAAAGATTGGCTCCAGCTTCAATCCCAATGTGGAGAAGGGAGCCGCATCACAGGAAGGCAGGAGTATTATCTCCTCCTTGTGGACCATGTGAGTAGTGAGCAGGGGGAGGGGATTTTAGTGTTCATAATGGACAAGGGTCAAGGAGGCAGTAGAAGAGCCCCTCCGATGGGCCTCTTCTCCAGCAGGCTGCTTGACCTCTCACCGACAGTTCCTCTGGTCAAGAGACTTGTCCAGTGTGAACCTGGCCTTTCTTGTGATTAATAATAGTCCTACCCTCAGCCCCCACCCCACTAAGAGGTCTTGGGCCTCTGTAAAGAGACTGAGCTTGGGCCTTCGGAGGTTGAGCTTCTGGCCATGCGCGTTCTAGAGGTACAGGAAACGACTCTGAAATGTTTTCCCTGAGGAGGCAGCTGAATAGAGGCAGAGTGAGGAGAAGAGAAAGAAGACTATTTTCGTTGGCCTGGATTTGTTTCAGCTCTCAGTTTATTGAGAATTTTAACACATACATTTTATGCCTGTATAAGTTAATGAAATCACAGTAGAGAAATTAGTATTGGTTTGTAAAATGGTATGACTTAGGACACAGTAATCTAGACCAGCACTCTTCATTTTAGAGATGAGGAATCTTGCTTATCACTAGAGGAAGATAGTTTTAAAGGCAATCGTATTAGAATCATAGGAAACTGTTACCATGGGAAAGCTACATCATCTCTGAGCATCATTTTCCTCATCTGTAAAATGGGCATCATATCTGTCTTAGAGACTTGTTATTGGAAATCACATGGTTTAGTCATATGGGTTCTCAATAAATACTGTTTTACTATTATACCTTTAGATAAATACACCACAGATGGAGATTTGAAGAGTTATGGTTGTTTAATTTCCCTCTTATTAAAGCTGTTTCTTAGTTTTCATAGTATACATATAAAAGTACAGGTACACAGGTGGGTTCATTTCATTATGTTAGTCTTTTTCCTAATTAGGAAATAATTTCCTTGAGGTTAGAAACTGTGATCTCTTATCTCATTCTGTGGAGCACAAAATTAGGGGCTCTAATGATTTGTGTATTGGTTGAATAGGCAGTATGTCTAGGAAATACCAGTATGTGTCTGCTTTTAGCTACTAATTTTTGGGATGCCTGCTTTTATGTGTTAATAATGTATTTGTGCAGAAATTGAAAAAAAAAACTTTTTTTTTTTAAATTAGGAGAGAGAAGCTCTTCAGAAACAGCTGGATGAAGCAAATAGAGAGGCACAGAAATACCGACAGCAGCTTCTAAAGAAAGAGCAGGAAGCAGAGGCCTACAGACAAAAATTAGAAGCTATGACTCGTCTTCAGACTAATAAAGAAGCTGTTTAATTGAAATGAACATGTAGTTTGAGTTTGCTTTCGGTCAAGAAAGAATACAATCTTGAACTGTACACAGTAAGGTACAGTCTTGGGAGGATAGGACAGCAGAAGAGACTACAGATTGATAATTGGACTTAAGCCATGAGCTCTGTATTCTTGTAACATAAAACTCTACTTCAGAAGTTGTGAGACGTATTTAAAACTGAGTTCTGTAAATAGTTAATGTTTTTTTTACAGTTCCAAATGTGCTGATAAAGATTGTTGAAGAGATCCAAAAACACAATAAGCCACTGTTTTTGTGAATTCTTTTTGGTTTTAGTACGAACCTTAATTTCTCAGAAACAGAACAGTTTTAAGGGTGATCGTTATTGATTAGACCAAATGTTGTGTAGTAATTATGTGGTAGACTGATGCTGGAATTACTCCTGTAGGTGTAACTTCTATAGGAAGAGAAGATTTCTCCCAGGAAATCTTTGTACAGCTTTAAGTTGTCTCAGATTCTCAGAAAACATTTTTTAGAAAGCAAATTTTTATATTTGTTCAATTTCAGCTATACCCAAGTAGATTTACATGTATATGAAGCAAATATTTTTAAAACTTTCTGTTTGTACATATTCTGCATGTTTTATAATTTCAAATGCATCACTTGCATAGGTGTTTTTCCAACAAATTGAAAGTTATTAGGAAAAAAAACTTTTATTCTATAGGTCATTGAAACTAAGTAAGCTAGCAGCTGGTTTTATTGGAATGACAATGTTCTTAGAAGGAGCAGCTTACAAGATAACTTGAATTTGCAAACTGTAAAATCTATGCTTTTTTGAAAATTTCATAGTGGGGACGTGAAACTGTATTCTGTGCCTTCCATCATGATTTCCACATGAAAGCACTTTAAGGCACTGGATTTTAAGATAATGTTTTTGGAAAACTCAAAGCATATGGGTTTCTGAAATATTTCATGGACTCATTTCCCCCCCAGGAAATTATTCTTATGGAAAAATAATTGCTTTTGTATGTAGAACAAGAACTTTTTGTACTACATTGATGCTATAGATACGTCTAACATAACTTACTTTTCCCTGTGAAAGCTCTACATGTGTGCTGCAACTTACTCTCATCACACAATATTGTTGAATTCCATAATGTATGGACATTAAACTCTGACATACTGTTCATTCTTTTTTTGTAGAACATAACTTCAAGCCCTTTTCTCTTGCTTTATTTTTTAACGTTTAGTTGCTTTATGAAAATGTTTAACCGGAAGACCCTTCTAGATTACCTATTCTGTATAAAGAAGCAATTACCCTTAAAACTGTACTCTGGCCTACTTTTCTATTTTACAATTAAATATCTTTTCCACATATGTTCAGTGTAGACTTATATTTTGACCACATTTTATTCACACATTAGGAATTTTGTTCTGTGTATTACATACAGCACTATCTGAAAATGCTAGAGATTCTCCACAGTGTCTTAAAGGCCCTTGAGTCATTCCTTGGGAGTTGTGAGTTCTCTCGCTGGAGTTGTCAGTATAATTGGTAATGTAATAAACAGTTCTGTGAACAATCAGCTTGAGAGTTGCTATTGGAACCTTACAAAGGTTTTAGGGCAGATTTAAGAACTATGAAGTAGAGAATAAACCTTTTGCAGTGTTCCACAAAATTTGACATATATTTTAAACTAAAAGTACAGGTTTTATAAATGCCAGGCCGTATTTGCAGTAGCATGAAGCCACTTTTACCTTTGTCTGTTTTTATTCGTGCATTTATGGGGTTATTACATTAGGTGGTGTGCCTTGACACAGTGTTGGGTGGAGAAGGGCCAACATGTTCACCCTGGAGTGTAAGCCAGCCACTGCAGAGCTTTGTTTCCAGTCCAGGTTGGCCCTTCTGAAGAACCTTGAGACAGTGGTGCAAACTTCTGAAAACGAATGCCTTCTTTGATTTCTGTTCTGCTGTTCTGCTAGAGACTCTGCCTGGAGCAAGAAAGAATTTTGATTATAACAACATTTGGCACAGATGGAAAAAATAATGGGTACTTAAAAGGAGTAAGTCTGTGGTAGTATCAGGTAAATATTCAGATGTCTGGGGGAAGTCCACTTTTTTTTTTTGAGTATTCACTTGTTTCCAAGAGTTTGTTATGTTGAACTTGTATAATTCCTCAGTCATCTGCTTTCTGATTCACTGTTCTGTGCAACCAGCAGTTAGACAAGAATTTACGACTAAAACTTAAAATGTGTCTCCTTTGTCTTTTTAGCTTCTGTTTTCAGGTAGGCTAGAAAAGCTTTGCATTTTAATAATTCTTAATGGTGTTCTGAACAGAGGATTAAAAGAACTAACAGTTAAGCAAGGATTTTCAGAAATCCACACTTACTGTGTTCCCATTACATAATGATGGATTTGTAGTTAAAGGTCATCTGGTTGCCACATTGATGGTTAATTATCTCCACTTATTAAGGTATTTCACAAACACATTCTAAAACAGCCTTTTTCTACTATGGTTCTGCAAGAGAATCAAATCCTAATGCCCTGTATATTAGGGCCTAGTGAATTAATTTCTTGTAATGAATTAGTTTATTTCCTATGCATCTAGAACAGTACTAGTTATGTACAATCTAGACACCTCATTAGATGTCTGGGTTACTAATTAGTTGATTCAGTTTAACACTGTACAGTCACTGGGACTCTACGATTACAAATTCTAGGTTGGGTCTGAAGCTTTCAGAAAGCCTCATCTGATGAGTAGTATCTCCAGGAACTGTGCTTCTCAACCATTTTCATTTGTTGTTACTTATATCTTAATTACTTCCCAAAAGGACTTGTGATGTCATTTGTTTTCTTGGCTTTTAGGAATTAATTTCTTAACATCTATCTTTCATGATGTGAATGGCAGAGTAGTTACTCCATCTTTCTACTCTGCCACTAGATTGCTCTATTTATGGTGGCAGAGGTGTGGCAGTTAGGGAGTTTCTTCTGTGACATTCCAAAGAACAAAGTTAAATAGAGAAGAGAATAAGTGTGAAGTCCCACGTTAATTTTTGTTTACAACAAAGGACCTATACAAATATATTAATGAAAACCTATGCCAATATGTTTCTTCAACATGATCATATAGGATATTATTTACTGAAAATAAGAAGAACCCTTGCCTATCACAGGAACTGATGAGTTGATATGTTTGTGGATATTTTATGCTGATAGGACTTATTTTTTCTGTATTACTCTATACAAATTCTGTCCTGACAAAATCTATATGTTTCTTTGTGCTTTCATACCTGGAAGAACTGACTCAAAATAGAGCAAGAGAGAAAACTTTTCAGACACGGTCACAAAGCAACTGTAGGGACCTTTATGTCCATATGGTTGGGTTCCCAAGGCATTAGCACTGAGGTTTATATAGCAAATAGAAAAAACCCTTTTCTATTCACCTTGCCTCTATTGAATAAATGACTCCATCATGTCAGATCAACTTAGGAATAACAGATTTGTTTTTTCATTAAGTAATATTTACTGTACTTGGATTTCATTATAGATAACTAGACTGTTGTCGTTTCGAATGATATGTGCTATTTGCTTTCTCCATGTTAGATGAGAACATCTTGATGAACATGGATTCAGTTTGACGTAAGCACCCTGAATGCATTCTCAGGTGTCTCTGTGTAACCTGCAATGGAAAACACAGTATCAGCCCTGGAAATACACTTCTGATTCCAAATCAGAATTTTGATATCAATATTTTTGTGACTTAAACAATTTTCCAAATATGTAGACATACAGTTTTATATCTTTTTTGGTTATTTTGATAACCTGAGCTCCTTTAAAAATGCTTTGGTTTATCTAATGTTAATCAAATGTTGAGTGTAATTTGAATATAGTTCTCAGAGGCTCTTCATTTTTAGGTAAGTATTGTAACTTCCAAACTACCGTTTGCTTCCTGGAAAAGTTTTGACATGGTCTCCGTGATTCTGTCCACCATGTTTCATTAACTGCTTACTCAGTTTCTTATTTGAGTAACTTAAATCTCATGCATAGTTGATATGTAATATTTTCTACATATATAAATATATAGTACTACATTAAAAATTCCAGTTTTACTACTGACTGATTACATGGATTATAATTCTGAATTTTATGAATTATTTAAATATCTTCTTGATTTTTCCATAGAAAGTTTTCTTATTTTTTGTGTGTGCTACATAAAAGTTTGTAAAACTTTCATTTTTGCATTACTATTTTTCACAATTATTCTACACTTGCCATCCTTATAACTCAAACAAGTTTAAATTGTATTCACTTATTTTGCTGTAGAAAAATATCATATATTAAGAAAGCTTCCACTTGTAATATTGTCATACTTTAATATTTTTGCTAGAGCACATTGGTATGGAAATATTTTCATTTCATCATTTAAACTTTCATATTACTAGTGGGGTTGAACATTTTTACTCTGTTTTTCTTGTCCTTTAGTGCTTATTCTTCTGAGAATTGTCAGTTCATACATGATTTTTTTTTTTTTTTGTAGATAATTATTTTTTATTGAAGGGTAGTTGACACACAGTATTACATTAGTTTCAGGTGTACAACATTGTGATTCAACATTTATATACATGATAATTCTAGATACCAGCTATCACCATACCAAGCTGTTACAATATTTTGTCTATATTCCTTATGCTATACATTACATCCCGGTTACTTATTTATTTTACAATTGGAAGTGTGTACGTTTTTTTGGTTGTTGTGAGGGCATCTCTCATATTTATTGATCAAATGGTTGTTAACAACAAAATTCTGTAGGGGAGTCAATGCTCAATGCACAATCATTAATCCACCCCAAGCCTAATTTTCGTCAGTCTCCAATCTTCTGAAGCATAACGAACAAGTTCTTACATGGAGAACAAATTCTTACATAGTGAATAAGTTCTTACATGGTGAACAGTACAAGGGCAGCCATCACAGAAACTTTCGGTTTTGCTCATGCATTATGAACTAAAAACAGTTCAAATATGAATACTCATTTGATTTTTATACTTGATTTATATGTGGATACCACATTTCTCTCTATATTATTATTATTTTTTAATAAAATGCTGAAGTGGTAGGTAGATACAAGATAAAGGTAGAAAACATAGTTTAGAGTTGTAAGAGAGCAAATGTAGATGATCAGGTGTGTGCCTGTAGACTATGTGTTAATCCAAGCTAGACAAGGGCAAGAAAACATCCACGTATGCAGAAGATTTCTCTCAGAACAGGGGGGGTGAGGTTCTAAGCCTCACCTCTGTTGATCCCCAATTTCTCACCTGATGGTCCCCCTGCGACTGTGCCTGTCGTAGGTTGTTCCTCCCTTGAGGAATCTTACCCGTCTCTGGCTAACCAGTCATCTTCCAGGGCCATACAGGGATATGTAAATTTGGTAAGTGAGAGAGAAGCAATATTGTTTGAAAAGGTTAGCTTTTTACTTCTTTGCATATTAATGCCCTGTGGCTTCTATGCCCAGCATTTGTCTTGAGGTATCTTTACCACTTGGAAGAATTATGATACTCGGTAAATTTGATATGAGGCACGAATTCTATTTAAGGGTTGTAATTAGGAAGGAAGAAGAAAAGCTATAGAAGTAGCAGGCGGAAGAAAACATGGGAAGATTGATTATTTCTTTGACATATCTTCTTGTAGAATAACTTCAGCATGTATAGGTTTTAAACTACTAATTAAATTGTGCACACACATTAACATAATAGGAGTATAGTTACATAACCAAAGCATACCTGTAAATACCAGCCATCTCCAGTGAAACCAAGAAAACCAGTTAGGCACCTTAGGCATTTGTGAAAACTTATCTATGATATGGTGGATATTGTCCAACTGAACTTGAACAGTCTGAGAGAAATCAGACAAATTAAAACAACCCATTCCTGGGGACTGTTCACATTCCATATGTTCTTTTAACAGTAAATAGTCTGTAGTTGTAAGATTTTGGAGTGCTACAATTTGCACTTCTCCAAATTCTTGGTTGAGTTCCAACAGTATAGATCCAGTCAAATTTGTTGTTTTACTGTGTGCACAGGCCAGCTTAGATATCTCCTTCCTCATTCCCATGGCAAGTCCAGGAGCTGGTGGGATGAGTGCATCTACAGCTGTAGCAGTGCGTGGATCTTTGTTGGTTTTTTTGATGATCATCTTCTGGCATGAGTCTTCCAGAGAGTGCTGATGTTGGAAGTTCTTTTTCATATCGTATCTTAGTTCATTTTCAGGGTAGCCAAATTAGGCTTTAATCCTCTGTATAAACACAAACAGACCCTTTGCCTCGCCAACATTTGTTGTTGTTTGTCTTTTGGATGGCAGCCATCCTTACTGGTGTGAGGTGATACCTCATTGTAGTTTTAATTTGCATTTCTCTGATAATTAGCGATGTGGAGCATCTTTTCATGTGTCTGTTGGCCATCTGTATTTCTGTTTTGGAGAACTGTCTGTTCAGTTCCTCTGCCCATTTTTTAATTGGGTTATTTGTTTTTTGTTTGTTGAGGCGTGTGAGCTCTTTATATATTCTGGACGTCAAGCCTTTATCAGATGTGTCATTTTCAAATATATTCTCCCATACTGTAGGGTTCCTTTTTGTTCTATTGATGGTGTCTTTTGCTGTACAGAAGCTTTTCAGCTTAATATAGTTCCACTTGTTCATTTTTGCTGTTGTTTTCCTTGCCCGGGGAGATATGTTCAAGAAGAGGTCACTCATGTTTATGTCTGAGAGGTTTTTGCCTATGTTTTTTTCCAAGAGTTTAACGGTTTCATGACTTACATTCAGGTCTTTGATCCATTTTGAGTTTACTTTTGTATATGGGGTTAGACAATGGTCCAGTTTCATTCTCCTACATGTAGCTGTCCAGTTTTGCCATCTGTTGAAGAGACTGTCATTTCGCCATTGTATGTCCATGGCTCCTTTATCAAATATTAATTGACCGTATATGTCTGGGTTAATGTCTGGATTCTCTAGTCTGTTCCATTGGTCTGTGGCTCTGCTCTTGTGCCAGTACCAAATTGTCTTGATTACTATGGCTTTATAGTAGAGCTTGAAGTTGGGGAGTGAGATCCCCCCTACTTTATTCTTCTTTCTCAGGATTGCTTTGGCTATTCGTGGTCTTTGGTGTTTCCATATGAATTTTTGAATTATTTGTTCCAGTTCATTGAAGAATGTTGCTGGAAGTTTCATAGGGATTGCATGAAATCTGTATATTGCTTTGGGCAGGATGGCCATTTTGACGATATTAATTCTTCCTAGCCACGAGCATGGGATGAGTTTCCATCTGTTAGTGTCCCCTTTAATTTCTCTTAAGAGTGACTTTAGTTTTCAGAGTATAGGTCTTTCACTTCTTTGGTTAGGTTTATTCCTAGGTATTTTATTTTTTTTGAGGCAATTGTGAATGGAGTTGTTTTCCTGATTTCTCTTTCTGTTGGTTCATTGTTAGTGTATAGGAAAGCCACAGATTTCTGTGTGTTGATTTTGTATCCTGCAACTTTGCTGTATTCCGATATCAGTTCTAGTAGTTTTGGGGTGGAGTCTTTAGGATTTTTTATGTACAGTATCATGTCATCTGCAAATAGTGACAGTTTAACTTCTTCTTTACCAATCTGGATTCCTTGTGTTTTTTTGTTTTGTCTGATTGCCGTGGCTAGGACCTCCAGTACTATGTTAAATAACAGTGGAGAGAGTGGGCATCCCTGACTAGTTCCCGATCTCAGAGGAAATGCTTTCAGCTTCTCGCTGTTCAATATAATGTTGGCTGTGGGTTTATCATAGATGGCCTTTATTATGTTGAGGTACTTGCATGGCTGATTTTTTTGTTGGGTAATTTTTCTTATTGCTTTATTGAAGTTTAATATTTTACTGGAAACTATTCTTTTGCTAATTGTATGACTTGTAAATATCTTTTCTCAGTCTCTGATTTTTAGAGCTTCATGAAATTGTTTATATTATCTCAGTTAGTATGTATATCTGCTGAATATCTACTATGTGCAACTCTCAATGCTAGGCTGAAGGAGAATTCTAAGTTTCATATGAGTCTAACACTCAAGAAGTCCATAATCAAAGCAGGAATGAAATTTTAATTTACAAGTTTAGCCTTTGTGTGTTTTGAATTATCTGCTGAGAGAACAATGAGTATTTGAATCATTGCACATGGTGTTTAATAAAGTGTTTGAGAGCATTTAGCAAAGCCTCTAAAAATTAGAATTCCACTTGCCCTCTGACCCTAGAGGTCTGGTGTCTTAAAAGTCACAGATTACAAAACTGAGAGAGGCATCTTGGTGTGACTGAAAGAATGTGGGCAATGCATCAGGAAGGGCTGGGTTCAAGTTCTGGCTCCTTCAGTTACTACCTTGTGTAAGTTTAGCTGAGTGTTTTTTTTTTTTTTTTTTTTTTCAAGTTGGAATGAGGGTTTAATAATGTGTGTAACCATTGAATCACTGTGCTGTATACTTAAAGCCAATATAATACTGTGTATGAACTATACTTCCATTAAAATAAATAAATAAATAAGAAGAAACTCAAGCTTTGGCCCCAGGAAATTCTGGGCTTTGAGTCCTTGCCATTCTTCATAACAAAGTTATGAAGCATAGTATCTGTGTAGCTTGACCTTTCTGAACTTTGTTCTTGAATGCATAAAGGGAACACCTGCCTAGGAGGGTAGTGTTGTGATGGTTAAATGAGATAATTTGTGCAACCATCACAGCACAGGGTATTTCACTTAGTAATTCCTATCAACTATTATTATTGTTGTTGTCATCATTGCTGTAAAAAGTACACTCATCTCCTGAAACTAGAACATACTGAGCACCTGCCATGTACAAGGCACCATACTAGCTGAGTGTTTTAATGTCCTTCAGACACAGTTTCTTAAGGATGAGATAGAAGATGGCTTTCATTAGGTTGCTGTGAAGATTAAATCAAATAGCGTGTCTGAAAGTGCAAGGCATAGTGGTCAGTACACAGCAAACATTTTAGTATATCTTGAGAAACTATGTAGAAGAGACAGAACTCTAGTGAAGGTATGTAAAGGGCAGTCATCCCAGCCCTACGCTCTGCTGCCTGGGGACAAAAAGGTATGATTTTCTTAAAAAAAAGTATGATTTTCTGCTGTCCTCAGGCACTAGTCCTCAATGTATCCTTCTACGACCTCCCCAAGTGAGCTCGTAAGCTTGATTAGCATGCTGTGGCTGCTTCCTCCTTGGAGAAAGCTAAGCTCTCTTCGGCCTCCAATCATAAAGCTGCTGGTAAGCTGACCCTGGCTTTACCAGGTCTGCACCCAGTGCTTATTCAGGGGGCAAAAACCATGACTATGGGCACAAACATCCTCTTTCAATATATGGTTGAAAATGAAACCAATTAATTGTTGAATCACAATGTTGTACATCTGAAACGAAATTAATATTGTATATCAACTCTTTTATGTTTAAATTTTTTGAAAATTAAACCAATTCTTCAGTTCTAAGAAATTCTTTGAATGACATACTCCCTATCTTAAGTCTTAGTGAAATCCCTGTTTCCAGTAAATCTCCATGGTTTCCTTGGTGACAAGTTCATGTCCAGTCCCCATCTCCCCTATTAATCAGGCCAGCATAATACTTTTTTGTGGAAATTCTCAATGACGTTGGAGTTCCTGACTTCAAGATACACACCACTACTTTTTTCCTAAATTCAGTTACATGCAGGAAGGGTGGACCAGATATGGAAAACTGAGAATCACATCTCAGTTCTCAACAGAACTTAAAAGGACATTCTAAAAAGCTAATTGTATAAAAATAAAGAATTGTTAGTAGAAATTTTAGCTTTATTTTATTTAACCTGTTGACATCTAAAAGAAGAAGGGAATATAACTCATTGTCCCTGAGACAGGGACCATGGGCTTAAACAGAATAGGGTGAGGGCCTCTGGAAAAAGCAAAGCAGGATTTTTACAGTCAGAGCAATGTAACTACATGCAAGGAAAGCCTTTACTAAAACTCTCTGTTGAACGTTAAGCTCTAGAGTCATTCTTCAGTGAAATCAGTTAATATTCCCCAAATAAAGAAGAGTAGCACATGTTTTTATTATGTTAATCATTTATAATCATGTGTAAGGTTCACCTTAGCATGCTAAAAGGCCCAGGCCTATGTGCTGTCTTTCCTCCTTCAGACCTGATGAGGTGATTCTGCAAACTGGGCAACTAATTTAGCATGCAGACCCAGCTGTAAACAACATAGTAAAAGGCAGGAAGGATTCTACCTTAAAGATAAGATTGCATTTTAACACCCAGGAAGTTTAAGAAGTAAGATTCTTAACTTACTCTTTAGCAAACTGACAATACCTCAGCCCATCTTGGGAGCTGGGCAGGCGGCAGTTCGATATGCTCCTAGACCAAGGTGCTGGTATCCCAGAGAGAAATCAAGACAGGAAATTCCTTATGTTAAGTTAATTCTAAATATTCACTTAACAAGTCCACACCCCTAAGCTTTTTTTCATGTTCCCAAATATCCTCTACTGCCTATAAAACCCCTAGACAATGCACCACTACGGGCTCTCTTGTCCCCTCCTGGCATGAGCCAGGAGCTCTGTCGGTCCTCTCACTGTATCTCAATAAAAGTCTCCCTGGCTCTCCTACCTTGACTGCTAAGTTCATTCTTTGACTCCACAAACAAGAACCCTGGCATCATCCCCATGGGTGCAGAGAAATGGGGAAATGCTGATACAAACACTGTCCTTCTGGAGGGCATTTGTAAAATGAATCAAAACCCTTTGACACAGTAATTCTACTTTCAGGAAATTATTTTAAGGGAAGATCTATGGGTGTAAAATTGGCCTATCTCATTCTTACAAATAGCAAAAAAAGAAAAAAAAACACAAAAATATATTTGTCCAAATACAGGGTTGTTGAGATTTTAGTATGTTCATGTGATAGAATACCCTACAGTCATTAAAATGGTAAACATAATCTCCTGAAGTACAATATGATTAATTTTTTTAGAAGTTTGTGTACATGTATGAGTGTGAGGTGTGTGTTTGATGTGTCTGTAGAGAAGGAGTTAAAAGTGGGACCCATGGTGAGCATGTGTGTGGTAGGGAGATGAGATCGGGGGGAGTATATGAGTGGGGAGGCATGGAGAAGAAAGTGTGAGAACTCTAAATAGAGAAGTATTGAGAAGGTTACGGGACATAACATCCTTGTGCTTTTATCTCAATATCCACTTGTCTGGTGAGATCTCAGTCACTTTTAAGGCGTAAAAATCATCTTTAAGCTGATGACTGCCAAATTTTTATCTCCAGCCCAGGCTTTTTCCATGAACTACAGACTCACCCGACTACATACTGGATGGTTCCACCTACACATCTAAAACACGTCTCAAACTTGGCATGCTCGCCATGGAACTCTCAAAGCCTTTCTGGTACTTGGGCCCCCAATTTTGCAGTCATCCTTGACTCTTTTTTTTTCTCATCCAATATGCCAAA
The DNA here is from genome assembly GCF_030020395.1 of Manis pentadactyla. Classification (NCBI taxonomy): domain Eukaryota; kingdom Metazoa; phylum Chordata; class Mammalia; order Pholidota; family Manidae; genus Manis; species Manis pentadactyla. The sequence goes on along the minus strand of NC_080029.1, from coordinate 99,314,605 downwards.
CCATTAGCAAATCTTGTTTGTTTTACTTTTAGAATATATCTAGAATCTACTCACTTGGCACCCGTCTTCAGGAGGATGAGCAGGGGCTTACAGGCAGATTACCTCTTTGGTGATTAGGCAATTCCAGACTGGCTTAAAATTTCTCTCCTGGGAGCAGTTGCAAGTGCAATTGGATAGGGCATTATGCCCCATTTTGGTGACTCTTTGGCCTAAGAGAAGTGACGCCATTAAGGGAACTGTGCTTTGCTTTTTTACACCTCACAGGCACTGTCCCTCTGCCCAAAGCACTCTTTCTCCAGATATGCCAAGAGCCCCCACTGACCTCCTCAGACTTTTTCTTAAATGTCGCTTTTTCTGTTAGTCTTTTCTGACTTACCCTGTCTTGCTCCTTTTTTTTTTATCCTTTCTCTTTTCTTTTTTTCACAGCACTTATGACCTCTGACATATATGTGTTTCCTTTGTTGATGTTCTGTTTGTTCCACTAGAATGTCAGCTCCACGGAGGGTTCATTGCAACATCCTCAGCACTCACAAGTGCGTGGCACCAGGAAAGCCCTTGACAAATATTTGTGGAATGAATGAGTGTCAGCTCGGGTTCTCTGGATGGGAAGGTTTTACCTTCTCCTTTTTTGTGTATTAAGAGTTCCTGATTTTTCTTGATGGTGTTTGTTTGTTTTTAAAAGGATGAAATAATGTTAATTGCACCTATATTACAGGTAAGGAAATGAGAGAGATGGAATAACTTTCCCAAGCAATGAGTGTCAGGAATAAACTCCTTTTTTCACTCCTTTTTTGTTTTTTCCCCAAAGAGAAAGGATTTCTCAACCTGGGCACTACTAGCATCTGGGGCTGGATAGTTCTTTGTTCTGGGGGCTGTCCTGTGCAAGTAGGATATTAAGCAGCATCCCTGGCCTCTACCGCTAGATGCCAGTAACACCTCTTTGGGTAAAACGGTAACATTTCCAGAGTATCTCTTCTGGCGTTAATTCATTTGCATGTCTCAGGGGTGGAGAGAAGTCATCTCCATATCAATGGGTAATTACCTGGGCAACCGGGGGTGTGTCTGAACCTGAGAGGTTAAGGGGAGGGGCTGCTTGCTTGCTGGCTTCTTCCAGAGCAGAGGAGAAAGAGGGCCCTGGGCTGCAGTTTGTAAGCAATAAACGGGTTTTAAACTTTATTTCTCCCTTTGACTGATTTCGGTTTTTAGAGGTATTTTGCCCCGGGATTTCCTCTCCCTGGACTTACAACTCCTTCTCGACCCAAGTTTTGAAAACCAAAAATGTCCAGGAATATCTGTTGTTCAGTTCCTTCATCCATCCAGGAGAAGGAATCCATGGGAGATCAACAGAGCTGAGCCTGATGCCCAGCCTCACTGTTACTGCCTCTGTGGCTGAGCCGACTCTGTGAGGGAGGTTGACCCAGGGGTACACAGGCCGAGGGCTGGAGGGTGCACACAGATGCACGTGAGGCCAGAAAAGTGATGGGTGTCATAGTTGTGACTTGTGTGTATGAATCATCAACAGTTTGGCACAGGGGGAGAAAAACTCAACCTAACATTAGAATGTCATCAACACAAAACTATGGGAAACTTCTGTTGCTGCTCCTCAGAGGTCCATTCAGCAACTAGGAATGGGGAAGTTCGAGGCAGTTGTCTACTGACCATCTGGAGCACAGGAACCACATAGGAATCTTGAGGTGGAAGGGTTGGGTATGATGTTTTTTGAAGGTTTAAATCCCAAGGAGAAGGGCTTAAGTTTGATAAACAGTATTTCTAGTTGCTGTTGGCTTGTGACAGAGTGTGCTGGGGATAACATGGTGAGAGTGAGTAAAAGCTTTCTAGTCGTTATGTACAAAGCAGAATGGGAAGGGTGGGCAGCGTGCAGTTGTGTTTTTTTTTTTTAATTTTGGTATCATTAATATAAAATAACATGGGCAACATTGTGGTTACTAGATTTCCCCCATTATCAAGTCCCCACCACATACCCCATTATAGTCACTGTCCATCAGCGTAGTAAGGTGCTATAGAGTCATTACTTGTCTTATCTGTGCAATACTGCCTTCCCTGTGCCCCCCCACTACGTTATGTTTGCTAATCTCAATGCCCCTTAATCTCCTTCTCCCTCCCTTCCTACCCACCCTCCCCAGTCCCTTTCCCTTTGGTAACTATTAGTCCATTCTTGGGTTCTGTGAGTCTGCTGCTGTTTTGTTCCTTCCATTTTTGCTTTGTTCTTATACTCCACAGATGAGTGAAATCATTTGGTACTTGTCTTTCTCTGCCTGGCTTATTTCACTGAGCATAATACCCTCTAGCTCCATCCATGTTGTTGCAAGTGGTAGGATTTGTTTCCTTCTTATGGTTGAATAATATCCCATGTGTATATGTACCACATCTTCTTTATCCATTAATCTACTGATGGACACTTAGGTTGCTTCCATATCTTGGCTATTGTAAATAGCGCTGCAATAAACAGGGGTGCCTGCCTGTGTCTTTTTGAAACTGGGATCCTACATTCTTAGGGTAAATTCCTAGGAGTGGAATTCCTGGGTCAAATGGTTATTTCTATTTTAAGTTTTTTGAGGAATCTCCATACTGCTTTGCACAATGGTTGAACTAATTTATATTCCCAGTAGCAGTGTAGGAGGGTCCCCCTTTCTCCGCATCCTCGCCAGCATTTGTTGTTCCTAGTCTTTTCTGTTGGCCATCCTAACTGGTGTGAAGTGATATCTCGTGCTGTTGTATTTGAAGCACAGAATGATGAAAACATGTTTGTGACTGTGGAATCTACTTCTCATAACCCCTGGATGACTCCCTCCTAACTGGGTTTCATTCTAGCTCTCAGCTAGTTCAATTCTCCACTTTGAGGCTAAACAAGAGTAAAAATGCAAATCTGATCTTGTCACACCCTTAATTAAAACCATAAACATTTCAATGATTTCCCACTGGCCTGTGGGCAAATCAATCCTTAGTGGTCCTTCCTAGCTTTGTCCTTTCCTACCTCTCCGGCTGCACTGGTACCTGGCTCTCTATTACTCTCTGCTCTGACTTTACTAGGGTCTGTCTAACCTCACGGCCTTTCCATAGGCTGTTTCCTCTGATCACCTTTTCACACCCTTCTTCATCTACCTTTATGTGTCATTAGGCTGGTGTTCTGCTGTTTTCATAAGGAGAAGTGGTAGTTGAGTGTAGGTTTAAGTTGATTTTCTCAATTATGGGTTTTATGTTTCCCTTTTTGCTAATTTCTCTTACTATTCTTTTCCTGTTTTTCTATTAGAGGGCTGGTCTTTCTGTTCTTGCCCTTGTGCTATGAATTGCAAATATTTTTCTTGTGGTTTTTAAAAAAACATATGGTTAAATTTATGGTTTCTAGCTTTTGAGCCATACTTAGATAATCTTCACTTTGAGACTGACCATCAAAGCTCCTAAATTTTCTTCATGGAACTTTCATCTTTATTTTTTTTTTAACAGTTTTATTCGTACAAAAAAACTGTACGTATTTAGTGTATATAATTTGATGAGTTTGGACATATGCATCTGTGAAACTGATTACCTTGATTATAATGATGGTTTCATATAATTTTATGTTTTTATTTTTAAAACTTGAATATTTGATTTAAAAAAAAAGATTATCCAAGTACATGGTATAAGGAATGACTCCAACTTATTTTTTGTTTCCAGATGCCTGTCCGCCCTTGTCCCAGCACAATTTCTTTCCTTTTGTTTCTTTTCTCTTCCTTTCCTTCTTTTTTGTTTATAGCAGCATGGCTTATTAAATAGTTCATTTTTTCCCTCTGATCTGAGAATTCATCTTCATTATATGCTAAGTTCCTGTATATATTTGAATTTATTTGTTCACTTTGTCCCTTCATACAACAATATCTCATCATTTTAATTATTAAGATATCATGAAATATTTTAGTACCTACTTTGTGGGAACAGAACATTCTCATTTCTCTTCTTTTAGACTTTCCCTCATTATTCTAGTATACTTACTTTTTCTTCTGAATTGTAAAAGTAACTACTGAATTATGAAACAGAACACCCAAAAAGCTTTTTGGTGTTTTCACTGAGACTGTGCTAAGTTTATAAATTATCTTAGGGAAAGTTGATATCTTTGTGATGTTGAGTTTTGCTCTCTGAGAACATGGTATGTCTTTCCATAAACAGGCCTTCTTTAATATTCACTAGCAATTTAAAAAGAAAGTTTATTATATTCAGGGAAATAAGAGTCAAGATTTTTAAATTTGGTAACAAAAATTGAAAAGTATAAAAAAACAAACCATATGAAAACTCTACAACTGAAAAAAAGTACAGTAACTGATATTAGAAAGTCAGTAAACAGTTTTATTATCATATTAGATAGTTCTGAAGAGAGAACTCAAGAAGAGGTCAGGAAAAAATTTCCAACCTCAAACTCAGAGAGACAGGAAGATGTAAAATAAAGAAGAGAATATAATACATACATAACATTTTTATGTGTAACTTATATAATATATAATTTATATATTTTATATATACATACATATATATGAGATAAGTGGAAAAAAAGTTCAACATAGGCATAAATGGAGTTGCAGAAGAATAGAAGAGAGAGAGATAATGGAGCAAAGCCACACTTGGCCAGGGAATAACTCATACTTTTCCACTAAAACTGCCTAACTTAGTGCTTGGAACTTTTTATGTACTCAAAAATGTCAGCTATTATCATTGTCATTCTTTTATAAAATGAATTAAAATGTTATTCTTTTGCCCTACCCCAGGCCTGTGAAAAACTTACACTACTGGCAGTATCACTGGAGTCCAAGTCCACTAGGCTATTTTTTCCCCAAAGACCATTCCTGAAGCATTCTTTTTTTTAAATTTAATGTTATTCAACAGCTTCACTGAGGTGTAGGTTCCAAACTATAAAATGTCCCCAATTAAAATATATAATTGTGCTTTTAGTATATTCACAGAGTTGCGCAACCATCACAGTAACCAATTTTAAAACATTTTCAACACCCCTACCTTCTAAACTCTGCTCCCCTTAGCTTTTAACCTTTGACAACCCAACCCTAAGCCCCAGGTGACCAGTATTATGCTTTCTGTCTTTATAGAAGGATAAAAACCAAATGATCATCTCAATAGATGCTGAAAAAGTATTTGACAAAATTTAATATCCATTCATAACAAAAACTCTCAACAAAATGGGTATAGTGGGTACATACCTCAACATAATAAAGACCATATAGGACAAGCCCACAGCCAACATCATACTTAATAGTAAAAAGCTTGAAAGCTTTTCCTCTAAGATTGGGAACAAGACAAGGATGCCCACTCTCACAACTTTTATTCAGCATAGTATTGGAGGTCCTAGCCACGTCAATCAGACCAAACAAAGAGATAAAAGGCATCCAAATTGGTAAGAAAGAAGTTAAACTTTCATTATTTGCAGGTGACATGGTACTATACATAGATAACTCTAAGGACCAACCAAAAAACTACTAGAACTAATAACTGAATTCAGAAAAGTTGCAGGATACAAAATTAATACACAGAAATCTGTTGCATTCCTCTATAGTAACGATGAACTAGCAGAAAGAGACATCAGGAAGACAACTCTACTTACAATTGCATCAAAAAGAATAAAATACCAAGGAATAAATCTAACCAATGAGGTGAAAGGCCTTTACTCTGAAAACCACAAGACATTCATAAGAGAAATTAAAGAAGACACCAAAAAATGGAAATTTATCCCATGCTCATGGATAGGAAGAAAATTGTCAAAATGGAAATCCTGCCCATAGTATTTTACAGATTCAGTGCAAACCTTATAAAAATACCAACAGCATTTTCTTCAAGGCACTAGAACAAATTGTTCTAAAATTCATATGGAACCACAAAAGAATCCTCAGAAAGAAGAACAAAGCAGGAGGAATTACGCTCTCTGACTTCAAGCTCTACTACAAAGCCACACTACTCAAAACAATTTGATACTGGCACAAGAACAGACCCATAGATCAATGGAACAGAATAGAGAGCCTAGATATAAACTCATGCATATATGGTCAATTAATATATGACAAAGGAGCTATGAATATAATAGGGAGCTTCTTCAACAGCTCATGTTGGGAAAACTGAACAGCTACATGCAAGAGAATGAAACTGGATTATTGTCTAACCCCATACACAAAAGTAAACTCAAAATGGATCAAAGAGTCAATGTAAGCCATGAAAACATAAAACTCTTAGGAGAAAGCATAGGCCAAAATCTCTTGAATATAAATATGAGCAACTTTTTCCTGGATGCATCTCCTCAGTCAAGGGAAACAAAATAAAAAATGAACCAGTGGGACTACATTGAACCAAAAACTTCTGTTCAGCAAAGGACACCATCAGCAGAACAAAAAGGCATCCTACACTATGGGAGAATATATTTGTAATGACTCATCTGATTAGGGGTTAACATACAAAATATGTAAGGAACTCATATGCCACCACACCCAAATAATAAAAAACCCAATCAAAAAATGGGTGGAGAACCTGAACAGACATTTCTCCAAAGAAGAAATTCAAATGGCAGACACATGAAACAATGCTCCACGTTGCTAATCATCAGGGAAATGCAAATTAAAACTACAATGAGATATCATGTCATACCAGTTAGGATGGCCACTGTCCAAAAGACAAGAAAAACAAATGCTGGCAAGGATGTGGAGAAATGGGAAACCTCCTACACTGTTGGGATTGCAAATTGGTACAACCACTGTGGAAAGCACTATGCAGGTTCCTCAAAAAACTAAAAATAGAAGTACCATTTGACCCAGTAATTCCATTCCTAGGAGTTTACCCAAGGAAAACAAAATCCCTGATTCAAAAAGGTATATGCACCCCCATGTTTATAACTGCACCATTTGCAATAGCTAAGATATGGAAGCAACCTAAGTGTCCATCAATAGATGACTGGCTAAAGAAGAGGTGGTACATATTCGCAATGAAATATTATTCAGCCATTAAAAGAAAAGAAATCCTGCCATTTGTAGCAACATGGATGGATCTAGAGGGTATTATGCACAGTGAAATAAACCAGGTGGAGAAAGAAAAATACCATATGATTTCACTTATTTGTGGAATATAAAAACAAAAAAAACAGAAGGAACAAAACAGCATTAGGCTCATAGACACTTGAGAAGTGACTAGTGGTTACCAAGAAGGAGGGGAGTACGAGAGGGGAAGGGGCAGGGGGCCTGTTAAACAACTGTGATGTACATTTGATAATAACAAATGAATGAATGAATGAATAAAGTCCTGTCCAAGAAAAAAGAAAAAGATGCATTCTGTTATGGATCAATTGTTTTTCTCCCACACAGATTCATATGTTGAAGGCTAACCCCCAATTTGAGGGTATTAGGAGGTTGGGCCTTGGGAGACAATCAAGTTTTGCTAAGTTCATGAGGGTGAAGCCCCCATATAGGATTAGTACTCTTATAAGAGACTATGCTATGTGAGGTTAGAGCAGGAAGAACATGGGCATCTGCAAGTCAGGAGGAAGGTTCTCACCAGACATGGAATCTGCTGACACCATGAAAAGGGATCACGAAGGCAGCTGGACGTAAGACTTTTGAGCTCAGAAGACTGGAAGGCCTCATGGTATAAATTTGACACAAAGTCACTACCTTCTTGTTATCACATCGGTACCATTTAAAGCCATAGGCATGGATAAATCCACCCAGGAAGAAAGATGAGAAGAGGGTGATACCCTGAAGCATGCCAACACTTAGGGTTGGCTGGAGGAGACAAACAGCCAGTAAGGCAGAAGAAAGAGCATAGCAGGCCATTTTATTGAAGTCCGCAGAGACACTACACCTCCAAGACAAGGAAGTAGTAACTACAAAATACTACTGAAAGAAAGGACAAGGAAGATGAAGAATGGAATGGAAACAAACAAAAAAGTCTATTTTTTGGCACCTTGAAAGCATTTGATCACTGTTTGCTCAGAACTCAATCTCCAAGAGCAGAGTTTTTCTTCCCCACCATAGTTTACGCATGTCCTTTTACACACCCACACCCTTCTAAGTGATTAAGTCTGGGGGATGTTTCAATTGTTACTCCTTTTGCTTATCTGTGTTTTCTCATCCCTCTGCAACAATCAGTATTATGTAGCAATTTAAAAAACCCAGTGTGTTAGAGGATAACATCTGCCTGTTGCTGAGCCCAGCACAGCCAGCAGGGCAGCATCACTTAAGGGCCTGTCCTCCCCTCCCTGTGGTGGATGGCGAAGCAAAGGCAGTCATAATACTGATAATTTGTGCTGCTTATTCTGCATGGCTTTGTGCTGTGCTACAGAGCTGGGAGCTTTCACGGAGGCTGAGGCCCTGTGGTGTAAATCCAGGGGCAGAAAGCATGAGGGCCCTTTACCGTATTCACTTGGAGGCTGCCTGCAGGCTTCGGTTGCTAAGTGCGCTTTTTGATTCAGAAGCACTTTTCACCCTGCATCTCTGTCTCTCTCTCTTAAAATCCTGGATCTCTTGACCAGCCAAAGATGAGTTCACTGTTCCCATCAAGGACTGGGAGAAAGAAGGGGTGGGATTAATTGGGCCTGGAGGCAGGGCCCGGAGGGCGGAGCTAAGGTGGAAGAAAGGAGAGCCCTCTAAATAAAGGGCAGGCGCTGGCTGCCCAGGAGCACACCTTCCTCCTAGTCTGTGTGTGTCTTGTGAGGAGCCGAGCCTGACCCGGGGAGATGATGGAGCCTGAGGAATACAGAGAGCGAGGTGAGCCAAGGGGTCCTGGCCCCCTGTCCCACAGCCACCCCCGCGGGAACTGCTGCTGGCGTCAGCCCTTGGCTTCTGCGGGGTCATTCGGAGCCTTAGATTCACCTGCTGAGAGGTGACTCCAGCAAAATCTGTCCTGAAAGAGGAATGTGAGGTCAGTTCAGAACTCCTCTCGCCCTCATTCTCTCTCCTGTCCCGCAGTCACAGAGGCTGTGCTGCCGAGTCACGCTCCCCCTTTTTCCCTTCTCACAGAGCAGGGGACTGGATTCCTGATCTCCTAAGTGGCAAGAGGGGGATGATTCATATTCTGAAATTGAAAAACACTTTCCCTTCGTATTCTGTGGTCACTGAGAAATCTTTTCTTTCTTTGTATTCATTACCCTATGTGTGAATCTCTGAGTGAGGGTCTTTCATTTACTCATTCACCCCGTAAATGTTTAGCAAGCAGCTATGATGTCTCAAGCCTTGTGTGATGAGCAAAACTAAATGGTTAACTTATTTTCAGGCATGGCTCTCCTAAGAGGGGAAGTAGTTGCTTAATTTCTCTTTCTATAACTTTCTATATGCTCATCCCTACGAGTAGCTTATATTGCCTAAAATTCCTTTGCTGTAAGTTATCCCAAGTCTCTCTTGTCCACCCAGATGTAACTCTCTAAGGTTAGCAGCCTTTACACTTAAGTGTGCATTAAACATTTCACTGCTTTCCAAAGGTACTTTTGGCTGAGAGCAGGTTCCTGTGGACATTTATCCTGTGTGTGGAACACAAATCGATTTCATCCAGCCTCTGGATAAGTGGAGGGCTCGCATGGGTGCCGAGCCACTCACCGGAGACATCGGGCTGTGGGGGTGGGGGCTGGGGGCTGGAGGGGGGCTGAAAGACTCCTTCACGGTTGTGTTTGGGGCTTGCCCTGCTAGTGCAAATTTTGCCCAAGCTTGTGCAGAGGAAGAGTACTGGTTCCCTTTCCTCTTCTCTCTTTTACTCTCATTATTATTATTGTTTTTGCAGTGGGGAAAGGACCATAGGGAGTACTGAGGAGGAATTAGAGATACTGAGACAGAAAGAGAGATGAAGCCACAGACACAGGAAGGGCGAGAAAGACTCCAAGCAAGAGACAGAGGCACTGAAGCCAGACCCTCCCTGTAGAAATGACAGAATAATAATGTGCAATGGCCTCAGAGTATTTGACTTGGCTATTTTTCTTCCTTATTCATTTGATCATGTTTTTCTGAGCATTAAAAACATGCTCTAGGCACTGAGGTTTTGGTAGAGGCAGAGGCAGAGGCAGGGAAATCACGGGTTAGGCCATGGCTTTGCATTTCCCCAAGAAATACTAATTGGTGCAGGGTTCTTAGTCTTGGTCTGTGGTTGTGCTTTAGGGATTTCATAAACCTGGGAAATTTTGAACCAAATGTTGTGTATGTGTAAGCCTAGGGTTTAAATCAGATTCTCAAAGAAGTCCATGGGTCAAAAAAAAGGCGAGGAATTACTGACTCAGTGGGAATGGTGAAAAAATAGCTTTTCACCTTTTATCAGAGGCTGGCCTGGGAGCCTGCCATCTGTGCTACCAAGAATAGGTTGGGGGTGTGCATGTGTATGTGGCACTTTTTCGTAGTAAGAGCCACAGAGTTTCTACTGAACATGTAGATGTCATAGGGGTTCTGTTTTTGAGAAGAAAAGAAAGGAAAGAAAGATGATCACGGTTGATATGGAGAAGGAGAGGGGAATATAAGGAGATACCTTACTCTGATGCTGGCGTTTTATGCTTTGAGATCACGCCCTGTTCATCTGTGTGCTCCACACCCCCCATCAGTCATTTACTCCCTCACTCAGGTTTTACATTCCGAAGATGAGGCTTATGGGGGCATCAGACCCTGCACCCTTCAGCCATGAATCATCTCCTCCCTCACCAGTCTCCTGGCTGACCCGAGGGGGACTGGCATGCATCGGCCAGGCCCACTGAGGGCACATGAAGCTGGCTTCTCTGCCTTCCTCGCAGGAAAAGAGATGGTGGATTACATCTGGCAGTACCTGAGCACGGTGCGGGAGCGGCGGGTGACTCCAGACGTGCGGCCTGGCTACCTGCGAGCGCAGCTGCCTGAGGCTGCCCCTGAGGAACCTGACAGCTGGGACAGCATCTTTGGGGACATTGAGCGCATCATTATGCCTGGGGTGAGAGACAGTCACCAGGAGGGTGATTCTGGCCTTGGGGGCATAGAGAGTGGGATGTAGGCCTGAGGAAAGACCTGCCTTCGGTAAGCCAGGGGTGACCCTGCACCACCTCACACCAACAGCCAAGCCTGTCTCCTGGGCATGTAGAGGATCGGGACTGTGACTGAAGTTAGGTTTGTGACACCAGGGCTGACCTGCAGTGGTAGGTAGGGAGCTGGAGGGAATCAGGACTGTATCCCAGGGCCTAGTCTGACAGAAATGTGGAAATCTAATGGGATGAGGTGGGAAGTGAAATTTGGGTCTGAGGGGAAAGGATAACTGGATAGCAAGATGGAGAGAGGAGGCTGGAGAGAGTCGCAGAGCCCCAGTGGGCAGAGCCAGGGGCTCTTCTGCAAATCCTGAGACATACCAAAGGTAGGGAGGAGGCCGAGAGCACATTCCCCCGCAGGCACCCTACTGTCAGCTGGGGAGGCTCAGGAAGCTGGACGAGTCCCTCTCCCCCATAAGGTGGGAGCCATGTCCATCCTCTCCTGGGGGAGGTCTCATGATTGAGCTGCTTTTCAGCAGCAGGAAGGGCCTTTCCCTGAATCATCGTTACTCTCAGTGACAAAGGGCACATGTAGTGACAGCGCTGGCAGGGCCAGAGAACAGACAGAAGCTGGCTGATGCTTGGGGCTTGAGCTGGAGCCATCTGCCATGGGCTGTGCCGACGTCCCTGGCCACAAGGGATGAGGAGCTGTGCCTCGGCGCTCGGGCTGCCTTTACCGAACTCCATGCTGTGTGCCAGGCACTGTACTAGCTGGATTACAGGCTAGATAGTTTTAATCATACAGTGACTCTATGATCCCTGTTATACAGATGAGGAAACTGAGGCTCAGAGAAGTTAACTGTCTTTCCAAAGTCACAATCCAAGATCGTAACCCAGGCCAGTCTTCCTTGACAGGCTCTGCTCTTTTTACTGCACTGATGTTCTAACAGTGAGGGACTAAGTGCCCTAGACTGAGCCACACACCCAGGCTCTGCCCCTTCAGCTGCAGCCCCATTGCACAGGCTGTGCTCCCTCTCCCTGCTTGGGGTGCTGGGGTGCTGACTGCATGTCCAGAGGCTCCTCTCCAGGCTGACTTGAGATTTGCTTCCAACATTCCCAGAGAGCTTTGGACCTAAATGTGACAGAAATATGCCTGGGGGCAGGGATGAGAAGTTCAAACTCAGAAACTGGTGGCAAGTTTGTACAAAGCCAAATACTCATCTCTCTGTGACCATGCAGCCTATTTCACAAGCGTCTTTTGGAAATTTCATTATCTTAAAGCTTTACCAAGGAGGCAAGCTCCCTGTTTAGATTATCTCCTGGATGTCATTCTGTAGAATGTAATCTGCTGATGGGCTAACTGTAATTTGTAGTGAGATCGAAAGCAACTGTCAGAAGAGGTGGAAATGAGCTGATTCATTTGATTGAAAGAAAATCCAGCAGTTGCTGGGGTGCAGTGAAAGGGGCTCATTGCTGGGCAGAGAGGCCTGTCTGTTTTTGATAAGTGTTCGTCTGGCTTATCTTATCATATTTATCTTACAAGAACAGACAATTGTCTCTCGATAGGGCCAGGAGGTGGAAGCCCTTCTCTGCGGTTTCCTAAATACTGTCACTAAGCACCTCGATAATGAAGACTCAATCTTCTATTTGATCTCACAGGCTGCACCAGGCTCTGAGAGCTGGCCTGAAAGCAGTGGGCCCTTTGCTTTCACATTTGGCCAGCACCTCACTGAAATCTAGATTAATTTTTCCTTCCTGCCACCTCCTAGACACACAGAGAGGAAAAACTGTCCACCATTTCCAACCCTGCTTAGAAAAACCACATCAGCTCTGCATGGGGGAGAAGGCAGCACACCATCCTGCTGGGGGCTCGGGCTCTGGACTCAGAGAGCCTGGGTTTCTCTCTTGGTGCTGTCATCTGTCCTATAAGACATGCGTGATCACAGGATGCGCCTCTCCCTGACAGCCCCAATTCTCATCTCCAAAAGAAGGATAATGGTAGACCTATTTTGTTGGGGTGCTGTGAGAATTAAATAAGGTATAAAGCATGGAAAAGTGGAAGATACTGTTATTACGTATGACACATCCTTCCTGGTGCAGATTCAGGGAAGAGATCCGATTATCTAATCATCAAGTCAGCATATAGGATGTGTCGGTCACCATGTGATTAACTTGCCATTCTCACAGCTTTACGGTTTGCAAATTTCCTCCCAGGCTGATCCACATAATAATCCCAGGAGACAGGATTTATTATACAATGAGGAACTGAGGTCAAGAGAGGTGCAGAGTTGGACCCTGTTTTTATGGGGTCTGAATTGTATACAAATTTTGAGATCCCCTGTAAGAAAATAAAAGTGTGTATCTCAACAGAGACCTATGCAAATCCGGGATCTAGTTGCTTAAATTCATTGGCTTCACAGTAAATCTACAAAGTCACACTGGAGCCTGTCTCCGTGGGCTTAAATGTTCTGCTCCTTCTACCATACACAATGTCCTTGCTGGTGAGGGGTAAAAGGAATTTGTGCACACGGAATGTACCTTGATGATACACTAAGATGCTATCTAATGACTTCTCAGTAGGGCTGGAACACTTAGAGAGTGAGTGTTCCGTAGGCTTGGGGACAGGATCAAACGGGGCTGAGGAACTGGGGAAAGACTCATGAAGAAAATGAATATTTGGTAGCTTTCTAAGAATTAACAGCTTTGGGAGGGCCATGTCTGTATGAGAAGTTCTTCCTGTCAGGGAAACAGCATTGCCCAAAGGCATGAATGCAGAAATGACCAGGCCATATAGAACAGTGAGATGAAGCTAGATTAGATAATCAGTGAAGCCACTGAGTCACTGAGGGGACTTCAGAGACCTGTTATGGAAGGTCCTCCGTGTCCATCGGGCTCCTCCTTATAACCAGTTTAATCTGATTGTGGGTTCAGGGGTTAATTTGGAGGTAGGGGTCCTGTGCCCTGGAATTGTGGGTTCAGGGGTTAATTTGGAGGTAGGAGTTCTGTGCCCTTGGTGTACCCCTTCAACTCTCTCTGCTTTTTTCTTCATCCCTACTGGGGAGCTAAAGACAGCTTTGAACCCATTCACACTGACTGTCTACGGGAGCTGTTTGCCCAGAGAGCTCATAGATCCATGAAACAAAGGATACTTTTTGCAAGAAACTGGATGAGGCAAGCAGCCTACTCTTCTGGAGCTCATAGTCTCCCCTTCCATTTATTACTGGGCTCGGGTGGCATGGGGGATAAGCACTGGAGGCTAATGTGAACGCGACACAGAATCCACTATCCTAATTACTACCGCAATTGTCATTCTGCTTATTCCCTTCTGGTCTTTGCATACATGCCAATGTTCCACTGATGAACAAGGTTAGAAGAGGAGAACTGTGGTTCCCAAGAACACCATGAATATGTCTTACTTGTATGGAGTTGCGTAACTTATTTGCCTGTCTTAAAACTGTCAACCCATCTCTAGATTGGGTATCCCCCTTGCCAGGGAGGGTCTCTGGTGGAGGAAAGCCAACTGGCCACGCCTCTTGGTGCCATCTGTGTACATGCTCTGCCTCCAGGTGGTACACTGGCAAAGCCCCCATATGCACGCCTACTACCCAGCTCTCACCTCTTGGCCATCGCTGCTGGGAGACATGCTGGCTGATGCCATCAACTGCTTGGGGTTCACCTGGGTGAGTAGCAATGGCTGTAGCTGTAAGCAGTGGTGATGGGGGACATAGCAGGAAGTGACATATCTGGAGCAGACATACTTGTCCTGGTCTCTGAACAGGGTTCCAAGTTAAATATCAACAATGACTACTTTCTTGGAGCTTAGGCTCTATATAAATTATCTCTTCTTATCCTTTAACCCTATGGATTCATGAGTATCAGCCCCATTTTGTAGGTGAAGAAATTGTGCCTCAAGTAGCTTATCTCTCCACGATCAAACAGATTATAGAGGCCGAGATGAGATTTGGACTGTGATCTGGTTATTGCCACAATTTGTGACCCTAACTAAGCACTTGGGCTTCTGTGGGTACAACTTCCACCGTGGTCTTGTCTTTAGAGGTTAGGGATGTGCCCTAAGACTACCCTTAATATCTAATCAGCTTTAAATTGTGTCAGAAGCCTCCTAGAACAGCTTTATATATTTAACCTGAATTGTAATAGGGTGTGGGAATGGGGGTTGGGAGGATTGGGGGTGAGTAAAATTGCTATTTCTTCCAGGAAGTAGTGTTTTCTTTCTTAGTCCTTGCACTTTCCCCCTGGCCTTTAGATTGCTTCTCGGCTGGTACTCCAGGGACTTGGGGAGCCAGATGAACATCACCACTTCTTGGGCTGTTTCTCCACAGAGCCTTGGGGTCCAGGGGAACCTACCTCACTGACGGCGGCATGAATCCAAAGCCCCACATTCTTTTCCCCTTTTTGGCTTGGCAGAAGATGGGGTGGGGATGGGGCACAGGGCCTGTCAGTGACCCCTTCTCCAGGGAGAAGATAGGTCAGGTTCCCATTGATACCGTCAGGGCCCGGGCAGGGCCAGGGCACAGACACAATGTGTTTCCGGGGCTGGCGTGGCATGTTGGTCCCTGGGGCTCCCTGGATGAAACTGCTTTCCTCCTTTAGGCTTCCAGCCCGGTGTGCACGGAGCTCGAGATGAACGTCATGGACTGGCTGGCAAAAATGCTGGGACTCCCAGAGCACTTCCTGCACCACCAGCCCGGCAGCCAGGGGGGAGGCGTCCTGCAGGTGCCTTCAGGAGCAAAGCTCCTTCTAGCGTGGTGGATAAGTAGCGACAGATAAGCCAAACCCTTGCCCAGGCAGTTCTGTTCTCGGGGGATCTCCCCACGCCACTCACACCACCACCATCCCATCGCCACCATCACCATCACCACCGACACCAGTCCTGAGAGCTGCTAGCTCTGCGGTGCCCCCATTCCCACTGCTCCACCTCTCCTCTCTCCGTTCCCACAGCTGCCCCTGCCATCGCCACTCCTCCTGTCTTTTTTCTCTGAAGAAGATTAAAGAGTCAACACATGATCACATTTCTGGTATTACTTGACTCGGGTTCTCACTTTATAATCTGACAACTTCCCTTCCGTGTTCCATTTGACACCTTGTGGTAAGCAGATAGGAGAAGGCAAGTAGGCCCAGGACATCCTTGGCAGTGAGAGAAAGTAATGCCAATTAATTTGGGTATCTGTCAAATGGTGGTTCTTCCAATATTTCTTTTTTTTTGGAGGTCAGGCAGCCTAATGGGGCTTGCTGGGTGCCTCCCATAGCCTGCGCATGTTGCTAGGTGCCTTTGCATCTCTAAGTCTTGACGTTCATGAGGGCTTGATTCTGAGACTCTCCAAAGTCTTGAATTTTACTGTAATGTGTAGTTTTCCTGGTTTTAAAATCAATAAGGTAGAGATAATAATAATATTTTCCTCAAAGAGTGGATGTGATGACTAAATGAATTCATCTATTAAATGAAAATATCCATGCTGCCCTGAGATGAGAACTGGTAAGTTTGCTGGTCCCATGTGCTAGCTAAGTGACCACCCGTCTCACTTGCAGCAATCTGATAGCAAGATTAAACTCTGAACCTCACAAGACAGACAAATCACTGCATATTGTGGACCCATTCTGGGTTGTTAGCAAATAGTTACGACTTCAGATGTTATATCTGGAAGGACATAGTAAATGTCTGCTATACATCATCTGGCTTGTCATCTCATTATCTCCAGGACCTTGCAGGTAAATAGTATCACCCCCAATTTTGAGAGGAGTGCACTAAAGCTCAGAGAGGTTAAAAATGGGCCCAGGTCACAGAGCCAGTAAGTGGAAGAATGAGGATTCAAACCCAGGCCTGTCTAAGTCCAAACTGTGCTTTCTCCTGCAGTCATCAGCCATGTGAACTTGGCTTAGTCCTGTAACCTCTCTGAACATCACCATCCTCATCCGTAGAGCGATACTTTTATCGCAAGTATCTCCAAGAGGTTTCATCCGGAGCAAATGGGATGACTTACTTAGAATTGCTATACAATTGGCAGGAGGTACTATTGTTATTTCTGTTCTGCTGGCTTCTGTTTTGTGGAGTAATTTCCAGCCACTGAATATCTTGTGGAATCTGGCGTGTACCCCAAGTGGTGACGCTTATTGCCAGGCAGGGGACTATCAGCTGCTGGTCACCTGAAGATTTCAAGAAAGAAAAGCACCACAGACTGAGTGAATGATGAGAAACCATCGAGATCCCACGAGGCAGCTAAGGTGGCCCCCAGGATTCCCATTCTCATGGCCAGAGTGAAGTCCTTTCCACTTCTCATTTGGATAATCGATACTCCCATTTGAAAGGCAGCTAAAGGGATGTTCTCAATTTTCTAAATGAATATTTATATTATCTTATGTAATATTATCAATATGATCCCAAGGGCTCAGGAGCCTTTGGTAACAAAATGAGGCCAAAGTCACTGGGTTCTCAGATGTGCCAGGACCAGCTCTCACTGGGATATGCCTGTGGGAACAGACTCCATTTCCATACCAAATAAACTGGAAGTTCTTTAAAGCAAGTTGTACATGGGGAGCAAGCATACAGATAAACACACTTATATCTGGCAGGGACCGAGCATTCTCTTTTTGGTCCCTGTGGCTTCTCTAATAAAGATGCTGCTCTTAGGTGAAAATCTGCTTTCATGACTTCCCTGAAAAATCAGGGAGAGGGAAGTGTCCCACGAATGCATAGGGTGTGGTGAGTGGAGAATTCATAATAGGCACTCAAGTTTGTGAGGAAGGACAGTCCCCTCTGCAGGAGCTATTCCTTAGGAATAACACACACACACACACACACACACACACACACACACACACACACACTCTCTCTCTCTCTCTCTCTCTCTCTCTCTCTGTCTCTCTCATGGAGGCTGCCACTAGTAATCCTTGTTCCACTACAGAGCACAGTCAGTGAGTCCACCTTGATAGCTTTGCTGGCGGCAAGGAAGAACAAAATCCTGGAAATGAAAGCATCTGAGCCTGGGGCAGACGAGTCCTCCCTGAACGCCCGGCTCATTGCCTATGCCTCTGATCAGGTGAGTTGCCCAACACAGACCAAATCTTCAGGCCAGGACTTAGCTTATGGAGTCTTAGTCCTTGAATAAGTTTCTTCTAGACACAAATAAGTTGGGATTTAAGGCAGGTCATGCTGTGGAGGTTGTCTCTAGGAACCACGGGGAAGGACAAATGCAAATGTTATATTTGATTCGCTTAGTTTGGCTTCAGCAGTTCCTGTGGAGTTCACATCCCAGGATGAGTCAGCTAGCAGGTTTCTGTGGTCCTTCTAGGCTCACTCCTCAGTGGAAAAGGCTGGTTTGATTTCTCTTGTGAAGATGAAATTTCTGCCTGTGGATGACAACTTCTCACTCCGAGGGGAAGCTCTTAAGAAAGCCATTGAAGAGGACAAGAAGCGGGGCTTTGTGCCTGTTTTTGTAAGTCGGAATGTGTTCTACACTTAAACAATAGAATGTGGAGGTGAGGAAGGAATCTCGGCAGAATCCAAGCAAGTAACATGCTGTAAACAAAACTAGAGAGATCCTCAAACACGATGTGTTACGATTTATGAGTTGCTATTCATTGGGCTACAATTTTGTGGGTCGTAATAAGCATTGCAAAAATAAGTAGATTAGAAAATATCAGAGGGTATTCCTGTAGCACAGAGTATCTATTGTTTTGTGGAAGTTTTATTTGAAATACACATGTATATATATATGTACTAGGTTACTTACTATATAGAATGTGTTTCTTACTGTGGGTCATGAAAAGTCTAGTGTGAAATGCAGTGTTCTAGTGGGATGGGCAGGATAGAAAATATCTGTGGTTAAGTCTTTTTCTTCTGGCCCAGTGTATCTCACGAGCCCACCTTCCCACGTTAACTTCCTTTATTTTCCTCCAGGTCTGTGCAACACTGGGGACCACCGGGGTGTGCGCATTTGACTGCCTGTCGGAGCTGGGCCCCATCTGTAAGTGTCTGCCCTGTCTGGCTAGGAAGACAAGTAATGAATTTGAGAATGTTTCCCAGAGCAAGAACCTGAAACTAGCTCTGTGGAATTTGCTCACCCTTTCTTGGTCACAGCAAAGGCTGAGGTATGGGAAGAGCCACCAAAGGTCACAGGTGCTTTGCCCAGGCATCCAGGTCAGTGCTTTCCCCAGCACGGACCAAAGGTTAGAGCTGCTCCTCTGCATCCTGGCCTAGTGGGCACCAGTGGGAGACTTGTAGCTTTTCTGCCCTCTCTCCTGTATGTCAAAGTCGGCTCGCAGACTGTGTGAAAAGCATAGGGTGAATGAGGCATAGTGGAAGATTGTCTACTCTAAGCTAAGACAAGAAAAAAGGCAGGGCAGGGGAAACCATAGGGAGAGATAAAGGCAGAGAAGAAACCCAAGTGTTCAAATTCCCCAAGCAGCAGACCCACTAGGAGAGCCTTCCCCTCCCACTGTTTGCTGGTATTAGATGCATTAGCATTGCTCTCTGGGCCAGTGGGAAGTTGGTTTTTGTGCCAGGAAGTTCTAGCTCAGGGCCTTAACCCTCTGGTCAGTGAGAGAAAGAGGCCAGGGTGCAGCTCTGTGGACCTTCTCTTTAGGAGACAGTGAGGCCTCATTCAGCCCCACCCTTCACATTGACACGGCCCGCCCCCAACCCCCATCTCCACATGCCTAGACATCTCACTTAGGCAAAGCAGGCCCACCATTCCCAGCTCTGCTCTGGCAGCCCTCCAGCCAGTGGGGCCAGGCGAGAGGCGCCTTGCAGCTGGCTGGCAGCAGCCCCATCCCACCCCCATTCCCACCTCCCAGCCGGGCGACGTTTGCCTCCTCAGGTGCCAGTGAGGGGCTGTGGCTCCACATCGATGCTGCCTATGCAGGCTCTGCCTTCCTGTGCCCTGAGTTCCGGGGCTTTCTGAAGGGCATCGAGTATGCCGATTCCTTCACCTTTAATCCTTCCAAGTGGATGATGGTGCACTTTGATTGCACTGGGTTCTGGTGAGTGTGGCAACCCAGCTCCCAGCCTGTGGGAAAGCCGTGCTTCCTCTGTGAGGCCTCAGCTGCTAATGCCCATTTGGACACCCACAGGGTCAAGGACAAGTTCAAGCTGCAGCAGACCTTCAGTGTGAACCCCGTCTACCTCAGGCATGCCAACTCGGGTGCGGCCACCGACTTCATGGTGAGTGGCTGGAAAGGGGCAGCCTGATGGCCTCTGAGATGGAAACCGGCTTCCTCTTGACCCCAGCGTCTCCTGTACGCTGGCTTCCACCAGAAATGGGCACACCGTGAGCCCAACACATCATACTGCCCCTGTATACCTTTGGTTTCAAGCTGTGCCTAAGGATACAGAATGAAACCCAGAAAATTGTTAAAAACCCTAGAAAATGAGACCCACCTCTGAGGCCGTGTGCATGCTGAACACTTGTGGCATTGTCTACCGCCTAGAAATGCCTTCCCCACCCCGAGTGGGGGCCAGTTCCCTTCTGCCTCATCTTGGATAATCTTTTCTGCTTACTACCCAGCGGCAGGGCGGAGTGGAGAATTTCCTTGGATGGGGAACGAGGCTCCTTGGTTAAATCACTTTCTTTTGTTCCCAGAGAGGTTCTGCGTGGGTGCGGGTGTAGCGTGGGTGCTTTCCCTGACCTTCTGGGTGCCTTCTGGCAGTCCTGGCCTTCCCAGCGAGCTCACTACACCCCATTCTCAGTCTGTACTACCTCTTGGGGGAACAAATTCTTCAGATTTACTCCTCAGTTTGAGGACGAGCCTTTCTTTTAATTGTAGGGGAGACAGGGATGTAAACAAGTTAAATCCACGTGGCCAAGGGGCCGCAGCAGAGCAGACTGAGAGGAGCCTGGTCTGGAGGGCTCGCCAGCCTTCGCCCTTTGGGAACTCAGTGGGCTGCCCTGACCTCGGTTTCCTCATCTGTGAAGTGGGCTCAGTCACCCTGGTTTCACAGGGTATTGTGAGGCTGACATGGGAACATGCCTGTAGATCATGTAACATAATACTGGGAATGTGGCAAAATTCAAGAAATGGTAGGAGTAATATTCTTAAAAGTTCTTTTAACTGCCGAGATTTGCTATAGCAAAGTGGTTAACCATTTAGGCGCTAAAGCCAGACAGCTTGGGTCTGAATCCTGGCTCCTCCATTAATCATATTTGTGCAGCCTTGGGCAAATGGCTTAAACACTGTGTCTAAACTTCCTCATTTGTCCAACGAGGATGATGATAATAATAATACCAGCTTCTTAGGTTTGCTGTGAGGATTGAGGGAATCAATATTGAAGTATGGAGAGCAATGCCTGAAGTGTGTGAGAGTCACTCTTTGGGAAGAGATGTTTTGTCTTTCCTCTTTGGGCAACTGAATTGTCCTGCCGTTTTAGTCCTAAAGTAATATCTCCATCATCTCTTCATTTTATTGGTTATTCTTCCGTAGACCAGCTCAGATTTGCTTAAGGTTTTTGCAGCTTTTGAGTGGCATTGCAAGCAGCAAGCTCCAAAGGTTGATACAAATAGAATGTTTCATTCATCTCCACTGCCCTGTGTGGTGGACTTTCAACAATTTCTTGATTAAAAAAAAAAATGTCTACAGCCTCCCAAGGGGCAGACATCTTTAGGAGTAATTCTAGCTTTCTTTCCTGAGTGTAAAATGGTGGCCATTTTCCTATAAGTAAATTTGGATCACTGAAACATAAGAGCATTTCTTACCTAAGTCTGTTTTGGATTTCATCTTTCTTTGTGTGTTTGGTGTTTTTTTTGGTTCACAACAGTGTCTCAAGATCTTCCTGTGGTTCATTCCCATAAGTTTGGAGATTTTTATGGTGCTTTCTCTCTTCTAGATAACTTATAAAATATTAAATTAAGCTTAGCAGTGGTCCAGGGGAGCCTTACTCTTTGTACTTCTACATCCAGAAGGTGCTGCTGTCTGCTTTTCCTTTCCCTCCCTGTAATCCTAGGGGTTTAATTGTCACGTCTCCGAGAAACTTCTACAAAACTGAAGTCGCTATCTCTCATGATCCTGGGGGTCTTCCCTGTTGCTCTGACTGTATCCCAAGGTCTTTATCACCCAGGAGGCTGGCCGTAGCTTTAAATAGAAGCCCAGCTACATTGAGATGAGCCAGAAATAGAGGCTCATCCTGGGAGAGAACCCTTAGGGACTTCACCTACAGCGCCCTGGAGCCACCTAGAATCAGGGCTTGATTCTTGGACATCAATCAGGGAAGCTCCTTGCCCTCTTCTCCCACCTTCCCCAAGGAAGGGGTACTGTATTGTCCTTGGCAGGGGAGACCTGCAAAACCTTGAAAGGACACAGAAGGGGCTTGGGAATGCCTCGATTTAAAGAGCCATGTCACCCTTCATAAGACCAAATCTCCCATTTCAACAGAAAATATCAGCTAGAACCACCCTGCTGGGTCAGTGTGATCTGGTTTTGGAATAGTGACAAGAGAAACAGCTGGGGATACAGAGTGTGAAGAAATCAAAATTAAAAGCATCTCTGCTTCTCATTTTAGTTTGCTGGGCAAAATAAAGCAGTTAGTTGGCCACAGCCATGTAGAAAACCCTGTTTTCAGGGAAGGCCCCTGTTATCCAGTCATTCTCCCAGAGCAGCCCGCTAACTAGGGTGGAGTTGCTTGCCTTCCCTGTTACAAGGATTTTGTCCCTCGTCCAGGTTTTGATGCCCTCTGCTGGTAAAGGAAGTCCCCAACTGGTCCTCGCCGCTAGGATGTTTGCTTGGAAATCACAGGCTTAGTGCTTGATGTGGGAGAAGCACTGTGCACCAGCAAAGGGGTAATGTCCCAACTGCTGGGTGTGGAAGCTAGGGTGAAGGATGGAGGTGAGCACATTCCTGAGGATTTAGCAATCCTGTGGGTGAGTTCGGTGGGACAAATATTTATTTCCAGCTAATGACATTGTAGTGAAGCTTTCTGACATGTGAGGAAGAGGTCACTAGAAATCACATTGCTTATCAGGATGACTGCCAATGTTTTCCAGAACTTTTGCTCTGGTTTTACATCTGAGAAATTGGTTTGAAATTTTCAGATCTGTGGTGCCCACAACCTTGAATTTTGAGGTCTGTTGAATTTGGTCACCAGGAAGGAAGGGCCAATTTAGCCTGACAGGGGCCGAAATGCAGATGCTCACTGGAAATCTGAAAGCTGGAGGGATGCCTCCTGAGGGCACAGGAATGTCACAGGAAAAAGTCAGTACAAGACAGTGAGATTAAAGAATGACCATCTTGGTTCTAGGCAGAAACACCACTGTCATTAGTAGCTCACATTTTTATCACCTCAATAGCCAACTTCGTGTGAAGCGCTTTGCGTTGGTCCCTCTCTCGCCCTGTCCCTGGGCGATGCTGT
This sequence comes from Manis pentadactyla, assembly GCF_030020395.1. Taxonomy (NCBI): domain Eukaryota; kingdom Metazoa; phylum Chordata; class Mammalia; order Pholidota; family Manidae; genus Manis; species Manis pentadactyla. The sequence goes on along the minus strand of NC_080029.1, from coordinate 99,291,305 downwards.
TCTGTGTCTTTATGCGCCAGTGAGGCAGCAACGCCCAAGGCCACAGCCAGTAAGGGGGGGGAGCTGGGGGACAAACCCAGGTTTGCAGGTCCAGCATCTGGGCTTTTGATTACTAATAGAGGAAGAAAGAAAATAAATGAAAGGGCCACGTGTCTGTGCAGGGTAGGAGCACACCCTTTTTAGAATTATGCTGGTTGTCACAACTGTCTAAAAATTTTAGTATTATTATGGTTATGCCTGATTACTGTACTTTATATTTTGGGGGCAAACAGAAATAGGACTTTATTTCATGCTGTTCAATCTAGCCTCTTTCAGAGAAAAAAGTGTATTGCTCCCATCTTGAATAAATAGTAGCCTGAGATGAAATGCTTAAAGCAGCGTTTAAAGCAAAGTGTCTTCTTCTTGGTTCAGGGTCTGGGCTTGGTCTCCACTTGCACTCAAGGGCCTATTGGCCACCGTCGCCAGTAGGATTTGGTCTCGTGATGGGGCAGCCTTTGGTAACTTGCTTTTTGGCTCCTCCTTAGCAACAGCTTCAGGAGTCATGGTGATACTGTCCATCCCTGGAGGGCTGTGCAGGCAATAGATGATGAATGAAGCCCAGGAGTGAGTGAGGGAGTACCTTGTTAGAGACAATGCGCCCTTTTCTCTAACCACGGGCACTGTGTTCCTCTGTTCTAGCACTGGCAGATCCCCCTGAGCCGGCGGTTTCGCTCTATTAAACTCTGGTTTGTGATTCGGTCCTTCGGTGTGAGGAATCTTCAAGCGCACATCAGACATGTATGTAGTGTGCAGGTGGTGGGCTGAGTCCGTGCTTGCTTTGTGTCTTAGAGGGGAGGAAGGCTGGTTTCTGTTTGCAGACCAGCCCAGGGCACCTGCAGTATGGGCTCAGGTGTCTAGGCCTGTTCTTGGCCTCTGGGACTTGATTACTGAGGGCGGCCATCTGTTTGTTAGCTAGAGGACCAATGAGCAGCAATGGCACCGAGAGCTGTCTGGGGTCTGTCCCCCTTGCCTGAGTGTCTCACCAATCCTTGGCTGTCATTGAGCACTGAGGAATGATGGCCCAAGAGCTTGACTAATAGAGGAAGAAAGAAAATAATGAAAGGGCAGCGTGTGTGTGCAGGGTAGGAGCATATCCTTTTTAGAATTATGCTGATTGTCACAACTGTCTAAAAATTTAAGTCACTATTATGGTTATGCCTGAAACATGGCTTTCCTGGCTTGGACATGTAGACCTACCAAGTCTGGAACAAACATTCTTACATTGTGTCAGTAGGTATTTACCGAAGCGTTCTTGGGGACGTGGTTGGGCACTGTCTAAACAGACCGTGCAGTGGAGAGAGAGAAGGGCACGGGTGAGGTTTGTCCCACTTGTCTCAGCATGGTCAAAGACAGGATTAGCTAAGTCCTTTGACTTCCCTTGAAAGAGAGGATTGAGTCTGAGAACCAGATGATAGCATTACTTAGCAAAATATTTCATTGGATAAAGAAATTTTTAAAAAGGTGAAAACAAAAAAGGTATAGTCCTGTCCTTGTTAAGTTAATGATCCTAGGTAAGAAAAAAAAAGGAAATTAAAAAAAATGATATAACTTCAGTGAAAGATTAATATGATACAAAGCTCAAACTTAAAAAAAAATTAGAATGTGAGCAAAATTAAACGGTGAAGGACATTTGGCAGAAGCCATTCTGAATTCTGTTTCAAAGGTGTCACTGGTTTGAACACATTTAGCAGTGGGAAAGTTATTCGTAAATGTCCCTTGCCTGACTATTAATCCCAGTTCTCTTTGTATTTACAATTCCAGAGTACAGAAATGGCTAAATATTTTGAATCTTTGGTCAGAAATGACCCTTTCTTTGAAATTCCTGCCCAGAGGCACCTTGGCCTGGTGGTTTTCCGTCTAAAGGTGATGCCGTCTCCCATGGCCTGTGGGTGATGTTGTCTGGGGCTTGGGCGGCCTTTGGAGGTGCAGCTGCTGGGCTTCTGGGGATGCTTCTGGAGGATCTGATACAGATTTCACTTCTCTTTATTCTTCAAACAGGGTCCTAATTGTCTCACAGAAAGTGTGTTGAAAGAAATAACTAAAGCTGGCCGTCTCTTCCTCATCCCCGCCACTATCCAGGACAAGTTGATAATCCGTTTCACCGTGACATCCCAGTTCACCACCAGGGATGACATCCTGAGAGACTGGACTCTTATCCGAGATGCTGCCACTCGCATTCTGAGTCAGCATTGTACTTCGCAACCTAGCCCTCAGGTCGGGAACCTCATCCCCCCACCTGGGGGCCCCAGGGCCTTGGCCAACGGAATGTCCTTTCAGTCTGTTGGTGAGGCAGGGGGTGACCCAGCCCAGGCCAGGAAGATCATCAAGCCGCCTCAGCGTGTGGGAGCCAGTCTTGGGAGAAGCGAAGACAGCCGCCGTCCTGAAACCCTGCTGGACCCACGTGATGACTGCTTTGCGGAAGAGTCTCCAGCTGTTACCAAGCACAAGCTGTCCTCCTTCCTGTTCAGTTACTTGTCCGTGCAGAACAAGAAGAAGGCAGTGCGTTCCCTCAGTTGTAATAGCGTGCCTGTGAGTGCTCAGAAACCACTGCCCACAGATGGCTCTGTGAGGAGTGGGGGCTCCTCCCGGGTCAGAATCTTCTCTAGGTTTCCAGAAGAGATGATGATGCTAAAGAAAAGTGCCTTCAAAAAACTCATCAAGTTCTACAGCGTCCCCAGCTTTCCTGAGTGCAGCTCTCAGTGTGGGCTCCCGCTGTCCTGCTGCCCCCTGCAGGCAATGGTTTAGGCCGGAGGTTTCTGCCAGAGGCCCGGGTTTCGGCCAGGATGTGTTTCAGGGAGTCTCTGAACTCCTCCGGATTGTGTGCTGAATTCGTGTGCTTATGTGTGTGCGTTTTTCTTGGGAGAGAGCCCCTAATTTTTATCAGGTTCTCATAGGGGTTCATGACCTATTATGGTACAGAAGGTTCTGGCAGTCTGGTCAGAGAGAAAAGGTCCAGGGTAGTGTACTGACAGGCAGCTTCTGTGGTGCAGCTTGTGATATTCAATATAATGTAGCAATAAATTGTGCTCGTCCCAAAAAAGCCTCTCTTGTGTGATTTCGTTGACCACTGAAATATTGATTATTTAACCAGAGCATATCCTGCAGCCTAAATGCATGTACTATGGATTCTGATTCTCAGGATGCTGAAGGTTTGAATTTAACGGTGAGGAAAAGAGTTTGGAGGAGCTGTTGGTACGAAGAAGGCAAGTGCTTGAGTCAGGCACTGTGGCTTAGCATTGATAAATGAGGACACTGAAGCCCCAGGTCACAAGCTTGTAAGTGGGCAAGCCCAGGTCTCCTTGTCTTCAACAATGCCCATGCTATTTGCACCATGCTGTACTATTCAAGGTGGTACTTGAGCAGAAGCTCACAGTCCAGCAGGACCCTCTGGCCCTTAGAACATGTAACTGTTCCCCTCCTTAGGTTTGGAACTTGTGCATTTTTTTTCCCCTGGACTCTGTAGTCAAATAAAAGCTGTACTCATAGCCTGCCCATAGTTATTTAATAGGCCTGAAAAATGATTTTCTTCAGATCACAGTTTTATAGGAAGTGCACTTGAAGTCGGTTATAGTAACAGTGTCAAAAGTAAACAAAGCTGGGCACTAGTTACAGTGGTAAGGACAGATATTAATCAGTAATATACTATTGCAACAGGAAAAAGAGTTCAGCATAAACTGGACTAAACTTTGATCTCTACAAAGGTGATTGGACATTTTGAAGGGTGAATGGGGGAGTGGGGAGGGGCCAGCAGGGGCTCAGTAGAGTTGGGAAGTGAGAAATTACAAAGCGTGGGAAGGGGGAGTTGGTCGGTGTAAAGCCCATGTAGGTTTGCTAAGTGGTGCTGACCAAAGTCAGGCCCCCACCTCCCCCAGAGGCTGGGGGACTGCGGGCAGCCCCAGGTGTCGGCTGGAGCCAACAGTAAATTCATTTGGCAGCCTTGCGTTTTCACAGGCAGGCACTTTTAGGGGCACTAGAGTCATCCTAGAGTCATGGTCTTGAGCCATTAGAGACTGTGTGAGCATCTGTTCATGTTTTTATAGGCTGAGGTTGAGGCCTAGTTAAGAGGGCTGGAAGGAGCCTGGCTACAGTTTGGTCAAGGAGAGAATCTTTGTCAAGAGCTTCAAGTTCCATGTTCACCCTTTTTGTCTCTGAGTGGTCCCCAAACTTATCTGCATATGGGAATCACCTGGGAGTCTTAAAAAATAGTGATGCCTGGCCTACTCCCAGGAATCCTGATCTAATTGGTATGAGGTGTATCTGGGCTTTGGGATTCTGACAGCTCCCCAAATAAGTCTAATGTGCAGCAGTGTGTGGAACCACTGCTCTAGGGTCGCTTGCTTCTCAAAGGGCGGTATGTGGACCACAAGCAGTGGCACCCCAGGTGCTTCTTCCGCACATTCAGGGTTAAGAAACACTGCTCTAAGCTGTTGGTTCTCAAACTGAGCCTGGACCAGAATCACCAGGAGGGCTTATTAAAACATGGACTGCAGGCCCAGCCCCAGTGGGTCTGATTCAGTCAGTCTGGGGTGGGGCCCAGTAATTTGCATGTCTGACAAGCGCCCAGGTAATGCTGATACTGCTCCTCCGGGACCACAGTCTGAGAACCACTACTCCATGAATATGTTCTCTCTTCTCGTATGTGCTAGGTGGGAGGTAGTGATGCAGTGAGCTGCGTGACTTTGCGACTTAACCCCCCAGGCTATGTTTTTTTAATCAAATAAAGAGGTTGGACTAGACACTGTCTAGGACTGTTTTTACTTTTGCTATACAGCAAATGATATGTGTGCATGTAGTAAATAGAATTTTCAAGAACAATAGCAGGCTAATGATGAGACAAAGGGCTGCTTGATGCTGGGACTCTCCTGGGGTCTGCACTTGGTCACTCCAGATCTAAGATCTGAGCCTTAAGAATTAGCAATGATACAGCTCTGAGGCACTGAATTACACTAAATAAGAACACATGAGGTAACTCAGGATGATTTTTCTCTCTGTCTGTGGTTTCCAAAATGAGGCCCCGACCAACAGCTTCACCTGGGAATTTGTTGGAAACATAAATTCCAGTTCCAGTTCCAACTCTGGGGAATAGGTCCCAGCAGCCTGTGTTTTTCCATGACTTCCAGGTGATTCTCAGTGTTCAAGCTTGAGAATCACTGCTCTGTGTGAACTAGAAGACTCAGATAATCTATTTAGCTCATCCTTTCCAATCCTCTACCACCCATAGAAAGATTGCATGGGGAACCAGACGGTTATCAGGGTTGCTTGATGAAAAAGCAACAAATAATTATTGCCTCCTATGTGCCAGGCACTGGGGTTATAATTATAAGCCAGGACAGAATCTCTGCCCTCACGGAGCTCACAGCTTCACAGAAGCACGACTTCTGTGTCAAGGAAAATTTACGTCCACAATAGAACGTACTGTATATACATACATCCCACAACATGGTACTTTGTGCGCTCTGGGGAGACAGCACCCATGTCAACTGGAAGATCTATGCTGGCCAGTCAGCCTACCTCCCCTTGAAAAGTGCTAGGGTGATGCTAAGTGACACCTTCTTTCTTGTTTGCTGATTCTTTACAAACTTCCTGCAGCCCCACCAATGGTAATGACAAAATAATGATTGTTGAAAAGTGAAACCACATGGAGAGGACTCTGGCCTCCCTTCTTGAACAACTTCCAGTTGGCTTTCCTTGATGTTCTGATCTGACTTCCTAGATAGAGGCTTGGAAAACTCCATCACACTAGTGCTGAGTTCATCTCTTGGTCCATAGCAGGCACCTGCTACATGTTTGGCAGAGTGGATGTATGAATGAACAACACATTAATAAATCATCGCTTAGGCTGGGTCACTGCACTTGGTTAACCTTGTCCATTTTTAAACTCATTCTCATTAGCCTCCATGTCAGATGCTGACATTTCCTAGTTTTAGTCCCAAGTTATTTTGGTCTGTAGCATTAGATCTGTGCATTGATTATATATTTCCAAATAATTTGTAATCAGAGAACTGTTGAATGATTCACATGTATATCAGCATATGTTTTAAAAAAATATCCATTTGTACTTTCAAATGATGAGTTGTGCCATTTCATATGTTGGCATTTACCTATTTTACTATATATTTACAAAAAATAATGCCCTCCCTCTAACAAGCTTAGTTTGAAAATACAAACAGTAAGTGCAAATTGAAAAATAATTATCTCTAAATCTTTTTACTTGCAAAGGTTCAGGTGTAATTTAGAAAAGTCTTCCCTTTTGGGAAACATGAAGAAAAACTGCATCTTACCATCTTCAACCACATTAGAGTTGGATTACATCAAAAGACTTTACTAGGTCCATTAAGTTTTTGTCTGGAAAGATGAGCTCTCCTGGGAATATTCAGAGTTTCAGACTTTTATTACTTAGGGCATTGTAAATATCCTCAGTCATAGGCACATACATTGCTGCTTTGTCATCCAAGAAATACAAGGAGTCTTTGATGACTTCAGGGTTAAAGCCCTCCTCCACGAGGGTCACTTTGCGGTGTTTAAAAGTTCCAGTGATATCAATAGTGTCCTGAAAAAACATCAAACAAGCCACATTGCTGTAGTGTTTTGCAAACAGATTAGGTTGCAGGGCAAGAGGTGGGGCAAGGAGTCTGGGAGCCCACTGGCATCTCTGGTTCACAGAGCTCTGAAGCCAAGTTTTGTATAGTATCCACACAGCTTGTTTTCAGAGGCACCCCTAGGGGCCTTCTGCAGGGTTTTTTTTCATTCCCTTAAGGCTTTAGGATCACCTGTGGGGAGTGAGGGGCAGCTGACAGTGAAATACAGAGCAGAGGAGTCTGTTGCTTGGTGAGCTTTAGGAATTACTGGAATACCCTGATTAAGGGTGCGGTGGGGATAGGATCATCTATATACTGACAGCTCTGTTTTCTCAGTGTGTGTGTCCATTAGACTGAAGATTTGCTTTTTCTTCAGTTAATAGGTGATGATCTGAGGATGTCTGAATTTTCACATTCCTCAACAATCTCACTGTTAAAGCAAGTGTGTGCCATGAACATCAACAGAAATAACTCTACTTCAGGAATACTGGTAATCTGACGCTTCTTTTCTCAAGTTTTCAGCTATAGAATCATAGATCTCAAAGTCCAAAAGTGAGAGTGTAAAGCTAACCAATGGGTTAATGTTTGAGAAAGAAAAAAAGCATCTCTCTAGTGGCAAAAGTTAAACCTGTGGTAGTTCCAGCTGGCTAATGATGCCCAATTAAATTTCACACTATAGAAAGGTGTAAGACTTCAGTGGATTTTTCCATTATTTAAAACCAGAAACAAGAAGTAGGAGGGTCAAAGCATTTCTATTTTAAGTGTCTATCATACCTCATCAAACACAGATTTTGTGAGTTCTTTGCTAATTCTGTTGATGAATGAACTGGCCAGTTCAGGGAGAAAGAGATTAGATTTTGGTTTCTGCTAGCTAAAATTTCTGATATCTCTGCTGCTTTATTGAGCTTCCTGGAAAAAGTAGTGAAAATGGCCAGTGTGGTTGCCATGGTGTAAGGGGAATTGTTCCCTAGTGACAAGGGTCTCTGAGAGAGGATAACTGAACTCGATAGCAAGAGGTCGCACCTGTAGTCTTAGAAATCGAGGCCTTGCGTAACTGGGCAGATAATCAGCAACATGCTTAAAGAGTTTCTTTCCATCAAATTCATGGTCATCCTTCACCTTGATGGAAGCCATGCCGATTCGACCCTCATGACCTAGAAGTAAATGAGAGAAAATGAGACATGCTGTAGCTATGTATTTTACGAGGTTCTGCTAGTTCAAAGAAGCGTGGAGTGGGACAACAGTACGGTATGGGTTTCTTTGGATAGTTGGAGGTTTCATTTCAAATATATGTTGAAGCTATCCTAAGGTGAATGCAATAATAATAAAAATAATGATAACGATAATAATAATAGGTATACATCAATTCAATCTGTGACATGCCAGGCCCTATTTTAGCGCGCTTTACGGACCTTCTCATTTAAGCTTCCCAACAACCTTATGAAGAGGTACAAATGTTAACTCCACGTTAGAGCTGAAGAAACTGAAGCTTAAAGGCATTAAGAGACTAGTTCAAGTTCATGCAGCAAATACGAGGCAGGATCAGGAATCGAATGAAAACAGCCTGGTTGAAAACATCTGAGGGGGAAACAGGTCAAACTGGTGGCTAACAACTTTCTTGTCTTTGTCGTATTTGTTTATTTTTGACGTCAGTGAAAAGTCCTTGCTCCGCTGTCCTGAGTGCCTGAGTTCTGGTCGCTCTTTGCGTTGCAATATCAGGTGTGTTGTGCTTCCAGGCACAAACACCACCTTTGAGACTTACTTATTTAATCAAGGTTCCTAATAGCTTTGCCTCTGTATTACAGAGAAGCCGTGGGACAGGATGGTGAAGGCAAGGTGCAAAGGTGAGCTGCTCTGTGCCTTTCCACTGATGCCCTTAATCCCGAGGGCACACGCTCTCCTCAGGGAAAACAGATCCCAACAGCTCTTTCTTCCCCATCAGGCAGTGCCTTTCAGTGAAGAGAAAAATTACCACTGTTTTCTTGTGAGGACAGGGGTAATTAGGTATTAATAAGTCTTCTACCTGATCCGGCAGACCCAGCGGGAGTCTAGGTCCACTTCCCTGAACTACTAAACTGTAACCAGAGAGAGAGAAGGAGCCGCCCATGGTCACCTGGGCCCCAGCTTTCGAAATCTCTCCCATGGTGACTGTGTGTTTATCCATCACTCTAAAGAAGGCAGAAAACAAGAGGAAAAATTAAAAGAAAGGAAATGCATCCTGATATGATTTGCCCCTTATCTGAGGGAGGTAGGCAGGGCACTGGATCCGTTTTCTTAGGGGTCCCTGGTAGCTCTCTTGCAGGTACCTGTCTCAGGAATCTCAAATGTCATCAACAAGCTCCTTTTAGAATTACATCAGAGGCTGATGCAACAGAAAACCTTAGTGTCAACTGGCTCCTTGTTTCTGGCTCTGGCAGAAGCAACCAAAAGGCTAGTGGGTCCTGTTGGGTCTCAGGCCTCTGCCCTGACTCCCAGAGGTTGGTTTAGGGTTAGTTCAGCTCCAGGAAGAAGGTTCCAGACTACAGAGGTTCTGGCCAAGGGGTTCCCTAAAGCTGCACTGTCCAATATGGTAGCTACTGGTCACATGTGTCTATTGAAATTAATTATAATTAAATAAAATGAGTATTTCAATTCCTCAGGTGCATTAGCCACATTTCAATGGTTAATAGCCATGTGGTGGCTATTGGCTACACATTCTGGTCAGTGCAAATATGGGACATTTTCATCATTGCAGGAAGTTCTCCTGAGCATAGGAAGTTCTAGGCAGTAGTGGGACAGTTCTGATGTGACACCTAGAAAAAGTCAACTCCGCTGTAGGCCCAAACCTGTAAGTTCCCTCCTGATCCAAAGCTGAGATCTGGGAAGGTCTTGCTCAGCCCTCCGTTCCTAAAAACCACCCTGGCGGCTTGATGCTTTACTTTAGATAGACTTGCCACATCTCTAGGCTGGAATGGGGCTGGTCTCTGTGCATGGGAGGCCAGATGGCAGCAAGTGTAGCTTTGAGAATCACAGAATCCAAAAGCTGGGAGAAACTTCAGAGTTCACCTCTAACCTTTCATTGCTGCAAGAATTCATATAGGATCCCAGGTGGACATCCAGCCTCTTTACGGGCCTCAGTGGGACATTCCCTATCTTAAGAGACAGCCCATTCTATTGTTCACCCCTTTGGTTACAGGAGAGCGCCAGGCCTGGTCATTTCACTGCCTGGCCATTTCCAACCATCGGATTTTGTTCTGCTCACTGGAGCAACCCCCAACACAAGCGTATCACCTTCTTGCCCCACCTGTGTCCTAATCATTTGCAAACTGTTAGCCTCCTCTCTGTTCTCTATCCGTGCCTCCCAAAACTTATTGTCATTAGACTTACTTGGGAATTAAAAAAGACATGAAGATTCTGAGGCCCAAACCCCAGAAATTCTGATCCATTAGATCCAGAGTTTAAAAAGTTTTCCAGATGATTCTGATGTTTGGCCAGATTTTCAGAATCACTAGGTTTCAGTGCTTCCCAGACCTTAGTGTTTTTTAAAAAATTGTGTTAAGACACATATAAAAATCATCATTTTAACCATCTTACAGTGAACAACTCAGTGGCATTTAGTACATTCACACTATTGTACAACTACCACCAGTATCTACTTTTAGGTATTTTACCCCCAAATCAGACTTTGGTGTTTTTAAGAATCATAGGAGAGCTTGTTATATATAACACAGCTCCCTGGGTCTACCCCACAGATTCTGACTGAGTGGGTCTGGGGATGGCCTGAGATTCTGATTCAGCAGGTCTGGGGATGGCCTGAGATTCTGACTCAGCAGGTCTGGGGATGACCTGTGTTTCTGATTCAGCAGGTCTGGAGTTGGCATGTTAAACAAGCTCCTCATGATGCTGCTGAAGCTGGACCAGAGATCCCAGTTTGAAAAGCCCCGGATTAGGCCCTTCCATTCCATTCCCCAGGTTCTCTCACCTTCTCATACACATTCTTTTGTGTTGTTACCCTTTTAAAATTCAGCATTGAGAAGTGCATGCTAGGTGGGGCCTGAGAAAGCTCTGCAGGACATGATGGCTAACAAACATGACATGGACCCTTGTATTAATTCAGCCTAAGGCCCAAACACAAGAAGTATTCTGCACTCCTCACCCTCTGCGACCTGAGAGGTGGCTATACTTCCTTTGTGCCATTGTCACAGGGTTCGAGAGGAACAGGCAAGACAAAGTCTCCAATATTCTTTAAAAATTGAAAAAATTGGGTATTTAAAAAAAAATAAAAACAAGGTCATGTGAAACCATCATAGCTCAGGAAAAGGGACTTGTGTATTCCATGTTGATTCAGGGTGAGAATCTCAAATAATGAGTTCTGGGGGGAATACCAGTGTCACTAGCACCTTATATTTGAAGAGTGATTTGGAGGTTTTAATCCTGGCATCTATAATTAAAATGATTTTTTTCTCTTGACTGTTCTCATATATATCTGGTGCACACAAAGCACATGCTTAGTATTTCCGTAACTGAAATGAATTAATTATCTTGACAATCTTAACTGCAGGACTGGCAATAACACTAGTTTCAGTGATTTGCCTGAAGTCAAACAGCCAGCAGGTGTAAGAGCCAGACCCAAAGTCAAATGCTGGCACTCCCCATTTGGCAGCAGCCTTGCAGATGACAGCTTGGTGACACTACTCTATATGACGATTCTGAAATTCAGTATGCTGGCCTCGGGTAAAGGATCTGCTTTAAAATAAGAGTCTAGACAAAGTCAGCTCCTTCCCTGGTTTTTCTTCTTGCAACTGTACTTGGTCATATTTGTGAGGCCAAGATACCATTTCCCAGCAATCAAGTATGACACATATTTTCTTGAGGTGTGCCCAATACAGCACGGGACCCTACATCTAGGAGAGATCTGGCTCGCCTAGGAGCCCAAGAACAGCTGGGGAGCCGAACCACAGATCAGGGCCAGGTTCAGATGTATTGACTTGGCTGATTTATAATGGAACATAAGCCAGACTCTTTCTCCTAGGTGTCTGACAGAGTGATTTTTCAGTTGGCAGGAGAAAGTGATGACAAACTTTGCCGTGGGGTCAAAATTATGACCAGTTGCTGTCTGAGTTTAGGCATAGATTTATAACCTCCTGTGCCTACCTGGCACAGGCACGCCATAAACATTCACTTCTTGGACAAAATCAACCAGTCCCACGACATCAGCAACTTCAGTGGTGGCCACGTTTTCCCCTTTCCACCTGGAAGAAAAGACAAGGTTTACAGAGGTCACTGGTGGTCACTGGCCCAGGCTGTGTCGGGTGGCTGCACTCATCTTCTGCACCCTGGCTCTCAACCTCCCCAACTTAGTCATGGGAGAGGCACCCCATTTATGGAACAAAAGACAAAGGCATAGACCTAAATAATAAGATGTGGAATTTCAACATTACCACATGAAACATGATACACAGACTGACGCTGTTCTAATGTGAAAATACAGGCTTGGCCTAAGACAGGCAGTGGTAATAAAAATTAAACACCCGTGACTTTATGCTGTGTTAAGGTCTCTCACTTTCTCATTCACTAACTTTGGTTGCTATTTAATTCCATCAGTGAATTTCTATTTAATAGAATTTTATATGTCTACTTGAAGTTCTCATAGCATTGAGAAAGCTTTTAATAAGAAATAACATACTTTCCCACTTAAAAAAGAGTTAAAAAAGAGAAATAACATACTTTTCCACTTAAAAAGAGTTAAAATATCTTACATTAAGAAATTCTTTAGTTCTCCTAAAGGTATTTTTTTTATATGATGGCTGACAACCAGGACATGGTCCCTTATATTAATTCAGCATAAAGTCCAATACGAGATGTATTCCACACTCCTCATGCTGTGCGACTTGAAATGTGGCTACACTTCCCCTTGTGTCATTGTCATAGAGTTGGAGAGGAAGAGGTAAGAGAAAGTCTCAAAATTCTTTTTAAAATAAAAAAACTGGATATTCTTTAAAAAATAAACGAGGTCATGGGAGACCATCATGGCTCAGGAAAAAGGGACTTCTGTATTTCTATTTTGAGACTCTATAGTAACATGAAGTCCACATAATAATGATATGAATCCTGAGTCATGGAATATTAGAGATGGAAGGGACCCTGAGGGTCATCAGGATCCTCATTTTGTGGGTGAAGGAATCGAGGTCAAGCAAGGTCCCACGACAACACAGCTGGTCAGAGGTAGAGGAAAGCCTGGGGCTTGGTTTCCCTTATTCAAATCCATGCTTTCTACTATTGCCAGACAACTTCCATCCCTTCCTCTTTCATTCATGCAAAAAGTAATTGTGAGTGTCAGGCACTGTGCTAGGCGCTGCAGGGGCTGAACAAGCAGACACAGAGCTTGGTCTTGGGGAGTCTACACAGGAGGGAAGCGTTTAAACCAAGTGTCATGAAGCTGGAGGGCTGTGTTGTTGTAGGGACTTAATTTCATGATCTATTACAATGACTTTCTCACTTCATCATGCTGACCTGGGGGTTCTGTGAGAAACCCTGGATGGGGCTGGAGAGTGGGAAGGAGGGGACTGGAAGGGCCTCTGAACCCCTCCTCTCCTCTTCAACTAGATCAGCTCCGTGTTAATTTGCATTTGGTTTTATCTGATGAAAAGCCCCATGACTGGAAAGAATGTGAAAATCTCAGGCTGTCCTATGAGTGACCAGTAATAACTGAGGATAAATGAGAGGATTTGGATGGACTGAGCTATTTAGGCTCCAAAAATCAGACACAGATTTTCTGCCTTATTCTCATCTGGTGTTGCTCAACTAAGTTAACTGCGTTAGAGTGACACCTCATGCGTTTTGCTCCTTATTTTCTGGGGACATAGGAGGTTGAATTGGCACGCCAAAGAGATAGAAGGAAATGGAGCACCATGACCAGAGTGGAATGCAATTCCAATTTAGGAGTAAGCCAAATTGTGCACGTGTTTGTTTGACTCTCTAATTCAGAGAAACCAACCGGAATGTATCTCCAACTCTGTCATGGAAGTGGATGAAATTTTCATGGTCAATCATTAAGAGATCTCCACTGTTGAAATAGAGGTCTCCTTTCTTGAAGACATCTCTCAGCTTTTTCTTCTCTGTCTGAGTCTTTCCTCCACTATAGCCACTAAATGGTGTGAGTCGTGTTATTTTGCAAACCAGGAGTCCAACTTCGCCTAAGACATAAGAAAGCAAATTGTTATTTTATGTGCTAGCAGCAGGCAAATTTTATTACTAACCTTCTCTTAAAACTGATGTCATACAATCCACATGACAAGGTGGCTGCAAGAAGTGGCATTTTCCATGCACATGTATGTGCATATCCATATACATCGTATACACACATATTACACAAAACACAGAGGACCTTATTTTATATGGCCACACATTTGTAATTTTTTAATGCTAATTCTTTACTGAATAATGATTTACATGTATAGACAAATGCACAGTAGTTTAAGCTTAAAGGTAAAGACCCCCTAAAACTAACGATAGCTTTGGAACCATAATCACATATCCCTTTCCGCAAAACCGCCTCATTAACAAGAAGTTGTTAAGCCAGGTTTCAAACTGTAATCTTCTTACATGTGGTGGTAAATTAGCATCTTTTGGAACTTCGGTAATTATTTCTGAGAATACTTAAATAAACCTGTTTTCTCCCACTCTGATAAATTTTACCAGGTATTCATTTTAGCAATGATGTTAGTTCTTAACAGTTAGCTGGTCAAGGTAAGAAAAGGCACATGTTAATTGAACAAAAATCCACTGTACCTTTGGGAACTTTGATGCAATATCCATTTCCATCACGGACAGGTTCATCCTTCTCCACGTCATATTTAATCAGCTCATACATTATGACTTTCTGACACAATTAAAACATATCACTTTGAGTACAAATTTTTTCATTTTTATTGTGGTATAGTGTACATAAAATATACAAAGTATATATACCTTAACCATATAGTTTGGTGAATTTTTACATATGTATACAACACTGGAACTACCATCCTGACCCAGATAGAAAACATTTTCAATACCTTCCAAAGTTTCCTCTTGCTCGCACCAGCTTCCTGCCCTGGGGCTCTGAACTGCATCTAGCCTGGGTCTCCAAGGTTCGGGGTGGTACAGGTTGGACGGAAGCCAACGAGACAAGGCTGACCGCCTCAGCAGCGGTTCCACTGGGCAGGAGGAAACTGATCTTCAGTCTGGAGCAGTGCTGCCCAGAGTTCTCTCCAATGGTAGAAATGCTCTCTGTACTGCTCAATAGGGCAGTCGCTTAACAAGTGGTTACTCAGCACTTGAAATGTTGCTAGTGCAAATGAAGAACCGATTTAAAAATTTTATTCATATAATTTAAATTTCAGTAGCCACGAGTAGCTCATGGCTACCATATTGGACGCCCAGGCGTGGAGGGAGCTGTGAAGTCTGTATAGATTTGGCTCTCATTGCCAGAGAGATTCCTTGGACTTGAGAAGGCCTGGAGATCAGGCCAGAATATAAGGAATGGAACGGCGGTAATTGCTATAGCTAACAATTGCTCAAGGCTATTATCTGACAGGTATTGGGCTGTATCCTCTAAGGATTTTCTCATGAATTATTTAGTTTAATCATTTCAATAGCCCTTTTCTCTTATTAATACTGAGTTTGGGCCAAGTACTGGCCTATTTCTTTTTCCTATCTCTGTTTTATAAATGATGGAACTGAGGCCGAAGGAACATCAGTGACTTGCCTCAGGGCATTCAGTTAGGATGTGAAGGTGCTGGCACATCCTCTCTGGAGCCAGATCTCTTATGCACATGGACTACTGTCCTCTGTCTGCTGCCAGTCACTCCCTGGGGACATGGACTGCCTGGGATCTCTGGTGTGACTGTTTCGTGGCCAGGCAGGATGGACTGCCAGAGGCACAATGACAGTGGTGCCTGCTGAAGCCAGTGGAAGCTCAGCATTTGCTGGATATTACTGGAATTTGCAGGCCAGGTGGTCATCTGGAAGGCCGACTGCCTGAATATAGAAAAGGCAGAGATGTTGTCCAGAGACCCTAGATGATAAAATGACTGAGAGAGACTGCTGTGTGAGCTGGTTTAAAAATAAGAACTGTCTTTCTGGAAGAGCTGTCAGGTGAACACAAATGTTCACAAGATTCTAGAATCTGGATGCATCCCAGATCTCTTGAAGGTCTTGATAGTGGTTCTTAACCTTGGCTGCACAAGCTTTTGAGAAACACTGAAGCCTGGGCCCTGCCTCAGCACGAAGCTCAGGGGGTGGGACCCTGCACCTGTACCTGTGAAACCTCCCTGGGTGATCTGAGGCCCAGCACAGCCAGGGGCAAGCACCACACCTCACAGTATAGGGGAAAGTTACAGAGTTACAGAGCCGGAAGCCTTCAGGCATTTTGTCATATAGGAGTATAAATGGGTTCAGGAAGACTTCCCATAGGACTTCACTTTGCCAAGGGCCAAGGTCTAATGGATTGTTAGTAATAGAAATTAAGATTTTTAAATTAGAGGACTCTGTCATCCCAAGCTATCACAGAGAATGAGCAAAACCTCTTGGTGGATGGGCCCTGGCTGTGACACTGTATGAAATTCCAATGAGAATAACATCATCATGACACAGCTTTTGGGAAACCTCTGTATTCTGAACACTGGGTACATGTGCTCTCCTTTTTCAAGGTACTTACTTTCTGTAGGTAGTTTACTCTTCCAATAGCCCCGATTTTTCTCGTATAATTCACAAAGGTAATATTGCCTTCAGTGGAACCATAGCCCTCATAAATGTGAATGTCCCCAAATCTCTTGATGAATTCTCTCCACACATCTCCTCGCAAGCCATTTCCCAATGCCAGTCTCACTTTATGATCACGGTCGTTTGGTTTCTGTGGTAGGAGGAGGAGGGGATAAAACGGAACCATCACTGGAGCCTGTACTTACGTATTAATAACTGCCTTTATGTTTGTATGTTTATGTTGGTTACACATTCTCCCTAGTGCACCCCTTGTTTGTCACCCACACACATGACCCCTCATCCCCACCAACACATGTAATATGGGCTGACAGCCAGGACTCTGACTGAATAACCAAAGGACTTGGCTTCCCATTTTGATTTTTAAGAGGCAAAGTGAGATAACTTGACGGAACCAAGAGATGCCAACATTTAATGCACATCCAATCTGAAGCTAAAATAATGTGTTGATTATTTTCTTGATGGGGCAGGTGAGTATCAGGGAATAGCCAGAAAGAAGGGCCACAGGGGAAAGACCAGACCCAATCTGAAGCAATGATCTTGAGTTACCAACAAGAGAACTGGGAACCCAGTGCAAGGAGAGAGAGACAATCATTTTCTACAGTCATTACAGAGCAATACTGGTGGGGCCTGGGGGACGGGAGAGAAGACTCTTACCATGTCCTCATTTATCAAATAGGCCCAGAGCTCACAAGGGCAGGTGGCTGAACCAAGACAATGAAACTGTCCCAGTGGGGTGGGAAGGGGCAGAGAGGGAGGAAGCCAGCTCCCAGTTGCCTCAGGTGGCCTGGGAGGAAAATGCTTTGTTACACATAAAAATCACAAAGGAGAAGCTTGAGTGCAAGAGGGAAAGGAGTCCTGTGTCAGCACGAGAGATGCGGTCACATCCAGGTCGCTTTCCCTCCTTTATGAGGCCGCTACAAATATGTCCAAACCTATGATGATTTTAATGACATTTGTTATTAATAAGGCACATTATGTCCTCTAGGAGATCACAGCCTGGTGGGAGAAAAGGGCAAATAAATAAGTATAATGTTACTTTATAAATTCTGGAATTCCATGACCTTTAATAGGAAACAGAATGGAATGGGGTTAAGAGCCTGGTACCTGGGACTCTCCTCTCATATCAGTGTTAGTTTGTTTGCTCAAACTACAATTTGCTTAAAAGAGTGAATGATCTAAAGAGCATTCCTACTCTGTGAAATCACTGTGAAGTGATTTTCAAAAAGAACTGCTTGAAGAGAGAGGCTGGCAGTTCTCTGACAAGGGGAGGACCTTCCCTGTGGCCTCTGGAAACCAAACCAAAACAAACCTGGAACTGGCTTCACATAGGAGCCCAGGGGCCAGTGGAGCAGCAGATAGGCATTTCATTTCTGATTAGGTCTTGAGTCAAAACTCAAGTGATGAGACTCTTCCCAGAGGCCTAACCAGAGAGGTGGACAGATACTGGCCACTGATAAAAGCTGGGCCCCTTGCACAGTCTTTCTGAGGAGGAAACGTAGAGAAGGACTGCTGGCCTCTAGCCAGTGGTTCTTAAGCAGGGTGTTGACAGGCATACCTGAGGAGCCTTTTGAGCCTAAACGAACCTAGGTATTCTGACTGGGTGGGAAGTAATCAGCTCCCAAGGTCCATAGATCACTGATTGTACAAGTTTTTCTCGACTTACAGTGGGGTTAAGCTCTGATAAACACATCATAAATTGAAAACATTTAATCCATCTAACCTGCCAATAGCATAGCTAAGTCTGGCCTACCTTAAACATGCTCAGAACATTCACAGTAGCCTACCGTTGGGCAAACTCATCCATCACAAAGCTTATTTAATTATAAAGTGCTGCACAGCTCATGTAATTTATTGAATACTGTAGTGAATGTGAAAACCAGAGTGGTCCTAAGTGTACCTGTTATTCACCCCAGTGGCCGCATGGCTGGCTGGGGGCTGGGCTCCCCGCGGCTGCCCAGCACCACGACAATCTCCTGCCACAGCATGACGCTAGCTGGGGAGCAGATCAACATTTAAACTTCACGGGATAGTTTCTACTGAACACATACTGCTTTGATACTATCACAAAGTCAAAAAATTATGAAGTTGAAATGTTTCATGTCCAGGACTGCGTCTGTATTCCCTTTTATAATTACCACGTACCTCTAAGTAGGGAGATACCTGTCTGGCTTACGAGGGCCAGTCCTGCTCTGTGCTTGTTGTCCTGATGTGCTTATTAATTCCACCCCTTTCACCTGTAAGTGTCTCCATTTGGATTATGTGGATTATGTACTGTAGGCTCACCCAGTCAAAGCACAGGTCCAGGCCCTGCAGGTGATAGAGGGAACCTGGCCTCTCAGGAATTTACAGTCTAATTGGGAAGATAGAAGCTTACCACCCAGGAGACGAGGAAATGACCTAAGAGGTTCCTTCACATGGAAACCATTTCAAGGTTTGTTTTGTTTTGGTTTCCAGCGGCCACAGGGAAGGTCTTCCCCTTGTCAGAGAACTGCTAGCCTCTCTGTTCAAGCAGTTCTTTTTGAAAATCACTTCAGAGTGATTTCACAGAGTAGGAAATAACAGAAAATGTTCTTTAGATCATTCACTCTTTTAAGCAAATTGTTGTTTGATCAAACAAAGATGGTCAAACAAAGTGAGAACCGTCAGCTTTTCAGAACCACCCTTGCCCCCACACTCCCATCCCTTACTGCCACTCTGGGAATAAAACATCACAAATATTTGAAGAATACTTACTTTCACTTAAAAAGTAACCACCTGGCCTGGGACTTAGCTGCTCCCAAACCTGTGTGTGAAGCTCCAAAGCACTCCAATGTGTAAACCCACGACCTTACTTATTCTATCTGAAGCCCACAAACACCCTCTTAGGTCATTTCCTTGTCTCCTGGGTGGTAAGCTTCTATCTCCCCAGTTAGACTGTAAATTCCTGAGAGGCCAGGTTCCCTCCGTCACCTGCAGGGCCTGGACCTGTGCTTTGCAGGTCGGGCAAGTGCGGCAGTAAAAGAAGACATGACCTCCACCAGGAAGCCGTCAAGGTCTCTGCTCAACAGTTAATGGCTGGGACATTGGCACAGGGCAGGGTTTAGGGCACAGGAAGCTGCAGGTGCCCCGGGTGACTGGGCAGCAGGCCAGCCTCACAGGTGCAGCTGTCACCTGGCGTGGCGGGGGGCTGTGCTCAGAGGCACAACACCATGGACTCACTTTTCATCATGAACAGAAGGATCTTATTACACCAGCAGGAGGGATTAAGGCTCTAAGCTGGACATGTTTGTGGACACAAACTGGGAGGACCTTCTGAGATGTGTCGCTCGCCAGTGGCTGGGAGTTCTGGTGCGACTAGAGTTTTCCTTTCCCACAGGGGACACGGTGTCCCTCATCACCAAAGCCAGTCCTCAAGGGAACCGTATTTTAGGTTGAGGGTTGCCTGCTCAGTTTTCTTTAACAAGGATTAAACCTTCTATTTCACAACAGGGGTGAGGTGCAATACGTGAGCACACCCGGGAATTTACATGACTGGGATTTACTGACTGAGGAAGGGTGGGAGGTCAGGGTGTCCACGGAGAAATGCAGGGCACCAGGTAATTAGGGTGAGCAGCTTCAGAACAAAATGGGAGCTGACTCCTGCACACTACGGGAAATGAACCGGAATCTTGCATTATAAACAGGCACCCTGGGAACCAAGGCTCAGCTGTAACAATGGAAGACACGTGAAATGGATAAAGGGTATTTGACAATAATACTGTAAAATCACTTAAGTCAATAGCTTTGCTACCTAACCCCTCACTCAGCCTTAAATGAGAGTGACTGATTCACTGGAATGTCTTCTCTTACTTCTTCCTTTGTGCACAAGGGGCAGAATTTTCATCGATTCACTCAGTGACATGTATGGAGCATGTACTATGAGCTACACATTCTGAGGCACTGAAAATAGTGATAATAATTTGCTGATTATCTACTAAGTACCAGGTACTTTGTCACATGCTTGACGTACATTATCTTGTTTTATCTTCACAGCCCCCTATGAGGTAGGTACTATTATTTCCCCTGTGGCTGATGGGAATCTGATTTGGACAGGTTAACTCTCCTGTTCAAATGGCAGAGATAGGGTTCAGGCCCGCTGACCCGAATCCCTGCTCTTAAGCACTACATTATATTCCTTAAGCCAAATCTGAACTGCTGCCCCAAAGGTAGCTGGGAGTATTCCTCCGGTCCTCTGCTGTACCACAGGGGCTATTAAATATGGTTAAGAAGAGGAAGGAAAGCATAGCGGCTTCCCCCTCCCTAAGCCTGCCCTCGAGCCTCCTGGTGAGCAGTGCCGCATCTGTGGATGGGTGTCATTTGGCTTATCTGCTAACCCACGGCAGGAGCTGCCTCCCTGCAGCCCACCACTTGGGGGTGGAGGGTGGCAGCCTCTCCAGGGACAGCCTGCTTAGGCAGCTCTGAGGGTGACCCAAGTTCCTGATTACACTGATCCAGAACCACTAGTTCTAGTTTTCATTCACTTTTCTTTGAGAAGTCATTCTGATACAATCTTTCTTGAAGCTCCCTTTAAATTCATTCAATCTGGGCTTCCTATCCTGGCTTATTTTGTTTTAAACTGTGATAAAATATACATAACACAAAATTTACTATCTTACCCATTGTACAGCTCGGTGGTATTAAACATATTCCCATTGTTGAGCAACTATCACCATGATCATCTCCATAACTCCTTTCATCTTGGAGAACTGAAACTCTATACCAATTAAACAGTACCTCCCTATTCCCACCCTTCCTCGGTCCTGGACATCCCACCATTTTGCTGTCTCTGATTTTGACTACTCTAAATACCTCATATAAGTGGAGTCTACAGTCTCTGTCTTTCTGTGATTGGCTATTTCACTTAGCCTAAGTCCTGAAAGTTCATCCATGTTGTAGCACGCTGCAGAATTTCCTTCCTTTTCAAGGCTGAATAACATTCTATTGCATGTATATACCACATTCTGCTTATCCATGCATCCGTCCATCCATCCATTCATCCGTCCATGGACACTGGGTTGCTTCCACATTGTAGCTATTGTGAATAATGCTACTATGAACATGGATCAACAAACATCTCTTTCAATTCTTTTGGGTATATACCTAAAAGTGGAATTGCTGGATCTTATAGTAACTTAATTTTTAAAATTTTGAGGAACTTCCATACTCTTGTCCCCAGTAGTGGAACCATTTTACATTCCCACGAACAGCACACAAGTCTTCTTATTTCTCCACATCCTCACCAACACTTGTTTTGTTTTGCTTTTTATGTATTTAGTTTATTTTTTATAGTAGCCATATAACTGGAAGATACCTCACTGTGGTTTTGATCTGCATTCCCCTAATGATTAGTGATGTTGAACGTCTTTTCCTGTGATTATTAGCCATTTATATATCTTGGAAGAAATGTTTATTCAAGTCCTTTGCCTATAATTGAATTAGGTTGCTTATTTTTGTTGTCTGTTGACTTTGTATGCTCTACTTTGATGAATTCACTTATTTTAACAGGTTGCTTTTGTCTTTTTTATTTTTCTACACTGGCTACAGTACCTTTGTAGTAAGTTTTGAAATCAGAAGTGTAAACCCTCCAGGTCTGTTCTTTTTCTTCAAGATTGCTTTGACTGTCTGGGGTCCCTTGAGATTCCACATGAATTTCAGGATGGGTTTTTCTATTTTTGTGAAAAAGTCTTTGGGATTTTGATAGGGTTTGCATTTGATAGTGAATGTGTAGATCACTTTGGGTAGTAGGGGCATTTTAACAACATTAAGTCTCCCAATCCATCAGCATATGTCCATTTATTCAGTCTTCTTTAACTTCTTTCAGCAATGTTTTGTAGTTTTTATTACTCAAGTCTTTTACCTCCTTGGTTAATTCCTAAGTATTTTATTCTTTCTGATACTGTTGTAAGTGGAAATGCTTCTGTAATTGTCTATTCAAATCATTCAGTGTTAGTGTATAGAAATGCAAGCGATTTTTGTATGTTTTGTATGATTTTTGTATGTTTGTAGGTTTTGTATCCTACGGCTTTGCTCAATTCATTTATTCATTCGAAGAGATATTTTTGTCTTTAGGGTTTTCTCAGTATAAGATGATATCACTAAAAGAGACTTTAACAGAAGGTTTTTCTGACGTAACTTTCATCATTTCTTACAAGTATTTTTGACATGAACCGGAACTCAGGGTGAGGGAAAGCAAGGGCAAACGACCTCCAAATTTACTTTTAGATTAGAGGTCAGCCATGAATTATACACCAAATCATGAGATATTTTGAACATATATAACCCCCACAAACTGTCTTTGTCTTCCAGCATCTCAGAAAACATTCTGAGACAGGAGAAAGGGGTAGAAGGGCGTGTATGTGTGAGTGTGAGAGCCAGAGAGAGCGAGACACAAACATGTTTACTTTCCTCAAGTCTAAAGGTAGCTCCCATTAGAATCAATAGAAGTGCGGGCGGAGCCAAGATGGCGGCGTGAGTAGAGCAGCGGAAATCTCCTCCCAAAACCACATATATCTATGAAAATATAACAAAGACAACTCTTCCTAGAATAAAGACCAGAGGACACAGGACAATATCCAGACCACATCCACACCTGTGAGAACCCAGCGCCTCGCGAAGGGGGTAAGATACAAGCCCCGGCCCCGCGGGAGCCGAGCGCCCCTCCCCCCAGCTCCCAGCGGGAGAAGAGCAGGCAGAGCGGGAGGGAGATGGAGCACAGGAATGCTGAACACCCATAGTGCAGACACAGTGCATGCGCAGGGAGCCCTGAATACTAGGGAAACAGGGCAGCAAGAACAGTGAGCGGGCACGGGAGGACACCAGAAAAGCAAGCAACCATTTTTTTTTTTTGCTGTTTTGTTTTGGCGAGCGCTTTTTGGAAGTCTTAAAGGGATAGGGACCCCAATACTAGGGAAACAGGGCAGCAAGACCGGTGAGCAGATGCCTGAGGCTGGCGCCGGAGAATAAAGAAAAATGAGTGGCAACCTTTTTTTTGAGTGGTCGTTGTTTTGTTTTGGCAGGTGCTTTTTGGAAGTCTTAAAGGGGCAGGGCGAGACACTTAATCCAGAGGTAGGGAATCCGGGATCTCTGGGCACCCTAACCCCTGCAGGGAGCAGGGAAGCCCCTTACGGAGATAAATAGTCTCCCAGCCGCTCCCCATCCAACGTGACTCAACCACTTTGGAGCAGCAGCCCGAACCAGGCCACACCCACAGCAACAGCGGAGATAAACTCCATAGCAGCCGGGCAGGAAGCAGAAATCCTGTCTGCACGCAGCTGCGCAGCACAAGCCACTAGAGGTCGCTGTTCTCCCAGGACAGGAGGGCCACAAACCAACAAGAAGGGAAGTTCTTCCAGCCGTCACTCATCCCAGTTCTGCAGACTATTCCTATCACCATGAAAAGGCAAAACTACAGGCAGACAAAGATCACAGAGACAACACCAGAGAAGGAGACAGACCTAACCAGTCTTCCTGACAAAGAATTCAAAATAAAAATCATAAACATGCTGACAGAGATGCAGAAAAATACGCAAGAAAAATGGGATGAAGTCCAGAGGGAGATCACAGATGCCAGAAAGGAGATTACAGAAATGAAACAAACTCTGGAAGGGTTTATAAGCAGAATGGATAGGATGCAAGAAGCCATTGATGGAATTGAAACCAGAGAACAGGAACGCAAAGAAGCTGACATAGAGAGAGATAAAGGATCTCCAGGAATGAAACAATATTAAGAGAACTGTGTGACCAATCCAAAAGGAACAATATCCGTATTATAGGGGTTCCAGAAGAAGAAGAGAGAGGAAAAGAGATGGAAAGTATCTTGGAAGAAATAATTGCTGAAAACTTCCCCAAACTGGGGGAGGAAATAATCGAACAGACCACAGAAATACACAGAACCCCCAACAGAAAGGATCCAAGGAGGACACCACCAAGACACATAATAATTAAAATGGCAAAGATCAAGGAAAAGGAAAGAGTTTTAAAGGCAGCTAGAGAGAAAAAGGTCACCTATAAAGGAAAGCCCATCAGGCTAACATCAGACTTTTCGACAGAATCCCTACAGGCCAGAAGAGAATGGCATGATATATTTAATACAATGAAACAGAAGGGCCTTGAACCAAGGACACTGTATCCAGCACGACTATCATTCAAATATGACAGTGGGATTAAACAATTCCCAGACAAACAAAAGCTGAGGGAATTTGCTTTCCACAAACCACCTCTACAGAACATCTTACAGGGACTGCTCTAGATGGGAGCACTCCTAGAAAGAGCACAGCACAAAACACCCAACATATGAAGAATCGAGGAGGAGGAACAAGAAGGGAGAGAAGAAAAGAATCTCCAGACAGTGTATATAACAGCTCAATAAGCGAGCTAAGTTAGGCAGTAAAATACCAAAGAGGCTAACCTTGAACCTTTGGTAACCACGAATTTAAAGCCTGCAATGGCAATAAGTACATATCTTTCAATAGTCACCCTAAATGTTAATGGGCTGAATGCACCAATCAAAACACACAGAGTAATAGAATGGATTAAAAAGCAAGACCCATCTATATGCTGCTTACAAGAAACTCACCTCAAACCCAAAGACATGTACAGACTAAAGGTCAAGGGATGGAAAACCATATTTCCAGCAAACAACAGCGAGAAGAAAGCAGGGGTTGCAGTACTAATATCAGACAAAATAGACTTCAAAACAAAGAAAGTAAGAAGAGATAAAGAAGGACACTACATAATGATAAAGGGCTCAGTCCAACAAGAGGATATAACCTTTCTAAATATATATGCACCCAACACAGGAGCACCAGCATATGTGAAACAAATACTAACAGAACTAAAGGGGGAAATAGACTGCAATGCATTCATTCTAGGAGACTTCAACACACTACTCACCCCAAAGGATAGATCCACCGGGCAGAAAATAAGTAAGGACACGGAAGCACTGAACAACACAGTAGAGCAGATGGACCTAATAGACATCTATAGAACTCTACATCCAAAAGCAACAGGATATACATTCTTCTCAAGTGCACATGGAACATTCTCCAGAATAGACCACATACTAGGCCACAAAAAGAGCCTCAGAAAATTCCAAAAGATTGAAATCCTACCAACCAACTTTTGAGACCACAAAGGCATAAAACTAGAAATAAACTGTACAAAGAAAGCAAAGAGGCTCACAAACACATGGAGGCTTAACAACACGCTCCTAAATAATCAATGGATCAATGACCAAATCAAAATGGAGATCCAGCAATATATGGAAACAAATGACAACAACAACACTAAGCCCCAACTTCTGTGGGACACAGCAAAAGCAGTCTTAAGAGGAAAGTATATAGCAATCCAAGCATATTTAAAAAAGGAAGAACAATCCCAAATGAATGGTCTAATGTCACAATTATCAAAATTGGAAAAAGAAGAACAGATGAGGCCTAAGGTCAGCAGAAGGAGGGACATAATAAAGATCAGAGAAGAAATAAATAAAATTGAGAAGAATAAAACAATAGAAAAAATCAATGGAACCAAGAGCTGGTTCTTCGAGAAAATAAACAAAATAGATAAGCCTCTAGCCAGACTTATTAAGAGGAAAAGAGAGTCAACACAAATCTACAGTATCAGAAATGAGAAAGGAAAAATCACGACGGACCCCACAGAAATACAAAGAATTATTAGAGAATACTATGAAAACCTATATGCTAACAAGCTGGGAAACCTAGGAGAAATGGACAACTTCCTAGAAAAATACAACCTTCCAAGACTGACCCAGAAAGAAACAGAAAATCTAAACAGACCAATTACCAGCAACGAAATTGAAGCGGTAATCAAAAAACTACCAAAGAACAAAACCCCCGGGCCAGATGGATTTACCTCGGAATTTTATCAGACATACAGGGAAGACATAATACCCATTCTCCTTAAAGTTTTCCAGAAAATAGAGGAGGAGGGGATACTCCCAAACTCATTCTATGAAGCTAACATCACCCTAATACCAAAACCAGGCAAAGACCCCACCAAAAAAGAAAACTACAGACCAATATCCCTGATGAATGTGGATGCAAAAATACTCAACAAAATATTAGCAAACCGAATTCAAAAATACATCAAAAGGATCATACACCATGACCAAGTGGGATTCATCCCAGGGATGCAAGGATGGTACAACATTCGAAAATCCATCAACATCATCCACCACATCAACAAAAAGAAAGACAAAAACCACATGATCATCTCCATGGATGCTGAAAAAGCATTTGACAAAGTTCAACATCCATTCATGTTAAAAACTCTCAGCAAAATGGGAATAGAGGGCAAGTACCTCAACATAATAAAGGCCATCTATGATAAACCCACAGCCAACATTATATTGAACAGTGAGAAGCTGAAAGCATTTCCTCTGAGATCAGGAACTAGACAGGGATGCCCACTCTCCCCACTGTTATTTAACATAGTACTGGAGGTCCTAGCCACGGCAACCAGACAAAACAAAAAAATACAAGGAATCCAGATTGGTAAAGAAGAAGTTAAACTGTCACTATTTGCAGATGACATGATACTGTACATGAAAAACCCTAAAGACTCCAACCCAAAACTACTAGAACTGATATCGGAATACAGCAAAGTTGCAGGATACAAAATCAACACACAGAAATCTGTGGCTTTCCTATACACTAACAATGAACCAACAGAAAGAGAAATCAGGAAAACAACTCCATTCACAATTGCCTCAAAAATAAAAATACCTAGGAATAAACCTAACCAAAGAAGTGAAACACCTATACTCTGAAAACTACAAGTCACTCTTAAGAGAAATTAAAGGGGACACTAATAGATGGAAACTCATCCCATGCTCGTGGCTAGGAAGAATTAATATCGTCAAAATGGCCATCCTGCCCAAAGCAATATACAGATTTGATGCAATCCCTATGAAACTTCCAGCAACATTCTTCAATGAACTGGAAAAAATAAGTCAAAAATTCATATGGAAACACCAAAGACCCCGAATAGCCAAAGCAATCCTGAGAAGGAAGAATAAAGTAGGGGGGATCTCACTCCCCAACTTCAAGCTCTACTATAAAGCCATAGTAATCAAGACAATTTGGTACTGGCACAAGAGCAGAGCCACAGACCAATGGAACAGACTAGAGAATCCAGACATTAACCCAGACATATATGGTCAATTAATATTTGATAAAGGAGCCATGGACATACAATGGCGAAATGACAGTCTCTTCAACAGATGGTGCTGGCAAAACTGGACAGCTACATGTAGGAGAATGAAACTGGACCATTGTCTAACCCCATATACAAAAGTAAACTCAAAATGGATCAAAGACCTGAAGGTAAGTCATGAAACCATTAAACTCTTGGAAAAAAACATAGGCAAAAACCTCTCAGACATAAACATGAGTGACCTCTTCTTGAACATATCTCCCAGGGCAAGGAAAACAACAGCAAAAATGAACAAGTGGGACTATATTAAGCTGAAAAGCTTCTGTACAGCAAAAGACACCATCAACAGAACAAAAAGGAACCCTACAGTATGGGAGAATATATTTGAAAATGACACATCCGATAAAGGCTTGACATCCAGAATATATAAAGAGCTCACACGCCTCAACAAACAAAAAACAAATAACCCAATTAAAAAATGGGCAGAGGAACTGAACAGACGGTTCTCCAAAACAGAAATACAGATGGCCAACAGACACATGAAAAGATGCTCCACATCACTAATTATCAGAGAAATGCAAATTAAAACTAAAATGAGGTATCACCTCACACCAGTAAGGATGGCTGCCATCCAAAAGACAGAGAACAACAAATGTTGGCGAGGCTGTGGAGAAAGGGGAACCCTCCTATCCTGCTGGTGGGAATATAAGTTAGTTCAACCATTGTGGAAAGCAGTATGGAGGTACATCAAAATGCTCAAAACAGACATACCATTTGACCCAGGAATTGCACTCCTAGGAATTTACCCTAAGAATGCAGCAATCAAGTATGAGAAAGATCAGTGCACCCCTATGTTTATCGCAGCACTATTTACAATAGCCAAGAATTGGAAGCAACCTAAATGTCCATCAATAGATGAATGGATTAAGAAGAGGTGGTACATATACACAATGGAATACTACTCAGCCATAAGAAAAGGGCAAATCCTACCATTTGCAGCAACATGGATGGAGCTGGAGGGTATTATGCTCAGTGAAACAAGCCAAGTGGAGAAAGAGAAATACCAAATGATTTCATTCATCTGTGGAATATAAGAACAAAGGAAAAACTGAAGGAACAAAACAGCAGCAGAATCACAGAACTTAAGAATGGACTAACAGGTACCAAAGGGAAAGGGACTGGGGAGGATGGGTGGGTAGGGAGGGATAAGGGGTTGGAGAAGTAGGGGGGTATTAAGATTAGCATTCATGGGGGGGCGGGAGAAAGGGGAGGGCTGTACAACACAGAGAAGGCAAGTAGTGATTCTACAACATTTTGCTATGCAGATGGAGAGTGACTGTAAAGGGGTTCCTGTGTGGTAACCTCCAATGAGTTCTGCACAAGGGTATAAAGGGCATACAAAAGTGTAGGCAAAGGGTCTGTTTGTGTTTATACAGAGGATCAAAGCCTAATTGGGCTACCCCGAAAATGAACTAAGATACGATATGAAAAAGAACTTCCAACATCAGCACTCTCTGGAAGACTCATGCCAGAAGATGATCATCAAAATACCCCAACAAAGATCCACGCACTGCTACAGCTGTAGATGCACTCATCCCACCAGTTCCTGGACTTGCCATGGGAATGAGGAAGGAGATATCTAAGCTGGCCTGTGCATATAGTAAAACAACAAATTTGACTGGATCTATACTGTTGGAACTCAATCAAGAATTAGGAGAAGTGCAAATTGTAGCGCTCCAAAATCTTACAACTACAGACGATTTAATGTTAAAAGAACATAAGGGATGTGAACATTCCCCAGGAATGGGTTGTTTTAATTTGTCTGATTTCTCTCAGACTGTTCAAGTTCAGTTGGACAATATCCACCATATCATAGACAAGTTTTCACAAATGCCTAAGGTGCCTAACTGGTTTTCTTGGTTTCACTGGAGATGGCTGGTAATTACAGGTATGCTTTGGTTATGTAACTATACTCCTATTATGTTAATGTGTGTGTGCAATTTAATTAGTAGTTTAAAACCTATACATGCTGAAGTTACTCTACAAGAAGATATGTCAAAGAAATAATCAATCTTCCCATGTTTTCTTCCGCCTGCTACTTCTATAGCTTTTCTTCTTCCTTCCTAATTACAACCCTTAAATAGAATTCGTGCCTCATATCAAATTTACCGAGTATCATAATTCTTCCAAGTGGTAAAGATACCTCAAGACAAATGCTGGGTATAGAAGCTACAGGGCATAAATATGCAAAGAAGTAAAAAGCTAACCATTTCAAACAATAAGGCTTCTCTCTCACTTACCAACTTTACGTCTCCCTGTATGGCCCCGGAAGATGACTTGTTAGCCAGAGACGGGTAAGATTCCTCAAGGGAGGAACAACCTAAGACAGGCACAGTCGCAGCGGGGTCATCAGGTGAGAAATTGGGGATCAACAGAGGTGAGGCTTAGAACCTCACCCCTCCTGTTCTGAGAGAAATCTTCTGCATACGTGGATGTTTTCTTGCCCTTGTCTAGCTTGGATTAACACATAGTCTACAGGCACACACCTGATCATCTACATTTGCTCTCTTACAACACCAAACTATGTTTTCTACCTTTATCTTGTATCTACCTACCACTTCAGCATTTTATTAAAAACAATAACAAAAAAGAGAGAAATGTGGTATCCACATATAAATCAAGTATAAAAATCAAATGAGTATTCATATTTGAACTGACTGTTTATAGTTCATAATGCATGAGCAAAACCGAAAGCTTCTGTGATGACTGCCCCTGTAATGTTCACCATGTAACTTATTCACTATGTAAGAATTTGTTCTCCATGTAAGAACTTGTTTGTTATGCCTCATAAGATTGGAGACTGATGAAAATTAGGCTTGGGGTGGATTAATGATTGTGCATTGAGCATTGACTCCCCTATACAGAATTTTATCGTTGTTAACAACCATT
This sequence comes from Manis pentadactyla, assembly GCF_030020395.1. NCBI lineage: Eukaryota > Metazoa > Chordata > Mammalia > Pholidota > Manidae > Manis > Manis pentadactyla. The sequence continues at coordinate 99,260,805 of NC_080029.1, read as the reverse complement.
TGATCGATAAATATGAGAGATGCCCTCACAAAAAAAAAAAAAAAATATATATATATATATATATATATGTATATATATATATACACACACACTTCCAATTGTAAAATAAATAAGTAACTGGGATGTAATGTATAGCATAAGGAATATAGTCAAAATATTGTAACAACTTGGTATGGTGATAGCTGGTACCTAGAATTATCATGTATATAAATGTTGAATCACTATGTTGTACACCTGAAACTAATGTAATGTAATACTGTGTGTCAACTACCGTTCAATAAAAAATAATTATCTACAAAAAAAAAAAAAAAAAAATAAAATAAAAATAAAAAGGTTAAAAAAAAAAAAAGGAATCAATAGAAGTAACACGTTCTCCCCAGGAGACTGTTAACTGACAAGGGGGAGCCTGTACAGCAGAGAGGAAAAGGCAAACAGAAGGGCTCCATATGGATCTCTGGGTTTTAACAGACAGGCATGCAATCTTGAGGACCGGACGGAATAATAATGTGAAAAAAAATTCAATAATGCCATCAAGAGAAAATGCTGTGGAAAAGCACTAAACCCGCTCATACATAATTAGCTAATTAGACCCTCATTAAGCTGCTGAATCTGCCCCCCCCCAAGTCAGAATAATGTATGCTAAGCCCAAACATCTTGGGGGAACGGACTGCCTCCCTCAAACTTCTACACCTTTCAGGAGCAAGAATTTAGAGGTTCATTCAGCAAAATATGTTGATGCCTGGAATGCGTCAGATATAGATCTCAGTGCTGGTGATCTGGCAGTGAACAAAACCCCTGGTACATAGCACTTTCATTTAACTGGGAGAGATGGACAATAGTCATATAAACCTGCACTACGTCCGGAGTAACCCATGAGACAGATGGATAGTGAGAGGCAGGGTAATATACTTAATAATTAGCAGAAGGAGCCCTCTCAGATGAGGGAACCTGTGGGCGAGACTGAAGGAAGTGAGGAGAGAAAAAACTGGGGTGAGAGCATCTTATACTTCTTTATACACCACCTAGCAACTGTTACATAAGTTGATTCTAACAAGTGCTTAGAAAGAGTGATTTACCAACTTGGTGATCCTCTAAGTCTGTTACTTATGATGACTGAAAGGATTAAAGGAAGCAGAATCCGAGTGCTTACTGCATTATCTAGTTGAGTGGCTCTCAACTGGGGCTGATTTTGCCTGCCAGAGGACACCTAGCAAAGTCTGAGGATATTTTGATGATCGCGACCTGGGGGAAGGGGGAGGGTACTACTGGCACATTCTATGGAAAGGCCAAAGGTGCTATTAAACATCCTACATTGGACCAAAGAAGTCCACATGGCCAAGAATGAATGGGCCCAAAATGTCAGCCGTGCTACTGCTGAGAAACCTTGATTTGGTGCCCAGACACGCAGCCAAATCTCTGATGAGAGCGGAGGGACCAGGCAGGAGCAGCTCTTGCCAACAACCTCGTCAAGCCTCCACCTATCAGCAAACAGCATAGATCCAAGGCCCCTGGGGTGTCCTTGGAGCATCCTTCCAAGCTTGGTGACCAACTGAGTTGGGTGGTTTCAAAGTCACATGGGGGATTTACTCATAAAGCAACACTTCCTGCATGCCTTTGATATGACAGGGCAAGGAGACACGATGTGGGCCCGGCCATCAAAGACTTTACAGCCCAGGGAGGATGGGAAGCATGAAGACAAACACCTGCAATCTGACAAGGGCCACAGGGGGTACAAATGAAATGATGTACGGAGTGGGAGTAATGCCTTTCATTGAAGTGACCCAGATCGGTTTAATATATGAGGTATCGTCTGAATGGGGCTTTGACAGTGTGTAGGCTTTAGACAGGCAGAGAGGGAAGTAGAGAGGATCTTCTAAGTAGAGGTAAGATGTGAACAGATGAAAAGGTATGGAATAATAATAACAATATTAAGAGCAACTGCCCTCTAATAAATCCCCTCTTCAGGACAGAGGTGGTGCCAAGTACTTTATCATGACAATTGGAGCCTAAACTGAAAACTGATACATATAAATCAGATGAAGCCTAGCATGACCCAAAGTGACTTGAATTTGCATATTATCCATTTCAGAAAGATAATGAAACATGGTCAGTGTTACCTGGGGAGAGTTGCATAAATACCGAAGCAGTTCACCAATATACTGAATGACAGTGACGTTATATTTTCTGCAGTCATCCCAAAACTGGCTGGCTGAAAATTTGGTCCGCAAAACAAGAGTAGCACCTACAGAGAAGTATATGTAAAATGTTGATAACAAAATGCTACAAAAAACTTCCTTGAATATATTCGTCAT